>NC_069502.1:944889821-945489821 GCF_027579735.1 Bombina bombina | reverse complement strand
CATGCAGGACAATGCTCCATCACACGCGTCCAAGTACTCCACAGCGTGGCTGGCAAGAAAGGGTATAAAAGAAGAAAATCTAATTACATGGCCTCCTTGTTCACCTGATCTGAACCCCATTGAGAACCTGTGGTCCATCATCAAATGTGAGATTTACAAGGAGGGAAAACAGTACACCTCTCTGAACAGTGTCTGGGAGTCTGTGGTTGCTGCTGCACGCAATGTTGATGGTGAACAGATCAAAACACTGACAGAATCCATGGATGGCAGGCTTTTGAGTGTCCTTGCAAAGAAAGGTGGCTATATTGGTCACTGATTTGTTTATGTTTTGTTTTTGAATGTCAGAAATGTATATTTGTGAATGTTGAGATTTTATATTGGTTTCACTGGTAAAAATAAATAATTGAAATGGGTATATATTTGTTTTTTGTTAAGTTGCCTAATAATTATGCACAGTAATAGTCACCTGCACACACAGATATCCCCCTAAAATAGCTATAACTAAAAACAAACTAAAAACTACTTCCAAAACTATTCAGCTTTGATATTAATGAGTTTTTGGGTTCATTGAGAACATGGTTGTTGTTCAATAATAAAATTAATCCTCAAAAATACAACTTGCCTAATAATTCTGCACTCCCTGTATAATTATAAAAAATGCATGTATATTGTGTATATATATTGCAGTATGTATCTATAATTCTATTTTATTTTTTATTCAATTCATGTTATTGGTTTTAAAAAAGTTTAGTGAGATTACTTTATTTTCTTTTGGCTAGATTACGAGTTTTTGTCGGTAAGGCTTGTGGTGCTAACGCCAGTTTTCCCTCACCGCTCACCTACAAACAACGCTGGTATTACGGGTTTTTAGAAACCTGGCATTAGCCTCAAAATAGTGAGCGTAGAGCAAAATTTAGCTCCACATCTCACCTCAATACCAGCGTGCTCGTGCACAATTTCCCCATAGGAATCAATGGGGCTGATTCGGCTGAAAAAACCTGCAAAAAAGCAGTATTCAGCTCCTAACTAGTGATGTCCCGAACTGTTCGCCCGCGAACGGTTCCCTGCGAACATAGCTTGTTCGCGTTTGTGGGCGAACACATGGTGATGTTCGATCCGCCCCTATGTGTCATCATTGTGGAAACTTTGACCCTTTATGTCACAGCCGCCTGACACATTAGAGCCAATCAACATCAGACACTCCCTCACAGACCCTCCCAGCTACTCGGAATCCGCCATTTTAGACTCATAACGACCTTGCTTTCTTAATTAGAGGACGTGTTGTGTTTTTGCTCCTGACATTAATAGGAAAAACATAGCTAGGCTAGTGTATTTACAGTCCAGAAGGACTCCACTCATCTCTGCTGCAAGCACAGCACCCCAAAAAGCCCTTTTTAGGGCTATATTTCGTGCCGTTTTTTTTTTTTTTTTTCGTTTTTTTTTTTATTAGCATTTGCCTGGCTTTCAGGCTGTGTGTTTAAGGCTCACAGCATATGCTGTGACTACTGCCACCACTGATATCTCCCTAAAAACATTAGTTTAAATTTAACTAACCAGAAAATTTAATTATTTTTCTAGTGTAATTTTTTTTCATTTTCTATCAGGCCAGTGTCACACAGCATATACTCTGGTTCATTGCTCTGTGCCAGCCAGCAGCCACCAGTGTTAATATCCGTTTATAACATTATTTTAAATTAAAAAAAAATATATAAATATTTTGCTAGTGTAATCTAATTACATTTACTATCAGGCCTGTGTCTGTCAGGCTCACTCAGCATTAAGATACCTCATTTTTTTCAGTCTTTTGGTTAATTGGTCTGTGCCAGGCAGCCCCACCCAGCACTCATATCTATTCTTCTTCACCTTAATTTTAATATAAAAAAAAAAAAGTTTAAATTTGTTTGCTAGTGTAATCTAATATAATTTTCTATTAGGCCTGTGTGTTTTGCTGACATACAGCGCCTACTGTGTTTACTTGCTGCCCTCCCTAGTCTATGAGCCACGACTCATATGTGTTTAACCTTTTTTTAATTCCCCCCCCAAAAAAATAATTTCAATAATTTTTCTAGTGTAATCTAATAGTATTTTCTATCAGGCGTGTGTGTATCTGACTTACAGAGCCTACTGTTTTTAATAGCTGCCCTTCCAAGGCTATCAGCCACGACTCATATGTATGTGCTTAACCTTTTTCTTAAAATTTCCAAAAAAAAGTCTTTAAATCATTATGCTAGTGTAATCTAATTGTATTTTCTATCAGGCCTGTGTCTAACTGTCTATCTGACTTACACAGCATAATGTCGTTAATTGCTGCCCTACGTAGCAGCCAGCCAGTGCGACCACTCATAGAGTCATATGTGCATTGCACTTCTTAACATAATTTTAATATTAAAATCTAAAATTTTAAAATATTTTGCTAGTGTAATCTAACTTAATTTTCTATCAGGCCTGTGTTTTTGTCACTTACACAGCATACTGTGTTAAATTGCTGCCCTACCTACCATCCACGACTCATATCTGCCAGCCTGTGTGCCAGGCCCAACTAGCCAATTAGTGGCACCAATCACAATTCTTGTAACAGTATATAAACAAATAAAAATCATAATTTTTTGGACTGCAAATATTCAGTCTCCTAGTGCCATTGAATTGCATTTACCTCCTGCCTGCCACTGCCAGCCTTTTGTGCCAGGCCGTCTAGCCAACTATTTACACCAATCATAATTGTTGTCACAGATAGTATAGTTACTAATTAAAATTAAAAAAAATTTGATTGTTGATCTTAATCCTCAGTTTGCTCGTGCCCTAGAATTCCACTTTTCTACTGCCTTCCAAGCCTGTGTGCCAGGCCTACTTGAAAAATATTTACACCAATCATATTTGTTGTGACAGTATTCTTAATAATTAAAAATTAAAATTTTTGGTAATAGTTGTTGAGAATCCTCAGTTTGCTGGTGCCATTGAATAGCACTTTCCTCCTGCCTTGCAGCCTGCTGTGAGCCAGGCCTACCTAGCCAATTGTTGCCAGCAATCATATTTCTTTTAACAGTATTGCAAAAATTGTCAATCATCACTGTTTTGACTGTCAGTAATCAGTCTCCTAGTGTCCTTGAATTGCATCTACCTCCTGCCAGCCAGCCTTTTGTGCCAGGCCGTCTTGCCATCTATTTACAACAATCATAATTTTTTGCCACAGTATAGTTACTAATTAAAATTAAAAAAATCTTGATTGTTGATGATCTTAATCCTCAGTTTGCTCGTGCCCTAGAATTGCACTTTTCTACTGCCTTCCAAGCCTGTGTGCCAGGCCTACTTGAAAAATATTTACACCAATCATATTTGTTGTCACAGTATTCTTAATAATTAAACATTAAAATATTTGTTAATAGTTGTTGTGAATCCTCAGTTTGCTGGTGCCAGTGAATTGCACTTTCCTCCTGCCTTGCAGCCTGCTGTGTGCCCGGCCCACCTAGCCAATTATTGCCAGCAATCATATTTCTTTTAACAGTATTGCAAAAATTGTCAATCATCACTGTTTTGACTGTCAGTAATCAGTCTCCTAGTGTCCTTGAATTGCATTTACCTCCTGCCTGCCAGCCTTTTGTGCCAGGCCGTCTTGCCAACTATTTACACCAATCATAATTGTTGTCACAGTATAGTTACTAATTAAAATTAAAAAAATTCTTGATTATTGATGATCTTAATCCTCAGTTTGCTCGTGCCCTAGAATTGCACTTTTTTACTTCCTTGCAAGACTGTGTGCCAGGCCTACTTGAAAAATATTTACACCAATCATATTTGTTGTGACAGTATTCTTAATAATTAAAAATTAAAATTTTTGGTAATAGTTGTTGTGAATCCTCAGTTTGCTGGTGCCATTGAATAGCACTTTCCTCCTGCCTTGCAGCCTGCTGTGAGCCAGGCCCACCTAGCCAATTGTTGCCAGCAATCATATTTCTTTTAACAGTATTGCAAAAAATGTCAATCATCACTGTTTTGACTGTCAGTAATAGGTCTCCTAGTGTCCTTGAATTGCATCTACCTCCTGTCTGCCAGCCTTTTGTGCCAGGCCGTCTTGCCAACTAATTACACCAATCATAATTTTTTGTCACAGTATAGTTACTAATTAAAATTAAAAAATTCTTGATTGTTGATGATCTTAATCCTCAGTTTGCTCGTGCCATAGAATTGCACTTTTCTACAGCCTTCCAAGCCTGTGTGCCAGGCCTACTTGAAAAATATTTACACCAATCATATTTGTTGTCACAGTATTGTTAATAATTAAAAATTAAAATTTTTGGTAATAGTTGTTGTGAATCCTCAGTTTGCTGGTGCCATTGAATAGCACTTTCCTCCTGCCTTGCAGCCTGCTGTGAGCCAGGCCCACCTAGCCAATTGTTGCCAGCAATCATATTTCTTTTAACAGTATTGCAAAAATTGTCAATCATCACTGTTTTGACTGTCAGTAATCAGTCTCCTACTGTCCTTGAATTGCATCTACCTCCTGCCTGCCAGCCTTTTGTGCCAGGCCGTCTTGCCAACTATTTACACCAATCATAATTTTTTGTCACAGTATAGTTACTAATTAAAATTAAAAAATTCTTGATTGTTGATGATCTTAATCCTCAGTTTGCTCGTGCCCTAGAATTGCACTTTTCTACAGCCTTCCAAGCCTGTGTGCCAGGCCTACTTGAAAAATATTTACACCAATCATATTTGTTGTGACAGTATTCTTAATAATTAAAAATTAAAATTTTTGGTAATAGTTGTTGTGAATCCTCAGTTTGCTGGTGCCATTGAATAGCACTTTCCTCCTGCCTTGCAGCCTGCTGTGAGCCAGGCCCACCTAGCCAATTGTTGCCAGCAATCATATTTCTTTTAACAGTATTGCAAAAAATGTCAATCATCACTGTTTTGACTGTCAGTAATAGGTCTCCTAGTGTCCTTGAATTGCATCTACCTCCTGTCTGCCAGCCTTTTGTGCCAGGCCGTCTTGCCAACTATTTACACCAATCATAATTTTTTGTCAAAGTATAGTTACTAATTAAAATTAAAAAATTCTTGATTGTTGATAATCTTAATCCTCAATTTGCTCGTGCCCTAGAATTGCACTTTTCTACAGCCTTCCAAGCCTGTGTGCCAGGCCTACTTGAAAAATATTTACACCAATCATATTTGTTGTGACAGTATTCTTAATAATTAAAAATTAACATTTTTGGTAATAGTTGTTGTGAATCCTCAGTTTGCTGGTGCCATTGAATAGCACTTTCCTCCTGCCTTCCAGCCTGATGTGAGCCAGGACCACCTAGCCAATTGTTGCCAGCAATCATATTTCTTTTAACAGTATTGCAAAAATTGTCAATCATCACTGTTTTGACTGTCAGTAATCAGTCTCCTAGTGTCCTTGAATTGCATCTACCTCCTGCCAGCCAGCCTTTTGTGCCAGGCCGTCTTGCCAACTATTTACACCAATCATAATTTTTGGTCACAGTATAGTTACTAATTATAATTAAAAAATTCTTGATTGTTGATGATCTTAATCCTCAGTTTGCTCGTGCCCTAGAATTGCACTTTTCTACTGCCTTCCAAGCCTGTGTGCCAGGCCTACTTGAAAAATATTTACACCAATCATATTTGTTGTCACAGTATTCTTAGTAATTAAAAATTAAAATTTTTGTTAATAGTTGTTGTGAATCCTCAGTTTACTGGTGCCAGTGAATTGCACTTTCCTCCTGCCTTGCAGCCTGCTGTGTGCCCGGCCCACCTAGCCAGTTATTGCCAGCAATCATATTTCTTTTAACTATTGCAAAAATTGTCAATCATCACTGTTTTGATTGTCAGTAATCAGTCTCCTACTGTCCTTGAATTGCATTTACCTCCTGCCTGCCAGACTTTTGTGCCAGGCCATCTTGCCAACTATTTACACCAATCATAATTGTTGTCACAGTACAGTTACTAATTAAAATTAAAAAATTCTTGATTGTTGATCTTAATCCTCAGTTTGCTTGTGCCCTAGAATTATACTTTTCTACTGCCTTCCAAGCCTGTGTGCCAGGCCTACTTGAAAAATATTTACACCAATTATATTTGTTGTGACAGTATTCTTAATAATTAAAAATTAAAAATTTTCATAATAGTTGTTGTGAATCCTCAGTTTGCTGGTGCCATTGAATTGCACTTTCCTCCTGCCTTGCAGCCTGCTGTGTGCTAGGCCCACCTAGCCAATTATTGCCAGCAATCATATTTCTTTTAACAGTATTGCAAAAATTGTCAATCATCACTGTTTTGACTGTCAGTAATCAGTCTCCTAGTGTCCTTGAATTGCATCTACCTCCTGCCTGCCAGCCTTTTGTGCCAGGCCGTCTTGCCAACTATTTACACCAATCATAATTGTTGTCACAGTATAGTTACTAATTAAAATTAAAACATTTTTGATTGTTGATCTTAATCCTCAGTTTGCTTGTGCCATTGAATTGCACTTTTCTACTGCCTGCCAGCCTGTGTGCCAGGCCCAACTATCCAATTAGTGCCAGCAATCATATTTATTTTAACAGTATTGCAAAATTTGTCAATCATCACTGTTTTGACTGTCAATCAGCAGTCTACTAGTGCCCTCCTTGAATTGCATTTTCCTCCTGCCTGCCTGCCTGTGTGCCAGTCCCAACTAGCCAATTAGTGCCACCAATCATATTTATTGTAACAGGACTGGAATTTCTGTTAATCATAACTGTTTTGACTGTGATTCTTCAGTCTCCTAGTGCCATTGAATTGCAGTTTCCTTTCTCCCAGCGTGTGTGCCAGACAGGCCCATTTGCCAACTAGTGCCAAACAATCATACTTGTTGTCACAGTACTTGTAATATTTTAAAAAACTAACAATTTGTGATTTTTAAAACATCTGTCTTTTTTGTTGTTGTCAGTCTCACAGCGTATACTGTGCCCACTTTCACAGTGCCACCACTCAATTGGTATAATAGTATTGTTAGTGTCCATTTAAAAAAAAATGACAGGCAGAGGCAGGCCACCCCGCAGGTTCCGTGGTCGTGGTCATGGTGCTGTGATTCCTTTAGACCCTACAAATATGCACATTGTTCAGACGCCGGGTGCCAGGGGGGACGCGAAAACTTCTGAGGAGGACCTAGTTGAATGGCTAACACAGGACATCCAATCTTCTTCAGCTTCCGCTGCTAGTCCTCCTAACCTTGACGCACCATCTAAGTCCAGCTGTGCTTTGGGCACCTCTCAAGTGACCAGTGCCACTCCCCCGCCTGTCACCACCACCAACACTAGCACCACAGCCGCTTCACTTGATCTGTCACAGGAGTTATTGACACATCATTTGGAAGAAATGAGTGATGCGCAACCATCATTGACAGAGGATGTAGATAATAGTGATCAGTCTCAGTCAGGCAGCATTACCGACATGGAGGTACAGTGTGATGATGATGATGATGTTGTAACCGCTGCTGCTTCCTTTCTTGATGTTTCAGATACAAGTGAAGCGGTTGATGATGATGTGTCGGTGGATGTCACTTGGGTGCCTGCTAGAAGAGAAGAAGAAGAGGGGGAAAGTTCAGATGGGGAGACAGAGAGGAGGAGGAGATGATTTGGAAGCACGGGGAGGTCGTCTCAAGGAGCTAGTGGCACAGTCAGACAGCATGCATCGCCACCAGGGGTCAGCCAGACAGCACGCCGACGCCCATCAACGCATGCTGTTGCCACCACCAGAATGCCGTCATCGCAGAGCTCAGCAGTGTGGCATTTTTTGTGTGTGTCTGCCTCTGACAACAGTGATGCGTGGGAAGTCCAACAGCCACCTAGGTACAACTGCTTTGCGAAGGCACATGGTCTCCCATCACAAAGGCCGATGGGAAGAACACATGAGTAGAAGCAGCACACAAAGTGAAAGCCGTCCTCCTCCTCCTGCTCCAGCATCTTCAGCCACGTCAACCAGTGCTGTCCTCCTTGCCCCCTCTCAACCATCCTCCACTCAGTCTCTCTTACGTAGCAGTTCCTGGTCATCTGCCCACAGTCAGGTGTCTGTCAAGGACATGTTTGAGCGTAAAAAGCTAATTTCTCAAAGTCACCCCCTTGCCCAGCGTCTGACAGCTGGCTTGTCTGAACTCTTAGCCTGCCAGCTTTTATCATACAAGCTGGTGGAGTCTGATGCTTTCAAAAAATTTGTATCTATTGGGACACCGCAGTGGAAGGTACCTGGCAGAAATTTCTTTTCACAAAAGGCAATCCCAAACCTGTACTCTGTTGTGAGAAAGGAAGTTATGGCATGTCTGGCACACAGCGTTGGGGCAAGGGTCCATATGACCACGGATAGCTGGTCTGCAAAGCATGGTCAGGGCAGGTATATCACCTACACTGCGCATTGGGTAAACCTGCTGACTTCTGACAAGCATGGAATGCGTGGCTCTGCAGAAGAGTTGGTGACACCGCCACGACTTGCAGGCAGGCCTGCTGCTATCTCCTCTACTCCTCCTACTCCATCCTCTTCCATAACCTCTTCCTCGGCTGAGTCCTATTCAACTTCTGCATCTTGCTCCACATCTATGGCACCCGCCCAGCTCCCCAGGTACTATGCTACATTCCGGGTACGGCAGTGTCACGCCATCTTGGGGTTGACTTGCCTGAAAGCGGAGAGTCACACCGCACCAGCACTCCTGACCACCCTGAACGCACAGGTGGATCAGTGGCTGACTCCGCACCAACTGGAGATTGGCAAGGTTGTTTCTGACAATGGAAGTAATTTGGTGGCGGCATTGAAATTGGGCAAGTTGACACATGTGTCGTGCATGGCACATGTGTGTAATCTAATTGTACAATGATTTGTCCATAAGTACCCAGGCTTACAGGACATCCTGAAGCAGGCCAGGAAGGTGTGTGGCCATTTCAGGCGTTCCTACACGGCCATGGCGCACTTGTCCGATATCCAGCATCGAAACAACCTGCCAGTGAGGCGCTTGATTTGCGACAGCCCGACACGGTGGAATTCAACACTCCTAATGTTTGACCGCCTGCTCCAACAAGAAAAAGCTGTTAATGAGTATTTGTATGAAAGGGGTGCTAGGCCAGCCTCTGGGGAGCTGGGGATATTTTTGCCAAATTACTGGACGCTCATGCGCAATGCCTGTAGGCTCATGCGTCCTTTTGAGGAGGTGACAAACCTTGTCAGTCGCACCGAAGGCACCATCAGCAACATCATACCATTTGTTTTCTTCCTGGAGCGTGCCCTGTGAAGAGTGCTGGATCAGGCAGTAGATGAGCGTGAAGAGGAAGCGGGAGAGTTGTGGTGTCCATCACCCCCACAAACAGCCGAATCAGCATTGCTTGCTGGACCTGCGGCAACGCAGGAAGAGGATTGTGAGGAAGAGGAGTCAGAGGAGGAATGTGGCTTTGAGGAGGAGGAGGAGGAATACCGAGCACAACAGTCATCCCAGGGTGCTCGTTGTTGTCACCTCTCTGGTACCCGTGGTGTTGTACGTGGCTGGGGGGAAGAAGATACCATCAGTGAGATCAGTGAGGAGGAGTTACGGGACATGATTAGCTCGGCATCCAACCTTGTTCAAATGGGTTCTTTCATGCTGTCGTGCCTGTTGAGGGACCCTCGTATAAAAAAGCTGAAGGAGAACGACCTGTACTGGGTGTCCACGCTCCTCGACCCCCGGTATAAGCATAAAGTGCCTGAAATGTTACCAAATTCCCGCAAGTCGGAAAGGATGGAGCATTTTCATAATAAATTAAAAACTATGCTTTACACAGCGTATAAGGGTGATGTCACAGCACCACGGGAATGTAACAGGGGAAGAGATGAAATTAATCCTCCTCCTTCCACGACCATGGCGGCAAGGACCGGACGCTTTCCTGACATCTTGTTGATGGAGGACATGCGTACCTTTTTAACTCCCATGCACCATCAGAGCCTTTCGGGATCCAGCCTTAGAGAAAGACTCAACCGACAGGTAGCAGACTACCTAGCTTTAACTGCGGATCTCGACAATCTCAGGAGCGATGGACCCCTTGACTACTGGGTGTGCAGGCTGGACTTGTGGCCTGAGCTATCCCAATTTGCAATGGAACTTCTGGCCTGCCCCGCCTCAAGTGTCCTGTCCGAAAGGACTTTCAGTGCAGCAGGAGGTTTTGTCACTGAGAAGAGAAGTTGCCTAGGTCAAAAAAGCCTTGACTATCTCACTTTTATAAAAATGAATGAGGGCTGGATCCCGAAGGGACTGACAGTGGGTGATACATTTGAATAAAAAAGGCCTGATGATGAGATGAGCTGGCTTGGGCTACAACTGGTACACAGGCTGGCCTTTTTTTTTTGGTTATAAAGCTGGAGGACTTGCTTGACTTATCTGCTAACAACTAGTGTTCAAGTCACAAGCTTTTAGGGCACTTTTTAAATTTTTTACAAACATCAATTTTTCTGGCCGCTGCTACAGCAATTGCTACAACAATAACCAATTATTTCAGTCATTTGTACATTCCTAATTTTTCTGGCCTCTGCTGCAGCTCTGTGGGTACAAAACTCAAATAAAAAAAATAAGGCACATAACACTAGTGATTAAACTGTTACGAATTGTACAACTTAGCATTAGCAAACCACTCATATCTGGTGGACCATTAAATTGAATGCAAAATGCCACAAATTTGAAGGAGGAGGACCGACCAAGCATCTTTATCCGTCTCTTGGTTGCTCTAAATTATCTCCGTGTTCAATCTATGCCATACCTGTACTCTATTGTGCAAAAGGGTGGCATATGTGGTGTTTCATGCTGTTGTGCCTGCTGCGGGTTGTGGCCCATGGTATAAAAAGGCTGAAGGAGAACGACCTGTAATGGGTGGCCCATCAAATTTTTAGAAAAATGTTCCTGGTTCCTCTGGGTTTCTAAAATGGATGCCATACCTGTACTCGTTTGTGCAAAAGGATGGCATATGTGGTGGTGTTTCCTGCAGTAGTTTCTGTTGAGAGTGCTGGACCCTTTTATAAAAAAGCTGAAGGAGAACGATCTGGAGTGGGAGTCCAAGCATGGTTTTTGGGGCTATTTCACTTTTCAAAAAATTATATGTGGGTTTCTAAAATCAATGCCGTACCAGTACTCTATTGTTAAAAAGGATGCCATATGTTCTCTTTCCTGCTGGTATTTTGTTTGAGGGTCCTGGACCCTCTTATAAAAAGGCCGAAGGAGAAAGAAGTGTACTGGGTGTCCATCGAATCATTTGTTTGATTCAAATTCCCGGTTACAACAAATTATCTCCGGGTTTCTAAAATCAATGCCTTTCCTGTAATCTAATTTTCAAAAGGATGCCATATGTCCTCTTTCCTGCTGCTGGTATTGTGGAGGGTCCTGTAGCCTCTGCTAAAAAAAGGCCTAAGGATAAAGAAGTTTTTTTAGATTTCATGGTTGCAACTAATGATCTCTGTGTTTCTAAAATCAATGCCTTTCCTGTAATCTATTAGTCACAAGGATGCCATATGTCCTCTTTCATGCTGTTGTTTCTGTTGAGGCTCCGGGAGCCTCTGATAAAAGGGCCTAAGGATAAAGAAGTGTACTGGGTGTATAATCTATGTTTTTTTAGATTTCACGGTTGCAACTAATGATCTCTGTGTTTCAAAAATCAATGCCTTTCATGTAATCTAATTTTCAAAAGGATGCCATATGTCCTCTTTCATGCTGCTGGTTTTGTGGAGGGTCCTGGAGCCTCTGCTAAAAAGGCCTAAGGATAAAGAAGTGTACTGGGTGTATAATCTATGTTTTCTTAGATTTCACGGTTGCAACTAATGATCTCTGTGTTTCTAAAATCAATGCCTTTCCTGTAATCTAATTTTCAAAAGGATGACATATGTCCTCTTTCCTGCTGCTGGTTTTGTGGAGGGTCCTGGAGCCTCTGCTAAAAAAAGACCTAAGGATAAATAAGTGTACTGGGTGTCTAATCAATCTTTTTTTAGATTTCACGGTTGCAACAAATTATCCCAGGGTTTCTACAATCAATGTCTTTCCTGTAATCTATTAGTCACAAGGATGCCATATGTCCTCTTTCATGCTGTTGTTTCTGTTGAGGCTCCGGGAGCCTCTTATAAAAAGGCCTAAGGATAAAGAAGTGTACTGGGTGTATAATCTATGTTTTTTTAGATTTCACGGTTGCAACTAATGATCTCTGTGTTTCTAAAATCAATGCCTTTCATGTAATCTAATTTTCAAAAGGATGCCATATGTCCTCTTTCATGCTGCTGGTTTTGTGGAGGGTCCTGGAGCCTCTGCTAAAAGGCCTAAGGATAAAGAAGTGTACTGGGTGTATAATCTATGTTTTCTTAGATTTCACGGTTGCAACTAATGATCTCTGTGTTTCTAAAATCAATGCCTTTCCAGAAATCTATTTTCTCTTGTTAAGTGTATCCAGTCCACGGATCATCCATTACTTATTTAATATATTCTCCTTCCCAACAGGAAGCTGCAAGAGTCCACCCACAGCAAAGCTGCTATATAGCTCCTCCCCTAACTGCCATATTCAGTCATTCTCTTGCAAGCCTCAACATAGATAGGAGGTCGTGAGAGTCTGTGGTGCTTTCTACTTAGTTTATTCTTCAATCAAAAGTTTGTTATTTTTAAATGGCACCGGAGTGTGCTGTTTATCTCAGGCAGTATTTGGAAGAAGAATCTGCCTGCGTTTTTCTATGATCTTAGCAGACGTAACTAAGATCCATTTGCTGTTCTCACACATTCTGAGGAGTGAGGTACTTCAGAGGGGGAATGGCGTGCAGGTTTTCCTGCAGATAAGGTATGTGCAGTAAAATATTTTTCTAGGAATGGAATTGACTAAGAAAATACTGCTGATACCGAAGTAATGTAAGTAAAGCCTTAAATGCAGCGATAGCGACTGGTATCAGGCTTATTAATAGAGATACATACTCTTGTAAAAATGTGTTTTAAAACGTTTGCTGGCATGTTTAATCGTTTTTTAACATATGTTTGGTGATAAAACTTATTGGGGCCTAAGTTTTTTCCACATGGCTGGCTTAAATTTTGCATAGAAACAGTTAACTGAAGCTTCCCACTGTTGGCTGTGGCAGTTTGTTGAGTCTGTTTTTAAAAACGTCTATGTCATTTTTTTTTTTTTATCTGTTTTTTGCATTAAGGGGTTAATCATCCATTTGCAAGTGGGTGCAATGCTCTGTTACCTTATTACATGTACTGTAAAAATTTTGTTTGTTTTACTGCCTTTTTTTCACTGTTTTTCAAATTTTGACAAAATTTGTTTCTCTTAAAGGCACAGTAACGTTTTATATATTTGCTTGTTAACTTGATTTAAAGTGTTTTCCAAGCTTACTAGTCTCATTATTAGTCTGTTCTAACATGTCTGACATAGAGGAAGCTCTGTGTTCATTATGTTTTAAAGCCATGGTGGAACCCCATCTTAGAATGTGTACCAGATGTACTGATTTCATGTTAAACAATAAAGATAATTTTTTGTCTTTAAAAACATTATCACCAGAGGATTCTGTCGTGGGGGTAGTTATGCCGACTAACTCTCCCCACGTGTCAGACCTTTTGACTCCCGCTTTAGGGGCTCACGCTCAAATGGCGCCAAGTACATCAAGGGCACCCATAGCGTTTCTTTTACCAGGGGATTCTGTCGAGGGGAAAGTTATGCCGACTAACTCTCCCCACGTGTCAGACCCTTCGACTCCCGCTTCAGGGACTCACGCTCAAATGGCGCCAAGTACATCAAGGGCGCCCATAGCGTTTATTTTACAAGACATGGCAAAGGTGGTGAATAATATTCTGGCAGCAGTATTAGTCAGACTACCTGAAATTAAAGGAAAGCAGTTAGCTCTGGGGGTAGATACAGAGCATACAGACGCTTTAAGAACCATGTATGATACTACCTCACAATATGCTTAGTCTGTGGGTGATTTTTTTTTGACTCAGGGAAGATGATTTAACCTGATTCTGATATTTCTACATTTAAAATTTATGCTTGAGAACCTCCACTTGTTGCTCAGGGAGGCTTTGGCTGCTCTGAATGAATGTGTACAATCGCAGGGCCAGAGAAATTGTGTAGACTGGATAAATAATATGCAGTGCCGGTGTGTACTGATGTTTTTCCAATACCTAAAGAGGTTTACTAAAAATTTTTTAATAAGGAATGGGATAGACCAGGTGTGCCGTTCTCTTCCCCTCCTATTTTTTAGAAGAATGTTTTCTAATAGTTACCACCACACGGGACTTCTGGCAGACAGTTCCTAAGGTGGAGAGAAGAGTTTCTACTCTAGCTAAGCGTACCACTACCTCTGACGAGGACAGTTGTGCTTTTTAGATCCAATGGATAAAAAATGTTTATTCAACAGGGTTTTATCCTGCAGCCCCTTGCATACATTGCTTCTGTCACTGCTGCTGCGGCGTTCTGGGTTGAGTCTCTTGATGAGGCTTTACAGTTAAGCGACTCCATTGGATGAATATATTTGACAAGCTTATGCTAGCCAATTCCTTTGTTTTCTGATGCCTTGTTCATTTGACTAGACTAACGGCTAAGAATTCTGTTTTTTACTATACTGGCGCGCAGAGCGCTATGGCTTATATCATGGTCAGCTGTCGTGACTTTAATAAATAAGCTACTTAACTTCCCTTCAAGGGGCAGACCCTATTCGGGCCTGGTTTGAAGGAGATTATTGCTTATATCACTGGAGGAAAAGGTCATGCCCTTCCTCAGGATAGGTCTAAATCAAGGGAAAAAAAAAAAAAAAGTCTAATTTTCGTACCTTTTAAAAACTTCAGGGCAGGTGTGGCATCCTCTTCCTCTAAGGCAAAACAAGAGGGAATTTTTGCTCAGTCCAAGGCGGTCTGGAGACAATCGGACCTGGAACAAAGATAAGCAGGCCAAGGAGCCTGCTGCTGCCTCTAAGGCAGCATGAAGGAACGGACCCCTATCCGGTAACGGATCCTATAGGGGGCAGACATTCATTCTTTGCCCAGGCTTGGGCAAGAGATGCCCAGGATCCCTAGGCATTGGAATTTATATCCCAGAGATATCTTCTGGATTTCAAAGATTCCCCCCCCAAAAAAAGGGGAGATTTCGCCTTTCACAATTATCTGCAAACCAGATAAAGAAGGAGGCATTCTTACATTGTGTACGAGATCCATCCAGTTCCAAGAGAGGAACAGGGACAGAGTTTTTACTCAAATCTGTTTGTGGTTCCCAAGGAGAGGGAACCTTCAGACCTATTTTGGATCTAAAGATCTTAAACAAATTCCTCAGAATTCCGTCATTTAAGATGGAAACTATTCGTACCATCTTAACTATGATCCAGGAGAGTCAATAGAGGACTACAATGGATTTGAAGGATGCTTATCCTCACATTGTGATGCATAAAGATCACCATCGTTTTTCAGGTTTGCCTTTCTAGACAGGCATTACCAGTTTGTAGCTCTTTCCTTTGGGATATCTACAGCCCCAAGAATCTTTATGGAGGTTCTGGGGTCGCTTTGGCGGTCCTTAGACCGCGGGGCATAGAAGTGGCCCCTTATTTAGACGACATCCTGATACAGGCGTCAAACATCCAAATTGCCCAGTCTCATACGGACGTAGTACTGGCATTTCTGAGATCACATGGGTGGAAAGTGAACAAGGAAAGAGTTCTCTATCCCCAATCTCAAGGGTTTCCCTCCTAGGGACTCTGATAGATTCTGTAGAAATGAAAATTTACCTGACAAAGTCCAGGTTGTCAAAGTTTCTAAATTTCTGCCGTGTTTTTTTCATCCCATCCGCGCCCTTCGGTGGCTCAGTACATGAATGAAATCGGCTTAATGGTAGCGGCAAGGGACATAGTACCGTTTGCACGTCTACATTTCAGACCACTGCAACTATGCATGCTCAGTCAGAGGAATGGGGATTACACAGATTTGTCCCCCTGTTAAACCTGGACCAAGAGACCAGAGATTCTCTTCTCTGGTGACTATGTCGGGTCCATCTGTCCAAGGGTATGACCTTCCGCAGGTCAGATGGGACAATTGTTACAATAGATGTCAGCCTTTTAGGTTGGGATGCAGTCTGGAACTCCCTGAAGGCTCAGGGATAGTGGACTTAGGAGGAGACCCTCCTTCTAATAAATATTCTGGAACTGGGAGTGATATTCCATGCTCTTCAGACTTGGCCTCAGTTAGCAACTCTGAGGTACATCATACTCAGTCTGACAATATACACGACTGTGGCTTACATCAGCCATCAAGGGGGAACAGAAGTTCCCTAGCGATGTTAGAAGTCTTACAATAATTCACTGGACAGAGACTCACTCTTGTCTATCAGCTATCCATATCCCAGGTGTTGAGAACTGGGAGGTGGATTTTCTAAGTCGTCAGACTTTTCTTCCAGGGGAGTGGGATTTCCTCCGGAGGTCAAGACCAAGCAGGAGAGGGCTTTGGTGTTTTTGACAGCGCCTGCGTAGCCACGCAGGACCTGGTATGCAGATCTGGTGGACATGTCATCCTTTCCATCACGGTCTCTGCTTCTGAGACAGGTCCCTCTACCTCAGGGTCCTTTCAACCATCTAAATAGAATCAATCTGAGATGGACTGCCTGGAGACTGAACGCTTGATGTTATCAAAGCATGGCTTCTCCGAGTCAGTCATTGATACCTTAATACAGACATGAAAGCCTGTCTCTAGGAAAATTGAACATAGATATGGTGTAAATATCTGATTGTTATGAATCCAAGGGTTACTCATGGAGTAAAGTCTGGATTCCCAGGATATTATCTTTTCTCCAAGATGTTTTTGAGAAAAGGGTTGTCAGCTAATTCCTTAAAAGGGGACAGATTTTTACTTTGTCTATTTTTTTGCACAAGCGTCTGGCAGGTATTCTAGACGTTCAGGCATTTGGTCAGGCTTTGGTTAGATCCAAGCCTGTGTTTAAAACTGTTGCTCCGCCATGGAGCTTAAACCTGATTCTTAAGGTTCTTCAAGAAGTTCCGTTTGAACCTTTTTTGTTCCATAGATATCAATCTTTATCTTGGAAAGTTCCTTTTGGGTAGCTAATTCCTCGACTCGTAGAGTCTCCAAGTTATCTGTGTTACAATGTGATTCTCCTTATCTGGTCCTTCGTACGGATAAGGTAGTCCTGCGTACCAACCTGGGTTTTTTCCTAAGGTGGTATCTAACAAGTACATCACTCAAGAGATAGTTGTTCCCTGCTTGTATCCTAATCCTTCCTCAAAGAAGGAACGTCTATTGCGCAATATTGGACGTGGTTTGTGCTTTAAAGTTTTACTTACAAGCTACTACAGTTTTCATCAAACGTTCACCTTGTTTGTTGTCTATTCTGGACAGAGGAGAGGTCAAAAGACTTCAGCAGCCTCTCTGTCTTTTTGGTTAAAAAGCATAATTCATTTAGCTTATGAGACTGCTGGACAGCAGCCTCCTGAAGGGATTACAGCTCATTCTACTAGAGCTGTGGTTTTCACTTGGGCCTTTTTTAAATGTGGCTTCTGTTGAACAGATTTACAAGACGGAGTCTTGGTCTGCGCTTCATACTTTTCAAATTTAACAAATTTGATACCTTGCTTCTTCGGAGGCTATTTTTGGGAGAAAGGGTTTTTTACAGGCAGTGGTAACTTCCGTTTAAGTACCTGCCTTGTCCCTCCCATCATCCGTGTACTTTAGCTTTGGTATTGGTATTCCATAAGTAATGGATGATCCGTGGACTGGATACACTTAACAAGAGAAAACATAATTTATGCTTACCTGATAAATTTATTTCTCTTGTAGTGTATCCAGTCCACGGCCCGCCCTGTCACTTTAAGGCAGGTAATTTTTTCATTTGAACTACAGTCACCACTGCACCCTATGGTTTTTCCTTTCTCTGCATGTTTTCGGTCGAATGACTGAATATGGCAGTTAGGGGAGGAGCTATATAGCAGCTTTGCTGTGGGTGGACTCTTGCAGCTTCCTGTTGGGAAGGAGAATATATTCCATAAGTAATGGATGATCCGTGGACTGGATACACTACAAGAGAAATAAATTTATCAGGTAAGCATAAATTATGTTTTTCTAAAGGATGCCATATGTCCTCTTTCCTGCTGCTGGTTTTGTTGAGCGTACTGGAGCCTCTGCTAATAAGGCCTAAGGATAAATAAGTGTACTGGGTGTCTAATCCAGTTTTTTTTAGATTTCCCGGTTGCAACAAATTATCTCTGGGTTTCTCAAATCAATGCCTTAAATGTAATCTATTGTTCAAAAGGATGCCATATGTCCTCTTTTTTTTTTTTTTTTTTTTTTTCTATTTTTGTTTATTTTAGAAAATGTAATGCACTTATAGGTTCACTAAGATTATGACTTTGCACACTGCCATTTTCCATGCAGCATTTTGACATGTCGTGTGATATGACTAGAAGAATGGTATGTTTTGAATCTGCTGAGCATAATAAAAAAAAAAAAATAATAATTTAACTTGAGTTAATAACTGAAGCATGACTTCAGGAGTCAGGTGTGGTCGTAGGTAGTGGTTGTTAGCAGATTCTTTTTAATGCAAATTGCAATTGCCACAGCGTGCATAAAATGTGCGTCACTAGTCCAAATCTTACCTTTTTTTTTCATTCAGGGGTGTCCGGCGCCATATAGGAAAGGCAAAAAACAGGTCTCCGTACCCGTTGATATAAGGGGTGATTAGTGCTTTTACCAGGCTCCTCTTGGATAGCCCCAGAAAGTGTGACTATGAATCCCAAAAAGAAAATTAAATTAAGGTTGAAAACTAACTCCAAAGTAACTTATAAGACCTGGAGCTCCTCAAACACACGTCCTACCGTAACAGCTATAGGCTCCGCCCCCCAAAATCTTACCTTTTTAATGCCAATTGATATTGCCACAGCTGGAACAACAGTAAATAACATGTGCGTCACCACAGTCTCCGAAGCTGTTGTCGGATGTATACAAAAACACTGATAAAGTATTCCTTTCGGGGCGCAAAGAGATGGCTACCGGAACACTCCAGGAACTTCCCAAGAGTCGCTGTCTTGTGTTTCTGGTGATGTTGGAGACATCTGGGTAGTGTACAGGGAGGCCCAAAATCCTCTCCATCTCTGTTCACCACAGGACAGGACGTCCTTGTCATCCATAAGCACATGAAATTGCTTGCATTTTCCTTGGTTCAAGAAGTTCAGCTTTTGTGGTGATAGTACAGAATTAAATAAACTTTGGTTTCCTACCATACTCAAGACAATCTTGTAGTTCAAGCTTCGGACTTGCTGTGGGAAACAGTGGCCTGTCCATACCAGGAAGATGATTTAGACAGAAGTAACGGGCTCTGATTGCAGGTGACACATGTTTATCGTCAATCATCAAAGGGGTTGCGTGCAGAATATGGCTGATGGCCCCTTATTCACATGTTTGTCCAGAGCCACAACATTTGCAAACAGCCAAAAGAAAGGTCGGTTCTCACCAGCCTTAAGTTGAGCTTCAATTACCAAATGCTGATATTCAAAAAATAGACAAACAGTGCCTTAAAAAACACATTTGCAATATGGATTCACCAGAGCAAGGTCATTGCAAGTACTTCCCACGATAACAAAATTAAAATGCCACAACTCCGCAATCTTCCCCTTCACATTATTATTGTCACACTACATTGTACTCCTATGCTCTTGTTTTTGTTGAGGGTCCTGGAGCCTCTGCTAAAAAGGCCTATGGATAAATAAGTGTACTGGTTGTCAAATCAATGTTTTTTTCTATTTCCTGGGTCATATAAATGATCTCTGGGATTCTAAAATCAATGCCTTTCCTGTAATCTATTATTCAAAAGGATGACATATCTCCTCTTTCATGCTGTTGTTTCGGTTGAGGCTCCGGGACCCTCTTATTAAAAAGGCCTGAGGATAAATAAGTGTACTGGGTGTCTAATCAATGTTTTTTTCTATTTGCCTGTTGCAAATAATGATCTGTGGGTTTCTAAAATCAATGCCTTTCCTGTAATCTATTATTCAAAAGGATGACATATGTCCTCTTTCATGCTGTTGTTTCGGTTGAGGCTCCGGGACCCTCTTATTAAAAAGGCCTGAGGAAAAATAAGTGTACTGGGTGTCTAATCAATGTTTTTTTCTATTTCCCGGTTGCAAATAATGATCTGTGGGTTTCTAAAATCAATGCCTTTCCTGTAACCTATTATTCAAAAGGATGACATATGTCCTCTTTCATGCTGTTGTTTCGGTTGAGGCTCCGGGACCCTCTTATTAAAAAGGCCTGAGGAAAAATAAGTGTACTGGGTGTCTAATCAATGATTTTTTCTATTTCCCGGGTCATATAAATGATCTCTGAGATTCTAAAATCAATGCCTTTCCTGTAATCTATTATTCAAAAGGATGACATATGTCCTCTTTCATGCTGTTGTTTCGGTTGAGGCTCCGGGACCCTCTTATTAAAAAGGCCTGAGGATAAATAAGTGTACTGGGTGTCTAATCAATGTTTTTTTCAATTTCCCGGGTCATATAAATGATCTCTGGGATTCTAAAATCAATGCCTTTCCTGTAATCTATTATTCAAAAGGATGACATATCTCCTCTTTCATGCTGTTGTTTCGGTTGAGGCTCCGGGACCCTCTTATTAAAAAGGCCTAAGAATAAATAAGTGTACTGGGTGTCTAATCAATGTTTTTTTCTATTTCCCGGGTCATATAAATGAGCTCTGGGATTCTAAAATCAATGCCTTTCCTGTAATCTATTATTCAAAAGGATGACATATGTCCTCTTTCATAATGTTTTTTCTGTTGAGGCTCCGGGAGCCTCTTATAAAAAGGCCTAAGGATAAAGAAGTGTACTGGGTGTCCAATCAATGTTTTTTTCTATTTCCCGTGTCATATAAATGATGTCTGGGATTCAAAAATCAATGCCTTAACTGTAATCAATTGTTCACAAGGATGCCATATGTCCTCTTTCATGCTGTTGTTTCAGTTGAGGCTCCGGGAGCCTCTTATAAAAAGGCCTAAGGATAAAGAAGTGTGCTGGGTGTCCAATCAATGTTTTTTTTATTTCACAGTTGCAAAAAAATTATCTATGGCTTTGTAAAATCTATGCCTTACCTGTCATCTATTGTTCAAAAGGATGCCATATGTCCTCTTTCCTGCTGTTGTTTTTGTTGGGGGTCCGGAACACTATTCTAAAAAGGCCGAGGGAGAACGACCTGTATTGTACTTGGTGTCCAATCATGTTTTTGTTTTCAATTTCACGGTTCATAATAAATATCGCTGTGTAACTAAAATCAATGCCATACCTGTACTCTGTTGTTCAAAAGGATGGCATATGTGGTGTTTCATTCTGTTGTGGTTGTTGAGGGTCGTGGCCATGGGACAGCATATAAAACGGCTGAAGGAGAACAACCTGTACAGCCTTGCTCCTCTTTTTAGGCAGGCCAGCTCTTTGCATACATGACCGCAGACTCTGTAACGCATGCCTCTTTTAGGGAGAGGTGCAGCCATAATGCAGGGTCAGAACCTCTGCCTGCAACTGTTATACTCGATTTTGCGAAAGGCAGTAAGCTTACCATGGTTCCCTGCACGCACGTATTGTTGTTATATTTTGGTGAGGGTAATCATGATGGCCATGTAGACCACCACCACTGAGAGTCCTGGAAGTAACAGGGATGAGATGAAAGAGCTAAGAATAGTAGAACTTGAAACAACAGAGTTAGCCATGGGTGTTAGTGCAAGACCGCTTGGCTTTTTTTTGGCTTTGGGTGTGGCTATTCATGCAGGCAATATAGAGCTGCCACCATTCGGTGTCGTATCAGCTATTAAACTAATAAGAACAGTACTACCAAAATACAGCCAATGAAGGGCCTTATGAAGACTGAGCCAAGGTTGGATTGTAGTATTTGGTTAGGCTAATCATGATGGCCATGTAGACCACCACCGAGAGTCCTGGAAGTAACAGGGATGATGAGATGAAAGTGCTAAGAATAGTACTACTTGAAACAACAGAGTTAGCCATGGGTGTTAATCCAAGACCGCTTGGATTTATTTTTGTTTTGGGTGTGGCTAATCATGCAGGCCATATAGAGCTGCCACCATTCGGTGTTGTATCAGCTATAAAAATAATAAGAACTGTACTATCAAAATACAGCCAATGAAGGGCCTATGAAGACTGAGCAAAGGTTGGATTGTAGTATTTTGTTCGGCTAATCATGATGGCCATGTAGACCACCCGTAACAGGGATGAAAGTGCTAAGAATAGTACTAATTGAAACAACCAAGTTAGCCATGGGTGTTAGTCTAAGACCACTCGGCTTTTTTTTGGGTTTGGGTGCAGCTAATCATGATGGCCAGATAGACCTGCCAACATTTGGTGTAGTAACAGGTATTAAACTGCAAAGAACAGTACTACTTAACGCAACCTACTTACCATGGGTCCCAGAGCATATGTTTGGTTATTATATTTTGTAAGGGTAATCATGCAGGCCATATAGACTTCCACCGATAGGGTGAGTATGAGTAACAGCTATTAAAATGCGAAGGACATTACTAATTAACACAACATAGTTACCATGGGTCGCAGACCAAGAGCAGATGTCTTATTATTATATTTTGTATGGGTAATCATCCAGGCCGTATAGACCTCACCAAATAGGGGGAGTTACAGAGATTAAAGTGCTAACAATGGTAGTACTTAAAACACAACCTAGTTAAAATAGGTACCAGACCACATGTCTTATTATTATATTTTTTCAGGGTAATCAGGCAGGCCATATAGAACACCCCCGATAGGGGGGGGTGGGAACAGGGATTAAAGTGCTAAGAAAAGTACTAATTAACACAAGCTAGTTGGGTCCAAGAACGCATGTTTAATTATTAGACTTTATTAGGGTAATTGTATATCTAACAAATCTATCTATTTCTCTTCTATCGATTCTATCTAACTATCAATCTATATATATCTATCTATCCTATCTATCAATCTATCTTCTGTCCGGGATGTTTTGAGACAGCCACTTTGGGAATGTTAGTTGATTTAGGCCCATTATGGCTTAAAAGCAGACTCTGCATAAACTATGTAATTTTCCATGGGAGTTTTGCCAGGGATCCCCCTCCAGCATGCGACAGTCCAGGTGTTAGTACCCTTGAAACAACTTTTCCATCACTATTGTGGCCAGAAAGAGTCCTTGTAGGTTTTAAAGTTCGCCTGCATATTGAATTCAATGGCGGTTTGCGCGGTTCGCGAACAATACCAGAAGTTTGAGTCTGCCGTTTGCGAACCGAAAATTTTAGGTTTGCGACATCACTACTCCTAACGCAGCCCCATTGATTCCTATGGGGAAATTCATTATATGTCTACACCTAATACCCTAACATGAACCCCAAGTCTAAACACCCCTAATCTTACAATTTATTAACCCCTAATCTGCCGCCCCTGACATCGTCGCCACCTACATTATATTTTTTAACTAGGTAGAATAGTTAGTAAATAGTTATTAACTATTTACTAACTACCTAGCTAAAATAAATACAAATTTACCTGTAAAATAAACCCTAACTTAAGTTACAATTAGGGCTTTTTTTTTTAACAATCAAAGGACTTTTTTTTAGGGCATTGCCCCAAAGTAATCAGCTCTTTTACCTGTAAAAAAAAATACAATACCCCCCAACATTAAAACCCACCACCCACACACTCAACCCTACTCTAAAACCCACCCAATCCCCCCTTAAAAAAACCTAACACTAACCCCTTGAAGATCACCCTACCTTGAGGTGTCTTCACCCAACCGGCCAGAAGTGGTCCTCCAGACGGTCCGATGTCTTCATCCTATCCGGGCAGAAGAGGTCCTCCAGATGGCCAGAAGTCTTCATCCAGGCGGCATCTTCTATCTTCATCCATCCGGAGCGGGTCCATCTTCAAGACATCTGACGCAGAGCATCCTCTTCGTTCTTCATCCGACGACTAAATGACGGTACCTTTAAGTGATGTCATCCAAGATGGCATCCCTTCAATTCCGATTGGCTGATAGAATTCTAGAATAACAAGTTTGTATTTATTTTAACTTGGTAGACTAGTTAGTAAATAACATTACAAAAAAATAAAAAACACTAAAATTAAAAAAATTAAAAAAAACTACCATTACAAAAAATAACAAACAAAATGATCTAAAACAATAAAAATTATTCCTATTCTAATACCCTGTTTAGAAAAAAAAAACACCCCAAAATAAAAAACCCTAATCTGTAATAAACAACCAAAGGTCATTAAAAGAGCCTTTTGTAGGGCATTGCCCTAAAGAAATCAGCTCTTTTGCTACAAAAGAAAAACAAACACCCACTAACAGTATACAAACCAACACCCGCCAAACCCACAAAGGGCATTTGTATGGGTATTGCCCTTTAAAGGGTATTCAGCTCTTTTGCTGCCCATTACAAATAAAAAAATGGCTATTCTGAAAAAAAACACTTCTAAAAGCAAAAAAAACATTACACAAAATACCAAACAAATTATTCAAACGAATAAAAATTATTCCTATTCTAATTCCCCATTTAAAAAAAAAAAAAACAACCCAAAATAAAAGAACCCTAATCTATAATAAACTACCAATAGCCCTTAAAATACCTTTTGTAGGGCATTGCCCTAAAGAAATCAGCTCTTTTTCTAAAAAATAAAAACAAACACCCCCTAAAATTTACAACCCCCCACCCCCCAAACCCACAAAATAAAAAACCTAACTAAAAAAAACCTAATCTACAAAATGCCCTGAAAAGGGCATTTGTATGGGCATTGCCCTTAAAGGGCATTCAGCTCTTTTAAGACAAGCCCAAACCCTAATCTAAAAAAAAAACAACCCAAAAAAACCTTACAAAAACTGAACACTAACCCCTCTTTAGGTACTCACAGTTGCTGTCCGGCTTAAAGGGACACTGTACCCAAAATTTTTCTTGCATGAGTCAGATTGAGCATGAAATTTTAAGCAACTTTCTAATTTACTCCTATTATCAAATTTTCTTCATTCTCTTGGTATCTTTATTTAAAATGCAAGAATGTAAGTTTAGATGCCGGCCCATTTTTGGTGAACAACCTGGGTTGTCCTTGCTGATTGGTGGATAAATTCATCCACCAATAAAAAATTGCTGTCCAGAGTACTGAACTAAAAAAAAGCATAGATGCTTTCTTTTTCAAATAAAGATAGCAAGAGAACAAAGAAAAATTGATAATAGGAGTAAATTAGAAAGTTGCTTAAAATTGAATGCTCTTTCTGAATTACAAAACAAAATTTTTGGGTTCAGTGTCCCTTTAAACGATCTTCATCCATAGAGTGACCGGCATCTTCTTCATCCCTACGGAGGCGGAACGGTCGATGCGTGGAGGCGGCGGTCCAGATGGAGGTCCATCGATCTGACGTGGAGGTCCTCTTCATGCGATCGTCCGCTACACACTGAGGATTCAAATGCAAGGTACCCTTGCATTTCTATTGGCTGAATAAGTGTAAAGTTTTAGTGTCTATAAAACACTGGGAGCTGCCATGTTGTAACTTGTGTTACCTTCTCTGCTGTGGCCAATTAGGAACAGTTATAAATAGGTCACTAGAGTGTGCAGCCAATGGTTGTGCTGGATTTAACAGTGTTCTGCACTTCCATTTCTAACAGGAACTGAAAAGCTCACAATTTCAGAATGGAATTACAGGCAAAGAGGACAAAATAAATAATGAAAGTATATTGCAGAGTTGTTTTATATATACAATTTATCATTTTTTATTACCATCTCAAAGTGTTTAATGTCCCTTTAACAAGGAACATGACAACCCCAGACAATCATTTCGGTGTTCTGTGGGCATCGTCAGTAAGGTGCAGCCATATCGCTCTAAGCACATTGGGCAGGTAGTGCACAACTGGTTTCCCCATCGCCCTTTGGAAGACTTCCCTAGGGTCATAATACAATTGAATACAGAAAGAAAAGCACTCTACCAGGAATGAACAACAGCTCAGTAGCTTGTTCTATTTCAATTTACCATCTAGGAGCAGCCTCTTTTAGTCCAATTGTGCTTTTCACAGATGAGAACTTTACTTTAATATATCAGTCTCATCCCACCTAGCAAAGGCAGTCCAGCCATGAAATACCAGGCAATCATCCTTTCAAAGAGGAACATGGCAACCCTAGACCTTTTGTGGGTCTAGTCACTGAAGTGCAACCATATTGCTCTAAAGCACATTGGGCAGGGATTCCACATCTGGTTTCACCATTCCATTGATTTCCTAAGCTTGGCTCTAGGGAGGCGCTTGAGTGAGTAGTCACTTTGGTTAATGTTTAATGAGTCCCTGTAGGAGGGGGCCTTTGCTGTATCACTTATTTTGTGTATGTGCAACTGGCATGTTCCTTTAAAACTTGTTACTGGCTCCTGGACTAATATAGTTTTATGAAATATCTTCAAATAATGCTTTTCTAATTCTGGAAGATAATTATACTAGCATTAGAGTTTGGTGATCACTTTCTAATATTGTCTATATTTCTGGAGTCCATATTGCTATAATTATATTAAAACAAAACTTACCATAAAAGACTACATGGCATTAATATGCTTATCTTAGAGAAGAGAAAAGATAGATATTAGACATATACACAGACAAAAAAATTAACTTTGGATGAATTATAATGGAAAAAAATACTTTTGTTTTATCTGATAATCATTAAAGGGACATGAAATCCCCAAAAAATATTTCATGATTCAGAAAAAGCATGCAATTTTAAACTTTCAAATTCACTTCCATTATCTAATTTGCTTTGTTTGCATGATATCCTTTGTTGAAAAACATACACGAGTAGGCTCAGAAGCAGCAATGCACTACTGGGAGCTTGCTGCTGATTGATGACTGCACATATATGCTTCCTGTTATTGGCTAAACTAATGTGTTCAGCTAGCTCCCAGTAGTGCAGTACTGCTTTTTCAACAAAGGATGACAAGAGAATGAAGCAAATTTGATAATAGTAAATTGGAAACGTTTTTAAATTGTATTCTTTATTTGTATAATACAAGAAAAAAAGTGAGTTTTATGTCCCTTTAAGTGGGTAGTGTGGAATCTGTTTGTTAACAAGTCTATCCAATATCTCATATAGCGAACAACTTCCAGGCAGCAGAAGAGCAGCTGGACAACAGCTTTAACTTAAAGTTAAATTAGCAGTAGCTTCTGCTACAAGCCAGAGGTTTTTATTATAATTTTTTTTAATGATTTTAGGACAGTTCAAGAACAAAAGTGAAGGTTAAATACTTATTGCTTGACACAGGAATCAATCAACTGAAAAAGACGTTGCTAAATCATTATTGAATCCAAAATGCCTCTTAGGCAGGAAACGTGTTGGATGATGGCTCTTTTTTTAATGCTGAAATGGTGGTGAGAATTTTTTTACATTGATTTAATAAATAATTAGACTTTTAACTGGATTTTTGCACTGCCTGTTCTTCTGCAAGTTTATAGATTGAAATGCTAAAGGCCAGATTTCAAGCGGCGCGTTACCAATTTTTTTTGCTTGTGTGCTAACTGCACTCAAAGAAAACTTTTAACGCAGGCGGGTTAACGCGAAAGCAAAACCTAATGCACGCTAACTTCAGGGATTCGGATATTACAACCATGTTAACTTCTTCTCCCCATAGACTTCAATGGAGCAGGCTGTGCAAAAAAGAACTAACACTTAAAGGGACACTGAACCCAAATTTTTTTATTTTGTGATTCAGATAGAGCATGCAATTTTAAGCAACTTTCTAATTTACTCCTATTAGCAAATGTTCTTCATTCTCTTGGTATCTTCATTTGAAAATCAAGAATGTAAGTTTAAATGCCGGCCCATTTTGGTGAACAACCTGTGTTGTTCTTGCTGATTGGTGGATACATTCATCCACCAATAAACAAGTGCTGTCCAAGGTTCTGGACTTTCTTTTTTAAATAAAGATAGCAAGAGAACAAAGAAAAATTGATAATAGGAGTAAATTAGAAAGTTGCTTAAAATTGCATGCTCTATCTGAATCACAAAAGAAAAAATTTGGGTTCAGTGTCCCTTTAACGTTCGTGTGCTAACCTGAAACTAATTAGAACAACTGTGCTAAACCCAAAGGTAGATATGCATATTTAACATTCCAATGTTCTTCACATAAAAGAATATTTTATTTTAATTTTTAATATAAATTTCCATATATATAAGGGCTCAACTAAAGGAGATCTCGGGTGTTAGAAAAAAAAAAGCAAACGCAGGGATTTTCACAATATGAAATATTCACATTTTCATGTACACTTTTCAATGAGAATACGTCATGGGCTTTGCACAACATATTAGGGTTTTTGTGGGGGGTTTTCTATTTGTCTTCTCCATTAACTTCTATGGGGAATACATAAATGCACATGCAATTTGGCTGTTTGCATTACGTTGATTAACGCGCATGCAAAATAAGTAATTTGCAACTTGTAATAGCTGCGCAACCCCAAATGCCAAAAAGCCATACCGTGCGCAGTGTTTTCGCAAATGATTTTCTGCATCACTTGTAATCTTGCCAAAGTGTATCAGAGCTGGTCCAGGGGGTGGGGGGGTCACATGGGAGTGACTGCTTGATGAATGATTTATTGATCTACAAACAGTAGCAGACCATTCAAGCAAAAGTGTCTTCAAGTGTAAGGTAATTCTAAGCTTTACTTAACTACACTAAATATCCTCCTAATAGTGTGTGTTGTTAAAATTAGTTGACTCTAACGAGTTATTTTATACAAATATAATATCATATTGATGTGTGATTTTTCATAGCTGATAAAACAGTTATCAAAAATTTGAGAAGACAAAAAAGGAGATTGTTGTTTTTAGTTAGTCTAAATTTGTATATACTTGCATATTGTGTAGTGAACAACAGCCAATAGGATTTTAGCAGCTCTCATTCCTAGTGGCTGATTTGAATCAGCCAATAGGAATGAGAGCTGCTTAAATCCTATTAGCTGTTTAATTCAGTCAATAGGATTTAAGCAGCTCTAATTCCTATTGGCTGGACCTCCGCCTTTAACTCAGCCTCGACCTCTGCAGACTAAAAAGGAGATTGTTGTTTTTAGTTAGTCTAAATTTGTATATACCTGCATATTGTGTAGTGAACAACAGCCAATAGGATTTTAGCAGCTCTCATTCTTAGTGGCTGATTTGAATCAGCCAATAGGAATGAAAGCTTCTTAAATCCTATTAGCTGTTTAATTCAGTCAATAGGATTTAAGCAGCTCTAATTCCTATTGGCTGAACCTCCGCCTTTAACTCAGCCTGGACCTCTGCATCCGTGCGTTGACTGCTCCGTCCTCTACAGGGATAAAGATCTTGATGAAGATCTGGATGAAGATCTTTCGTCGGACTTCAGCAACTGTGAGTATCGATTTTGGGCGCGATCCGATATGCAGTGTAGTTTGCGGCGCAAGCGAGGGAACCCCCGCCGTCCGCAGTTTCAGCTCGCAACTCGAGCTATCCCATATACGGCGTCGTCAGATGCTAAAGTGCCGTAAGTCAGATAAACCAGCGATGTCCAGAAATCTGCGTAAGTACAAATTTCTGGAGTCACCAGTGACTTACGGCACTTTAGAAACTGCCGGCGCCTACAAAACCTGACTAAAGTATGAAATCACCCCCACTGTCTAACACGCCTCCTAAATATAGCCCGACAAGTCTAACCCTCTATCCGCTATCCCCCCTCACTATCCTAACAATAAAAAAAGTTATTAACCCCTAAACCGCAGCTCCCGGACCCCGCCGCCACCTAATAAAGTTATTAACCCCTAAACCGCCGCTCCCGGACCCCGCCGCCAGCTATATTAAATCTATAACCCCCTAAAGTGAGCCCCTACCCCGCCGCCATCTATTTTAAAATTATTAACCCCTAATTTAATCCCCCTACCCCGCCGCCACCTATATTAAATTATTTAACCCCTAATCTAATCCCCCTACTCCGCTGCCAGCTATATTAAATTATTTAACCCCTAATCTAATCCCCCTACACCGCCGCCAGCTATATTAAATTATTTAACCCCTAATCTAATCCCCCTACTTCGCCGCCAGCTATATTAAATTATTTAACCCCTAATCTAATCCCCCTACCCCGCCGCCAGCTATATTAAATTATTTAACCCCTAATCTAATCCCCCTACCCCGCCGACAGCTATATTAAATTATTTAACCCCTAATCTAATCCCCCTACACCGCCGCCACCTATATTAAATTATTTAACCCCTAAAATACTAAACTATCCCTACCACTAAACCTAAGTCTAACCCTACAAATAGCCCTGAAAAGGGCTTTTTGCGTGGCATTACCCCAAAGTAAACTGCTCTATTGCCAGCCCTTAAAAGGGCTTTTTGCAGGGCATGCCCCAAAGAAAACTGCTCTTTTAGCAGCCCTTAAAAGGGCTTTTTGCGGGGCTTTGCCCCAAAGAAAACTGCTCTTTTACCAGCCCTTAAAAGGGCTTTTGGCGGGGCTTTGTCACAAAGTAAACTGCTCTTTTGCATCTAATCTAAATCCCCCTACACCGCCGCCACCTATAATAAATGTATTAACCCCTAATCTAATCCCCCTACACCGCCGCCACCGATATTAAATAGATTAACCCCTAATCTAATCCCCCTACACCGCCACCAGCTATATTAACTATATTAACCCTAATTATATTAGGGTTAATATAGTTAATATAGTTATTATATTATATATAAACTATATTAACCCTAATTATATTAGGGTTAATATAGTTAATATCGTTATTATATTATATATATATATATATTAAGAATAATAACCCTATCTAACTCTAACATCCCTAACTAAACTCTTATTAAAATAAATCTAATATTAATATTATTAATTAAAATATTCCTATTTAAATCTAAATACTTACCTATAAAATAAACCCTGAGATAGCTACAATGTAATTAATAATTACATTGTAGCTATTTTAGGGTTTATATTTATTTTACAGGTAACTTGGTATTTATTTTAACTAGGTACAATAGCTATTAAATAGTTAATAACTATTTAATAGCTACCTAGTTAAAATAATTACCAATTTACCTGTAAAATAAATCCTAACCTAAGTTACAAATACACCTACACTATCAATAAATTAAATAAACTACAAATATCTAAACTAAAATACAATTAAATAAACTAAACTAAATTACAAAAAAAACAAACACTAAATTACAAAAAATAAAAAAAGGATTACAAAATTTTTAAGCTAATTACACCTATTCTAAGCCCCCTAATAAAATAATAAAGCCCCCCAAAATAAAAAAATTCCCTACCCTATTCTAAATTAAAAAAGTTAGCCCCAAAGAAAACTGCTCTTTTGCCTGAAAAAAAAAACACAATACCACCCCCCAACATTACAACCCACCATCCACATACCCCTAATCTAACCCAAACCCCCCTTAAATAAAACCTTACACTACCCCCCTGAAGATCTCCCTACCTTGTATTCACCCAGCCGGGCAGAACTCTTCATCCGATCCGGGCGGTCTCTTCAATCAAGTGGCAAAGAAGTCTTCTTCCATCCGGACGATGTATTCAAGCAAGCGGCAGAGAGTCTTCTTCCATCCAGGCGATGTCTTCAAGCAAGCGGCAGAGAGTCTTCTTCCATCCGGCGATGTCTTCAAGCAAAGCGGCATCTTCAATCTTCTTTCTTCGCTCCTCCGCCGTGGACCATCCATCCGGCACGACGACTTCCCGACGAATGAGGTTCCTTTAAATGACGTCATCCAAGATGGCGTCCGTCGAATTCCGATTGGCTGATAGGATTCTATCAGCCAATCGGAATTATGGTAGAAAAATCTGATTGGCTGATTGAATCAGCCAATCAGATTCAAGTTCAATCCCATTGGCTGATTAGGTTTTTTTTAGTAATTTTTTTTTATTTTGTGGGTTTGGGGGTTGGGGGTTTGTAATGTTAGGAGTGTTTGTTGTAATTTTTTAGCAAAAGAGCTGTTAACTTTAGGGCAATGCCCTACAAAAGGCCATTTTAAGGGCTATAGGTAGTATATTATTGATTAGGTTTTTTTTTGGGGGGGGGGGGGGTTTAAAACAGGGTATTAGAATAGGAATTTTTAATGGGCCGAAAAAGAGCTGAATGCTCTTTTAAGGGTGGGGGTTTATAATGTTAGGGGGTGTTTGTTTATATTTTTTGCAAAAGAGCTGTTAACTTTAGGGCAATGCCCTATAAAAGGTAGTTTATTATAGATTAGGGTTTTTTTACTTTAGGGTGTTTTTTTTAACGGGGTATTAGAATAGGAATTATTTTTATTTTTTTGGATCATTTCGTTTGCTATATTTTATGGGGGGTGGTGATTTAGGGGTTAAAAGAGTTTAGTTAGTGTTGGGGAACTGCAGTTTATGGGTTAATAGGTTTAGTTAATGTCGGCGATGTCGGGGAACTGCGGTTTAGGGGTCATTAGGTTTAGTTAGTGTTGGTGATGTTTGGCAATGGTGGTTTAGGGGTTAATAGGTTTATTTAGTGTTTCAGTTAGTGTCGGCGATGTCGGGGAACTGCGGTTTAGGGCTTAATAAGTTTAGTTAGTGTCGGTGATGTTGGGGAACTGCAGTTTAGGGCTTAATAGGTTTAGTTAGTGTTGGCGATGTCGGGAAACGGCAGTTTAGGGGTTAATAGATTTATTTAGTGTCGGCTATGTGGGGGGGTTGCAGTTCATAGGTTAATAGGTTTAGATAGTGTTGGCAAAGTGGGGGACAGCGGTTTAGGGGTTAATAGCTTTATTTAGTGTAGGGGATTTGGGTGGCGGCGGTTTTAGATAATTTTGTTTCGGCAATCACTAGCATATTAGTTATGTTAAGTTAAATTGTTTTTTCGGATCCATTCTTTATTCATATGCATTATTCTATTCTAAACTTCAGAATAGAATAATGCATATCAATTAAGAATGGGTCCAAAAAAACGAACCGATTCGAAAAAACTATTTAACTTAACATGACTAATTTGCCAAAATGATTTTGTTTTTAAAACTTTACTAAATTAATTTGCAGAAACAAAATTATTTATTTAACTAATGGAAATGAAACGAAATTTTTAGCGTTGCACATGTCTAATATATATATATATATATATATATATATATATATATATATATATATATATATATATATATATACTGTAAACTATTGGAACTAAGGAAAAGGGAAATGTTTTGGATCTACACATTAAACACGCTAGAACGGTCTTAATAAGGACATAGATCTAGCCGCTTTCCTTTAGTGCCATAGTCTCTCACATTTGGATGAACACAGGAGTACATACAGGATTGATTGTAGACTGGGTGTAAGTAAATAAGAATGTGTGCATACAAATGACTGACTTGATTGTAACACACATCTATATTAGACATACACCACACCACAACTATTCGAATAACATAAATCTAGGACTGTCTAGAGATCCCACAGGCGCTCACCCATATATTATAACTGGGAGTAAGAAAATAGGGTTACAGATGCAACTTGTTACCACAAACAGTTCCAACATCACACTATATGGAAAACCTCATAAGATAAAAGGTTCCATAAGGATGTGGATCCACTACATATAATAGTGTCCCTGATTAAGAAATCTATATTCACTTTACAGAAGCATAATGAATACATCTACTAATGGTCTTATACCATACAGTAAAGATTTAGGTTCTAGGTGAAGGTTCAATTTCGTAATAGATACTATAAAAAAGAAAAAGAATGAGAATTTAAGGAAACACAGTAGTACCAAGACAAACTATCTACACAGTATAAAATAAAATACATATACATAATTAAGATAAAGGTAACAAACATAGGGATAACATCCTTTATATATGAATAAACACTTCAGGAAAGGAGAAAAGAGCTATCTCTAATACAAGAATTAGAAAACATCTTGTAACAAGACATAGACACATATACAGGGTATGTCCCTTTAAGGATTTGATTGCCCTACAAGTAGACATATACATGTAACCACTGGACCTAAAATAACAAAGAACTATATATAGCAAGAAGGAACCAGTGTTAAGGTCAGGATGTATATATAATACAAAAAGATCCCCTTTCTCTTTAATTCGATATTAATGTTCATAAAGTAAGGGCATTGGGCAGGCATTAAAAGGGAGCTCAAGCACGCTACTAATCAGCTCAAGCACGCTACTTAAATCGGATAGGAGGGGGACGGCCCCTACCTCTGATGAACCAGTCAATGGTGTTGCCAAACGCATCAGGCCCCGCCCCCCGCCACATGCATTATACACTACATGCAAATACCGTAGCAGGCTACTAGCCAGAGATCGCATACATTATCGTGTGATCAGGTTATAATTATTCCTGTACGGTTCACTGCATAGCGTTTCTTTTATATTATACACAGAAGCACTGTAACGTTTCAAATACAAGGCATCAATTGAAAATTGTTAAATGCTTGAAAGAACCGTTAAAGCTGCATATTGATTTCAGCCTCTATTGGAGGCATTTTTAAAGTACCGCTGTTTGCACTGCACATTGGTTTTTAACAGAGAACGTTTTAAACATTAAATAAATTGTAATTTTATATACTGGTTTCACATGGCCTCCCTAACCTAGAGATCCCTAAAGATATAGAAAGCAATATATTTAAGCCTCTGTTACCATCTGGGACACTACTTCTGATATAAACAGGACAAAGAGGAAGAGGACCTAAGCAGAAATAACCGAAGGAGACCAACAACAGACATCAGCTTTAATCAAGTGCTCTATCTATACCTCATACTGGATGAGGTTAAATCACGTGAGTGTGCATTTATACATCTTTTGTAGTGAATTATACTGTCAAAAACGAACTTCACTAGGAGTTCCCTCTTGTCCGCTCTCTATCTTTTCAGCGGAGGCTGGAGATTCTTGGTGTTAGAAGACCTATAAATGAGCGAGCAGCCAATCAGCAGTACACAAAGTTAATTGGTATGGAAATCTCAGACCAAAAAAACCCTAAAGAAGTAAGCTGCTAGCTCATGCATAGGGCTGTGTATACAATACTCATATAACCAATAAATTCATTGACAAATATATAAGAACATAAATACTAAAGCATAAAAAAATCATAAACAATAAAAAACATGTAAAGTATCAGATATGATAATAACAATAGAAAAATATATAGATAAATAAATCAGTAGGTGAATAAAATGGAAGATCCAAACCTATGTAATTAATATCAAATAAAGAATAATAAAAAAGGAAAACATACTAAATAAAAAGCAATGTTACTTAATACAAAATGATAAAAACCAAACAGTAATTTATTTTATTGCAAAAGTAAAACAAAAAGGATACTTCCTATAGTGAAAAAGAAAATATAAAAGTCAAGAGCTATGTTAATACTAAAGTTTTTTAAAGTATAGTCATTGCAAAGAATTGTCAATATATAGGGAAAAAGATTGCAAATAGTCATCCAAACTTGTATTTAGTGAATATGACCAAAGCCCAATGGTCATTAGTCAAATAGTAGCAAAAAATTAGGTACAATGACCAATGAATCATTAAAGGGCTTGCACAAAGATATGTAAATATGTAGGAGACTAAATGAACTAGTAATGTTCAACATTAAAGAGAAAGATCCACAGCTACTGATATATATTTAGATGAAAAAAATATATTAAAAATATATTAAAAAACATTGTAGTAATACAAGAGCTGTTGGAGCCGAACATCCTATTAACAATAACATATCCTTACGAATGCACTAGTAGCATTATAAAAATTCAAAAGGATATTAATGAATATGAGTAATTGTTTATTAAGGAGGATAAGGATATATCAGAGGGAAACCACTGTAAAAGGGTCAGGGATGTCATTGGAGCCTAACAAAATTGGCAATATCTGTAATATTTTAGAGGAATTATTCATATTCATTAATGTCTGTCCCGGGACAGCGGAAGGGGCGAGCTTACGTGCACTCTCATCTTATTTCCCTATTCAGTTTAAAGGAAGTTTGCTATGAAATCTCATGAGAGTTAAGGGAAATCTCATGAGATCACAGTAAAAGAGTTCATGACCTCAGCACTGCTGAAGCTGAATGGCTGCTGTTCATTTCTTCATTTTTTTTTTATTTTTTTTTACCTGCAGCTGGGCTGCAGCTAAGTATAACTTTTTACACAGAACTTACTCTGCTGAACTGAGGAGATTGTGAGGTAAAATATCTTCCTTTTTTACATAGAGATGCTCAGGTGATATTTTCCTGTCAGCTTTTTACAGTTATACTGCATCAGTTTCAAGTGATTTAGGATATAAGTATTATGTCCCTTTAATTAGTATTTGTCCAATCACAGTGTTACAGATCTTAACACCTCAGTAAATGGCTGATAGAGATTAGGGCGGAGTTACAGTTCAGGATAAATTGGGTCACCACACACTCACAAGGACATTCTCTACTTCTCAAGTTCGTCTGAAAGCTCTGCCTAATTTTTCCCTGAAAGAGATTTTTTGAATCCTGGATGTACACATTTTTATACTTTTGTCTAAACTCTGAGAAAAGACAACCCACTATATTTTTCTTTGCTGAGAGATATTTTTGGAAACTTTTTGCCTGTTTTTTCTGTGGACTAAGAGATTATGGGGAGGGAACACAAAGCTGGACAAGGGATACTTAAAAGCTTGGAAAGTAAACATTTGTGGAAAGTATAAGAGCTCTTTAATTATATTTAAGCATGTATTGAATTTTAAAATACATATTAAGAAAGGCATTATATAACTGTAGGTCCAATTTTATATGTACCTCCCTTTAATAATCTGGGTTTTATTGCTTATGAACCGAATTCACCTAATGAAATACAGGGAATGATTTCATATATACTGTTAAATTAATTTTAATTTATTTTCAAGCAAATTCTGGGTGTTAAGAAAATTAAAAAGAAAGGAGCGCTACAGATAGACTATAATACCAGTAATACCACTAGTTGCTATTGCAATGTGAAAAATATATATGAGGGAACTAACGGTATATATATATGGACTCTTGCACTGGGCAAATTAACTTTTTAGGTAAAAAAATCTTATTAAAAAAAAAGGCCATTAGATCGCAGGGCCAATAAGAGATGCTTATAGTCACAATGATGTTCAATTTGTACACTAGTTATCGTTCTGGATGCCAATAGTTATGATTCTTTTGTTTTTTCAGGTTGTTATATGTGAAAGCCACACGGTCGAGAGTAATTTTCTATAATTGAGTAGGATGCTTATATATTAAGAATCGCCTTTAAACCACACGACCCAAATATCATATTTTAATTTCTTTTCAATATCCAGTCGAGTATACTATAAAGTAATTTATAGTGAATAGGGCACTTGTTAAGAAAATGTAGAAATTAAATCTTGTATATATGTATTTACGATAGGAAGCGAATAGTCATTGGTTCTAACATACTATTATAAAAAGAATATCATTAGTTTTATATAAGATTATGTCTGTATTTTTTAGTATTAAGTTTCATTAGGATGCTATTATTATTATATTAACTTTTTACTCTCAGTAATATGTGACTAGGAAATGTGTTTTAGGGGCTGTCCTAACCGGCCCATAAAAAGACAATGATGACACACACGCTACTATCAACCAATGATCCCTTGAGAAAGTCAGCTAGCATGCTGACGAAATGCGTAGGGGCGTGACCAAAGAAGCAGCATGTTGTGTCTAACTTCCACGGACAGAGCCATACCAGGTTCCAAGTGTTTGGTCCATTGTGTAAACATACTAATGTTCAGTGTTACCCAGGATTATTGACTTAGTGACACAGACTGTGTTGATAACATCTATGGGATCCAAAAAGCTGCAGACGGCGAAGTGGGAACTCATCCGGTTCGTGGAGTCGTGTTTCATACTGGCTGTTGGAGTATTTCCACAGATATGCAGTTTTTATTGTCACTTCTTGTAAGTGTATTTTGTTTGTCATGCGTGTCAACTGATATTAAAGTGTACTTTGAATCATGGATGCGCTGTGTGTTTTCTCTTACAAATTCTGGGTGTTATATACATTTTAGTTACTTCGTATTCTCTAAAGATAAGACTTGTTAAATTGTTATAGAGTTTTTATCTGTTTTATTGGTTATAGACATTCATTCTGAATCTAACCAATGGCATTGAATTGTTTAGTCATCAGGACATATTTTTAATGGTAATATTTGGCTGTTGCTAGTTGCTAGTAAGGCATATTGCATATTTGGTTCATGCTAGTTTATTTTACATACTATAAATCTAACAATCAGATTTGTACCTATAGGGTTAAAAACTATAAATGTTATAGTATATTTTATTTTACAGTGTATCAGAGAATTGGTTTGATACTGGTTACCCCTAGTAAACATTTTCGTGATCTATTTGTACTTGTTACTGGGCTTGTGTAATATTGAATAATATATTGTTTAATGATATTTGTTAATGTTTAATAAATCTGTATGTATCCTATCATAACTGAATCCTCATTACTTCACAAACATAATTCACTGTCGGCTAGATTTGGAGTTTTGTCGGTAACGACCCGAAAAACAAATGCCGGCTTTTTTCTGGCCGCACCATAAAAATAACTCTGGTATTGAGAGTCCACATAAAGGCTGCGTTAGGCTCCAAAAAAGGTGCGTAGAGCATTTTTAACGCAGCTTCAACTCTCGATACCAGAGTTGCTTACGGACGCGGCCAGCCTCAAAAACGTGCTCGTGCACGATTCTCCCATAGGAAACAATGGGGCTGTTTGAGCTGAAAAAAACCTAACACCTGCAAAAAAGCCGCGTTCAGCTCCTAACGCAGCCCCATTGTTTGCTATGCGGTAACACTTCTTACGTCTGCACCTAACACTCTAACATGTACCCCGAGTCTAAACACCCCTAACCTTACACTTATTAACCCCTAATCTGCCGCCCCCGCTATCGCCGACCCCTGCATATTATTATTAACCCCTAATCTGCCGCTCCGTAAACCGCCGCTACTTACATTATCCCTATGTACCCCTAATCTGCTGCCCTAACATCGCCGACCCCTATATTATATTTATTAACCCCTAATCTGCCCCCCACAACGTCTCCTCCACCTGCCTACACTTATTAACCCCTAATCTGCCGACCGGATCTGAGCGCTACTATAATAAAGTTATTAACCCCTAATCCGCCTCACTAACCCTATAATAAATAGTATTAATCCCTAATCTGCCCTCCCTAACATCGCCGACACCTAACTTCAATTATTAACCCCTAATCTGCCGACTAGAGCTCATCGCTATTCTAATAAATGTATTAACCCCTAAAGCTAAGTCTAACCCTAACACTAACACCCCCCTAAATTAAATATAATTTTAATCTAACGAAATTAATTAACTCTTATTAAATAAATTATTCCTAATTAAAGCTAAATACTTACCTGTAAAATAAATCCTAATATAGCTACAATATACATTATATTTATATTATAGCTATTTCAGGATTAATATTTATTTTACAGGTAACTTTGCATTTATTTTAACCAGGTACAATAGCTATTAAATAGTTAAGAACTATTTAATAGCTAAAATAGTTAAAATAATTACAAATTTACCTGTAAAAGAAATCCTAACCTAAGTTACAATTAAACCTAACACTATACTATCAATAAATTAATTAAATAAACTACCTACAATTAACCTAACACTACACTATCAATAAATTAATTAAATACAATTCCTACAAATAAATACAATTAAATAAACTTGCTAAAGTACAAAAAATAAAAAAGAACTAAGTTACAAAAAATAATAAAATATTTACAAACATAAGAAAAATATTACAACAATTTTAAACTAATTACACCTACTCTAAGCCCCCTAATAAAATAACAAAGCCCCCCAAAATAAAAAATGCCCTACCCTATTCTAAATAACTAAAGTTCAAAGCTCTTTTACCTTACCAGCCCTGAACAGGGCCCTTTGCGGGGCATGCCCCAAGAAGTTCAGCTCTTTTGCCTGTAAAAAAAAACATACAATACCCAAGCCCCCCAACATTACAACCCACCACCCACATACCCCTAATCTAACCCAAACCCCCCTTAAATAAACCTAACACTGAAGATCTTCCTACCTTATCTTCACCATACCAGGTTCACTGATCCGTCCTGAAGAGCTCCTCCGATGTCCTGATCCAAGCCCAAGCGGGGGGCTGAAGAGGTCCATGATTCGGATGAAGTCTTCATCCAAGCGGGAGCTGAAAAGGTCCATGATCCGGATGAAGTCTTCTATCAACGGCATCTTCAATCTTCTTTCTTCCGGATCCATCTTGCAGACCTCCGACGCGGAACATCCTGCTGGCCCGACGGACTAACGACGAATGACGGTTCCTTTAAGGGACGTCATCCAAGATGGCGTCCCTCGAATTCCGATTGGCTGATAGGATTCTATCAGCCAATCGGAATTAAGGTAGGAAAATTCTGATTAAAGGAACCGTCATTCGTCGTTAGTCCATCGGGCCAGCAGGATGTTCCGCGTCGGAGGTCTGCAAGATGGATCCGGAAGAAAGAAGATTGAAGATGCCGTTGATAGAAGACTTCATCCGGATCATGGACCTCTTCAGCTCCCGCTTGGATGAAGACTTCATCCGGATCATGGACCTCTTCAGCCCCCCGCTTGGGCTTGGATCAGGACATCGGAGGAGCTCTTCAGGACGGATCGGTGAATCTGGTATGGTGAAGATAAGGTAAGAAGATCTTCAAGGGCTTAGTGTTAGGTTTATTTAAGGGGGGTTTGGGTTAGATTAGGGGTATGTGGGTGGTGGATTGTAATGTTGGGGGGCTTGGGTATTGTATGTTTTTTTTTACAGGCAAAAGAGCTGAACTTCTTGGGGCATGCCCCGCAAAGGGCCCTGTTCAGGGCTGGTAAGGTAAAAGAGCTTTGAACTTTAGTTATTTAGAATAGGGTAGGGCATTTTTTTATTTTGGGGGGCTTTGTTATTTTATTAGGGGGCTTAGAGTAGGTGTAATTAGTTTAAAATTGTTGTAATATTTTTCTTATGTTTGTAAATATTTTTTTATTTTTTGTAACTTAGTTCTTTTTTATTTTTTGTACTTTAGCAAGTTTATTTAATTGTATTTATTTGTAAGAATTGTATTTAATTAATTTATTGATAATGTAGTGTTAGGTTAATTGTAGGTAATTGTAGGTAGTTTATTTAATTAATTTATTGATAGTATAGTGTTAGGTTTAATTGTAACTTAGGTTAGGATTTCTTTTACAGGTAAATTTGTAATTATTTTAACTATTTTAGCTATTGTACCTGGTTAAAATAAATACAAAGTTACCTGTAAAATAAAAATTAATTCTAAAATAGCTATAATATAATTATAATTTATATTGTAGCTATATTAGGATTTATTTTACAGGTAAGTATTTAGCTTTAATTAGGAATAATTTATTTAATAAGAGTTAATTAATTTTGTTAGATTAAAATTATATTTAATTTAGGGGGGTGTTAGTGTTAGGGTTAGACTTAGCTTTAGGGGTTAATACATTTATTAGAATAGCGGTGAGCTCCGGTCGGCAGATTAGGGGTTAATAATTGAAGTTAGGTGTCGGCGATGTTAGGGAGGGCAGATTAGGGGTTAATACTATTTATTATAGGGTTAGTGAGGCGGATTAGGGGTTAATAACTTTATTATAGTAGCGCTCAGGTCCGCTCGGCAGATTAGGGGTTAATAAGTGTAGGTAGGTGGAGGCGACGTTGTGGGGGGCAGGTTAGGGGTTAATAAATATAATACAGGGGTCGGCGGTGTTAGGGGCAGCAGATTAGGGGTACATAAGGATAACGTAGGTGGCGGTCGGCAGATTAGGGGTTAAAAAAAATTATTTGAGTGTCGGAGATGTGGGGGGACCTCGGTTTAGGGGTACATAGGTAGTTTATGGGTGTTAGTGTACTTTAGAGCACAGTAGTTAAGAGCTTTATAAACCAGCGTTAGCCAGAAAGCTCTTAACTACTGACTTTTTTTCTGCGGCTGGAGTTTTGTTGTTAGATGTCTAACGCTCACTTCAGAAACGACTCTAAATACAGGAGTTAGAAAAATCCCATTGAAAAGATAGGATACGCAATTTATGTAAGGGGATCTGCGGTATGGAAAAGTCGCGGCTGAAAAGTGAGAGTTAGACCCTATTTTGAGTGACTCCAAATACCGGCGGTAGCCTAAAACCAGCGTTAGGAGCCTCTAATGCTGGTTTTCACGGCTAACGCCAAACTCCAAATCTAGGCCTGTGTTTAAAAATATCTCCCCTGATCAGAGTGTTATGGAATATTAATATCGATAATTGAAGGCAATATTATTACTGCTATTAATTATTATCCTATACTATAAAAGGCCAAGTGTGTTTGTCCGAAGCTGTCATGCGCAGTAAAGACAGCAAGAGGACAAACACACCTGGCCTTACAGTCCCTAAGTCTCTGCAGTGCGAGCAGAAGTGGGCGTGACCGAGCGTGGCAGGGGGCATGGCCGAGCGTGGATGGGGTGTGACCGAGAGTGAGGGTCATGAGGGGGCGTGGCCCGATGTGAAGGGGGTGGGGTCAGGAGGTCCGTGAAAGGCTGTGCAGTCTGAGAGCTCAAAACAGCTCAAAAGAGGGGAGAGAGGGGGTAGGGAAAAGATATGAAAGGTGAGAGAGAGATCAAGAGGGGAGAGAGAGATCAAGAGGGGAGATAAAGAGAGCACAAGAGAGGGAGCAAAAGAGAGGGAGAGAGACAGCAAAATAGAGGGGGAGGGAGATCAAAAGAAAGGGGAGAGAGAGATCAAAAGAGAGGGGGGGAAGAGAGAGAGAGAGAGAGAGGGGGGGGGGGGAAGGGGGAGAGAGAGAGGGGGGAGGAGAGAGAGAGAGGGGAGAGAGAGGGGAGGGACAGAGAGAGAGAGGGGGGAGGGGGAAGAAAGAGGGGGGGAGAGAGAGAGGGGGGAGGAGAGAGAGAGAGGGGCGAGAGAGAGGAAGGAGAGAGAGATGAGGGAGAGAGAGAGGGGGAGGGGGAAGAAAGAGGGCGGGAGGGAGAGAAAGAGGGGGGAGGGAGGGAGAGAAAGAGGGGGGGAGGGAGTGAGAGAGAGAGGGGAGGGGGAGTGAGAGAGAGAGGGGAGGGGGAGTGAGAGAGAGAGGGGAGGGGGAAGAAAGGGGGGGGGAGGGAGAGAAAGAGGGGGGAGGGAGGGAGAGAAAGAGGGGGGGAGGGAGTGAGAGAGAGAGGGGAGGGGGAGTGAGAGAGAGAGGGGAGGGGGAGTGAGAGAGGGGAGGGGGAGTGAGAGAGAGAGGGGAGGGGGAGGGAGAGAGGGGAGGGAGAGAGAGAGGGGAGGGAGGGGGGAGAGAGAGGGGGGAGATAGAGAGAGAGAGGGGAGAGAGGAGAGAGAGTGGAGAGAGGAGAGAGAGAGGGGGGAGAGAGAGAGAGGAGAGAGCAAGAGGGGGAGAGAGAGAGGGGGAGAGAGAGAGGGGGGGGAGAGAGAGAGGGGGAGAGAGAGAGATAGAGTGGAGAGAGAGAGGGAGAGAGAGATAGAGTGGAGAGAGAGAGATAGAGGGGAGAGAGAGGGAGAGAGAGATAGAGTGGAGAGAGAGAGATAAAGGGGAGAGAGGGGGGGGGAGAGAGGGGAGAGAGAGAGAGAGGGGAGAGAGAGAGCGCAAAAGAGAGGGGGGAGAGAGAGAGCGCAAAAGAGAGGGGGTGAGAGAGAGAGTGCAAAAAGAGAGGGGGAGAGAGAAAGCGCAAAAGAGGGAGGGAGAGAGAGCGCAAATGAGGGGGGATAGAGAGAGCGCAAAAGAGGGGGGATAGAGAGAGCTCAAAAGAGAGGGGGAGAGAGAGCGCAAAAGAGAGGGGGGAGAGAGAGCAAAAGAGAGGGGGAGGGAGAGAGCGCAAGGGGTGGGACCACTGTACCCTGCAAAAAATGGCCCGTGTGAACGGGCTTTAGGGATAGTTATTCATAATCAAACATACTAACAGCATAATAAAAAGCCAATGAAATAACACTGATTTTAAAATAAGCAGTAGATTGTTTTCTGATAAATGTATTCCTTTTCCCCATTTGCTGGCCCCCTGTATCATGTGACAACCATCAGCCAACCACAGACTAGTATACATATACACTGTGAACTTGTGTATATGCTCAGTAGGACAGAAGAAGAAAGTGGACTAAAACTGATATTTCAAAGCAAACTGAATGCAAACCCTACTGGGGATTTTTCAGAAATATACAAAAAAACAAAAAACAAAAAAAACAAATTGAGCTAGCTGGCTTCCCTGTCAAACATCATATCCCTTTAAAACAAAGTAAATGCCTCATTTTTATTGTATTTAATTTTTTAAAAGAGAAATATTTCAAATAGCATTGCTCAACACTTATTGTTATTTTTCTATAATGTATACTGTGAGAGAGATCCATTGAGTGTGTTTGTATATATATATATTATTGTAGAAAGTGTAGCAGCACTCCAGCTACATATGGCTTGAACAGCTCTCCTTGCCCTGGGTGCACGTCACATATAAGTAAGATCAGCGTAGAAGGAAGTCACTCACAGGGTCTTTTAGATAAATACAAATAGTATTTTATTTGACATTCGGGTATTACCCCATTTTCAATATATATATATATATATATATATATATATATATATATATATATATACGTCATGTTGATTGGAGTAGCCATGTTAGTCCAGAGATTTAAATATCAAAATAACAAGAGTATTGCATTGAGCAATGATACTTTTTTATTGGACTAACTATACATTTATAAGTTGACAAGCTTTCGGAAGAGTTCCTTCCTTTATCAAGTCTGAAGCAATACTGACCTATTCAATGGAATTTACAGATTATATTTTGAAACACAGAATAGCTAAGAAGACAGTGCAGGGAGAGGAGGAGGTGTCACAAAAATCACGAGGGGGGCTTAGGTAACAGGCAGACAGTGTCCAGTGTAGGAGAACAGACAGGGGAAATATATAGCTTTACATAGAGCATATACTGACATAAAGTTATATATCAACATTGAATCAATATCTATAAAGATGTGAAATTGTATATACAGGGGCAATACAACAGTTAAAAAAAATACAAAAGTTTGGACATAGGCTTACCTGTGTACCTATGTATAAAGAATGTGGAATATACAATGTAATTGACTAATTGAAAGTACATTACAAAACAAAAATGGGTACAATGAAGAAATTAAATTGAAAAAGTTACAAAACAAGGATTATAAATAAATAAAATAACTCTGCCCTCAATACTCCACGTGAACATTTACTACAATACAGGGAGAAGAAAAACATATCACGTATCCCACTAGTAGTCAAATACAACCCTGCTGTGGAAGGGATGCAAAAAATCATAAAAGACTTACAGTCACTACTCTTAGAGGATCCCACACTCAAAAAAATATTTCCAAAACCCCCAATCCTGGCATACAGACAACTACCAAACCTAAAGAAGAAACTGGTACATAGGAAGCTATCCCTTGAGAAAAAGAACACTCAGAAAGGAACCAAGTGCTGCTATAAAGCTCTCTGCAAACTGTGTCAACACGTTTGTGAAAGCAGCACAGCAAATCACAATAATAAATCTTATAACATTAAAGGGGCATATTCATGTATATCTGCAAATGTGGTATACATGATACATTGCACTGCATGTGAAATGGGATGCTATATTGGAGAAACAAGCCAGAAACTGCACCTTCAAATGAACTTACACAGACACTCAATCAAAAACCAATGTGAAACAAAATACTGCACCCCTGTTGGTCACCATTTCACCCAACCTGACCACTCCATCCAAAACCTCAAAATCAAAAACACCAGTTCAAAAACACCATGGAAAGCAAAACCTTTGAAATGAAAATGATAATGCACTTCAACCTGTTTAATTCTGGACTAAATGTGGACTCTGGATTCTTAACACATTGTCAAAAAGTTTTGTAATGTACTTTCATTTAGTCAATTACATTGTATATTCCACATTCTTTATACATAGGTACACAGGTAAGCCTATGTCCAAACTTTTGTCTTTTTGTTAACTTTTGTATTCCCCCTGTATATACAATTTCACATCTTTATAGATATTGATTCAATGTTGATATATAACTTTATGTCAGTATATGCTCTATGTAAAGCTATATATTTCCCCTGTCTGTTCTCCTACACTGGACACTGTCTGCCTGTTACCTAAGACCCCCTCGTGATTTTTACAACACCTCCTCCTCTCCCTGCACTGTCTTCTTAGCTATTCTGTGTTTCAAGATATAATCTGTAAATTCCATTGAATTGGTCAGTATTGCTTTAGACTTGATAAAGGAAGGAACTCTTCCGAAAGCTTGTCAACTTATAAGTGTATAGTTAGTCCAATAAAATAAGTATCATTGCTCAATGCAATACTCTTGTTATTTTGATATCTAAATCTAAATCTGGACTAACACGGCTACTCCAATCAACGTGACTATGGAAGATATTGAATATAGCCATGATAAGAAGCAAATCATGAAACTGATCACAAAATAAACACAGATCAACAGTGATATATACTTCCTATCATCCTGCAAAAAAATGAATCTCATTCCAAATGGACTGAAAATTAAGAATCCACTTACAACCACTCATATCTGTGAGTATGCTGAAAAACTTTGCAGACGAACCAGTGAGAAACTGAGAAATAACCTAATTCATCAACTATACAGCAAAAAGCAAATAATAAAAGACCAAAAGCAGCTCCTACTACAAAAACTACAATGAAGAAATTAAAAAAGAAATGCAACACTTCCACAAAGCAAAACAACAAAATTTTATCAAAAAGAAAAAGAAGAAACTTGCATGCCTGTCACAAAACAGAATAAAACACCAAATGCAAGAAAACAGAGCTCCAGGTGACAGATCAACTACAACTTCAACAACAAATGACCAAACGTCCACAGACAATAACAGCACCTCATTTAAAACACAAACTGTCACCAACCAGGAAAACCACACAGAAAACTCAGGGATTGTGAACCTTTCAAACTACCACCTGTCAGGGCCAGAGATATCAGTACTGTGTAAAGGATTATCATTCTGTCCAAGTACAAATCTAGACAAAATCCAACTGTACTCAGATTTAGAAGAATTCTTCAGGAGATTGCGGCTAAAAGAATTCTTTTATGACAAAGAAAATACCAGCACTAGGGAGCACTACAATGAAAAGAAAAAGAACACAATCTTCACACCTGCACCAGGACGCAACACAAAATTGGACAGCTATATTGAAAGCTTCCGGTTGAGAACTGCATCTCTGCTAAACACACAGCAGAAAAAAATAATGTATAACCTCTCATGTATATAAAACATGAAATAAATTGCACTCTTTGGATTTAGCCAAACAAAAGTTTACTCGTGTGATGTTTTCGGGGTATTTACCTTTTAAGTGAAAAGTAAACAAATTTATACATATCAAACAACCCCTTCCCTCAAATGTGCAGCAAAATCAAAACAATGCATGATGCATAATTGAATAACATTTTGAGTGACCTGATCATTATACAAAGCACACATGATCATATATAATATTACAATGCAGTCAAAACAATATATATTCAAACAAACTCAAAAAGTGTTCAAATCAAATATATCCATAATCTAATGCTGTATACATTAAAACAACATGTGTGTCATAACAATGACTGCTTAGTGTCAACCTGTGTATATTGTGTATAATATGTGTTAAGTATTAAAAGCAGATATCTTTGCCATATACCATGTATTGTTAAAATGTAGGGTTATCCCAAACGGTTTATATTTTATATTTTTAGCTTGATGGCGATTTATACTGCTATATTTTCGTCTTACTTGAAGGCATAGGGTGAGCTGTGCACAGATCGTTCACAGCCGTATCATAGAGTGGATGTCATGATGATTGAAATTTGCACCGCTAGGGTTTCGTGGTCTATCCTAGAGGCAACAAATAAGCTGTGCACAGATCGCTCACAGCTGTGGGCATGTCAATTTGAAACACATGGATTGGATTGTGAATAGAAAGTGTCATCTGTAAACAAAACAAAAATGGCAGGATGCATCATCACAATGACCTCATTCATGATCACATCATCCTACATGTTACTCAAATATTATTGCAGCTGATCTATAAGTAGAGCAATTAAAAATTCCCTAGTGCTAATAGCATCTCAAAAAATGGCAAGTTATACATGAACACACAGGGGCCTATCTATCAAGCTCCGAAAGGAGCTTGACAGCCCGTGTTTCTGGCGAGTCTTCAGACTCGCCAGAAACAGCAGTTATGAAGCAGCGGTCAGGTTGATTGACACCCGCCTGCTGACACGATCGGGTTGATTGACACCCCCCTGCTGGCGGCCTATTGGCCGCGAGTCTACAGGGGGCGGCGTTGCAATGCTGAATACGCAGAGCGTATTGCTCTCCGTATTCAGTGAGGTCTGGCGGACCTGATCCGCACTGTCAGATCAGGTCCGCCAGACCTTGTTAAATAGAGGCCATAGTATCCTAATTCGAGCTGCAGCAGGAAATTCTTATAATCATTCAATATGGGAATTTGTGTTCTTGTGCTAGTCTCCCTACAAATACCAAGATCATTACTAATGACACCATCAATTATTTTATCATATTATGAATAGGAACCTAAATGGGGATGTTGCTACACCTACACTACTAACTATTATAAATCTAACCTTCCTTTATGGCAGAGGGTGAATATCAATATAAATATAAATATATACCTATATATACAGGGAATGGCCTAAGACCAAATTTCCAAATACATATGGAAATATACCCACCAGTGATGGTATATAGATATATACTACTAAATATATACAAATGTACATTTATACAATAACTGAGGGGACATATTCAAGTATAACCCTAGGACTAAATTCCACACCCCTGTACAGAAGGGTGACTTGTCAAACAAAAGTCCTGAAAAAGAAAGACAAATTAAGTTGAAGCAATCTCTTATAGAAAACAATGCCAATCAATATTGACATTTAACCCCTGAGGTTGTAAAGTGTCCAATCTGAAGTTCCACTTTGCTTCAAGTTGGAGTAGTTTCTTTTCCCTATCACCTCCCCTCTTAAGAGGTGGGACATGGTCAATAAGAATGAAACAAAGATCCTTAACAGTATGTTCAGCTTCCAAAAAGTGCCTAGCCAAAGGCTGGTCCGTCTTTCTTGTATCCAAAGCGGCTCTTATGGCACTGCGATGGTTTGCCATCCTTTTCTTGATGTCATCGTCTGAATTTGGCACAACTGCAGCAGCTCAGAAGATAAACAATATTACATACTTAGTGGAGCAAGTAAAGTACTGATGGATCTGGTTTCTTTTGTTTTTGTGAGGATGACTGAATATGGAACACTGTAGTGTCATAGCAGGACAAGTCACACAACTAGGACATCTGTATGACATCACTGTTTGCACCCTGGTTGTTGATTGATACTAGTTTGGTGAGAGTGCTTTTCTTTGGAGACTTTATATATAAAGTATATATACATACAGGTATATATATATATATATATATATATATACTGTATATATTTGTGTGTGTGTATGTGTATGACTGTGCAATACTTGAGCGTAACACAAAACTAACAACAACTTGTAAAATGAGAGATATTTAGCATGGCAGCACTATCCACTGAACTAAAGGGGTGTCGGCCCTAAACATTCTCTGGCGATTCTGTTTTACCATTGACTTGTAATTCCAGGTTGAGCACTAATCATTGCGTGGTCCAGCGATATTGATAGCGCACCCTATGTTATCAATAGTGCGCCACTTGTAATCTAGCTTTACTGTGTTTACTATAACTACTTTTACAATGTTGAACAATGCACTAAAATTGTTTAAGATAAATTGTGTTGCAGACAACTTTAGCAGCTAAAGGGTTAAGTGAATTATAGCTTACTAAAATAAACCATGACACATTTTGACAAATATTGCAACATATCAAAGTTGCTAAATAATCTCATCAATTGATATCATTTTTGTTTTATGAGAACATACTTAAATGTTAAAACAGTACCTTTACTAAGATTTTCAAACATTAAATTAGGTTGGAGACTATGTAATTCAGTTAAATAAAAATGACATTTAAACATAGGGAACAAAAGCAGATTATTTCTTTCTTCAGAAACTATACAGCTTTTTTGATGCACTTTACAGAACCTTATTTTTAAATACAAATGAAATGCTTACATTTTGTCAGGTCTTATAATAAGGACAAAGGGTTATCTTGATAGTTAGTTATTAGTTACCGGGTGCCATAAATGTGATTAATGGAATTCTATAGTGTTTTGAATTTTGTATTCAAAATCTCATAAATATTAAACTGTACTTTCTTCCATCTATTCATCTTTCTCAAATGATGTTTCTTCCCTCTCTATTGAGTATAAACAACTTATATAGCTCAGTTTTATATTCAAACACTCTCCACAAAGTTAAGTTTTATATTCACTGAACCATGAAAACAACTACTATTGCTCATTAGGGATGGAACGTTTTATGCAGACAAAGGAAAATCATGTAGTAATGTATGTTGGCTTGATGTATTCCAGTAGGTTTTCTGCAATTCATTTAACCATCCATTCTATCTAAATTTATGGAGAGTAGACTATTGAGTGATAAATTGGCAATCATTTTTTTTTTCACTTTAAAGCAACATCTATAAACAATTCTATGGAGCCAATTTATCAAGGCAAAGGGGATGCAACTTTGAGTTAGAAAATGCTTTCTAAAATATGTTTGAAAGATTTATATATCATAATTTGCTTTGGTGCAAAGTTTGTATTGCTTGTGCAGTATACAATTCATAATAATATCTATCTATCTATCTATCTATCTATCTATCTATCTATATCTATCTTTATAATCCACAACTGCCAGGGTGTCAGGATCAAAAATCTGCCATGTCCAATATAAAGTGAATCCACACTTACTGGAATTTCAAACATGAATAATATTTGCATAAACGTTTAAAACCAGCCAAAGGATAGGGGGTGCCCTAAATGTGAAATGGTGCCAAATCATTAACTATACACACATATACAATAAAACAAAAATGTATGTACACAAACATATAGGGGCCTATTTATCAAAGTGTCAACTGAAAATACACTGGAATTCCGCGTCATAATTGTCGTGAGATTGATCCGCCATAGTTATCAAAGCGTTACGATCAGCAAATGTTGAAATTTGTGACATAAAATTCGATCCCGCAATCTCAATCCGACGCAGATCAATGCGAGTTGAAATCCGTGGTATTCGAGCGGAATTTTGTTCATTCGCCATCCTATTCAACACTATTTGAAGCTCTCACGAAGTTATCAAAAAATTTACATTTACGCTTGCGTCTTTTCTGACTCAGCATACCTAGTTTTCAAGTCGCTACCCTTGAGGTCGCGGATGCCATAGAAGTCAATGGGAGTCTAAAAACACAGAAAGCTTATGTTCGAGGCTGCAAGAGAGAGAAGCATATTACATAATACAAGTAAATAAGAAACTTTTTTTAAATTTGTATAACCTTTCTAAATCAAACAATAATATTGCTACACATTTGGTGCGCTAGTAGATATAGGGATAAAAATGAAAAATACCTTACTACTTATGGATTATGCTACAAATTTGTCTAACATTACAAAGCAAGGGGACAATATTTCTACATATTTGGTGCAAAGTTTTGCTCCAAATTTGTTGCACTAATAGATATAGAGATAAAAATGAAATAAATATACAACATAATAAAGCTAACTTCCTTTTTATTTGTTGGAAAAATCTATGTGCACCATGTTTAAGCCATGTAATTCAAGTCACACTCTCCACTTCACGCCATATTTGACGCAACACTTTCTCACCAATTATGATGCAAACTCCTAAATAACCCACACACTAGTGATTTTTTCCACCTCTTTTGATTGGAATATGCATAATCACATGATTTATGACATCAGCCAAACTGATTCAAATACACATTATAAACTATCACTAACGAATCAAATTGCCTGATACTTCTGTCATTGATCACTCATCAGAACTTGTAAGTGACATTTGTTACATTGTGCATTATACTTTGAAAGTATGTATATGTGAAATTAGTATTAAAGATAAACATTGATGCTGACATTAGGGGACACAGTGTAATATTTTAGACAAGGATTTTAAAATTCGAATTGATGTTTGATTCAACAGAATCTTAATCTAATAGCTCAAAGGGATAGCCAACCTAACTTTAAACTGTCATGATTCAGATACATCAGAAATTAAAATCACCTCTTTACTGTCATGCTTTTTTCAGTGTTTTTCTTCCTTCTCTTGAATTTATTTTTCAGTAAGAAATGTCATCTTATATGCCAGCCCATTTTATAACACCTGTGTAGGGGTGGTTTTTAAAAATAGATTGCAATCAGGAGGGGTTAGACAGGTGCAGAGAGAAACCTGACCCAGCTCTTAAAGGGACAGGAAACCCCAAAATATTCTTTCATGATTTGGATAGAACATACAATTTTAAACAACTTTCACATTTACTTCTATTTTCAAATTTGCTTCATTCTCTTGTTATCCTTTGCTGACGGAACAGCATTGCACTACTGGCAGCTAGCTGAACACAACTATTTAGCCAATAACAAGAGACAAATGTGTGCAGGCATCAATTAGCAGCTAGCTCCCACTAGTGCAACTTAAATTTTTACTTTCCTATCCCTTTAAAATATCCATTGATTGCAAATAAATACATATCCTACTCTGATCACGTTATATTCACAATTATTCCTGCTCAGACTAATAATACATTTACAATATATACATATAGTGGTATAAATAAACACAGAGATATGACAGACAACATTGTTTAGAACAAAAAAATTATGTGCAAGGATATATGTACAAATTCTAGCATTAATAACAATTTAAAAAATGTGACTCCTAGAAATACAAATAGACATTAATTTCTGTGAAAGTATCAAATAACAAATCAATAAAAAAAATACCTTTCTGTGAGATATTGTTTGTTGAGGTATAAATCAATCTATTTCTTGGACATTAACAGTTGAAAAATAAAAGATTAGCTTTAGAGAAATGTGCTTGTTCATGAACAGTAATGAAGTAATGGTATAAATAAAATTTGAGAAAAACACCCAATAACCACAACATAGATGACTGTTAGTTAACACCAGTCTGATGCTCTTCGGACCTTACTTGATGCGCATGTTTTTGATGGCTTTTTTGATAAATAAGGAGAACATATTCAGGTCTGTGGCAGCGATGTCTGGCGAGCTTATTGACGCCAGCAAATGCAACATAGTTGACGCTTTGATAAATAGGCCCCATAATGTGGAGATGATGACAGTCCTCTCAAATGATCCAGCACAGGTTTGTTCAGAGGCCCAGGCAGCTCACTGTAAATGGGTATGGCTCTTGTCCCACAACATTCAGTCTGAAATGCAAATGAAATAGGAGTGCCACATGACCAAGTACAGTCTCTACTGATCAAAATGTAAGTAAAAAAAACGTACTCATTGGTAGGAGACACAAGCAGTTAGGGATAAAGTCACAAGTTTGCTCAATTGTTTTATGACGGAAAAATTCCATCATATGTCCTTAAGATGTTAATAAAAGGTCTGTTGTAATGCAATGCTTTTCTAATCCAATACATGCTGTTTCCACAGGCATGTGCAAACACAAACATAGACTTGCTACTTAAAGAAATGAGAACTAATAATGAATTGCTGATATCTTTGTGGTGCACCAGTAATCCCACCTACGGATATTGATTGAACAATATTGGGGTAGATATTGGGTAACCAATATTGGGCTAGATTTATTTTTTTTGCATAAGCGAAAACTCCGCTAGTATTTTAATTTTTGCGCTTGTCAGGTTGCTTTCATATTACAAGTTTCCAGAAAAACATATTTTTCACCAGTGTTAACCCGAATAGCGCGGAAAACCTAACTTAAGTTTTCACGTGCACGTATACAAGTGGCTGTAGCAGATCTCTGGTTAATTTTATTACTATGCCCCAAATGGCCCCGAAATACTGTCTAACGTAGTTTATTAAAAAAATAATAAAAAGCATCTTTATTTTTTAATAAATGTACATAATTTCCTAGTAAATATATATGTATATGCTTATATAGATATATATTTATATGATTATATGTCTATATATACATATTAACACATAAATATGTATGTATATCAGTATGTGCGACTTACCCTCTTCACTGGTGCTAAGTTCTGATGCCGTCTCTGATGGCATCAGAACGAGGGTTCCATAGGAGCCTATGGAAACACACTCTCGTGAGCATGTTGCTTCCTAGCAATGCGAACCCAAACTCGCATTCGCATTGCGATTAACTTGTAATACCAGTGCACATTATCATGTGCTGGTATTACAAAGTGGAGCGCTAATATCACTTGCATGCAAGCGATACTTAGCGCTCCACTTGTAATCTGGCCAAAAATCTTTTGGAAATCCCCCCCAGAAGAGCAGCAGGTAGACTTGTACAGCACTGAATTTTATGGCAAGACAGGAGGCTTCATATTTTATGCATAAAGCTTTACTGACTTCCAAAACAGCAGCAAAGAACAAGTAACTTATTTTTTGCAAAACTCAGTTTGTATATTCTATATTAAGCCATATTTGTTGGTGGTATAGTGTGTGCGACGGTAGCGGTCATAATCTTGAGCGCTGCCACCACACGGGTCTGTCTGGGGCTTCGTTTACCTACCTACCTTTCTCGCCGCCTCTTATTCAAAACTGCGGCTCTTCCTACCCGACATCGTCCGCAGGCATTTTCTGATGTTCTAAGCTGTTTGCGGCCCTCTCCTGCTGACAATTGCGGGCACCTCACGGACCTGTGCACGTGACCTTCCATTTCTGTTTTCTGCGGCTGACGCGCATCAGGCTGTGAAATTATAGCAGCATGATGCGCGCGCTGCATTGGTTTAGTGCAATTATATTGGGAAGTTAGGGATCACTAGGTAGCGAGTTTAGTTAGATGCACTGGATAGTGACTATATAAGAATGTGGTAGGTATTCATAGTTAAAACAAAAACACATAACAACATAAATTCCAGGGAATTTTCAGAATGGTTTTTGGACAGTTCAAAATTTAAAGCAATATCATATTAGGGTAGTGGCATATCTGTATAGCCATTTTGAATCTCTGTAAATTATATTTATATCATTTATTTTTAATTAAAGCTATTTTCTTTATGTTTTAGTGCATGATGTTTTTTCATGCTGTCTATCATATTCTTTTATTTCTTATTTTTCCCTATTAACTGTTAACATACCAGTTTATTCCTTTTTCTGCAATTGCAGGTACAATATGGAACTCTCAGATAAGACCTCTTTTACCAAAGAGGAAGTTATGGATCTTATTAATCTTACGGTGCAACAAGCCTTGGCGCAGAAGGAACAACCCTCCACTTCTGCCCCTCCCCCTGAAAACCCCATTAGAGAGAAATCTCCTGTAGATTCCACCCTTTCCTCTGATTCAGAGGAAGATTGTCCTCAAGCCTGTAAAAGACGGTGGTGTTCCCAATCTATTCCCCCTTCTAAAAAAGGGAAAGAACTGGCACGCAAATTGAAAGCCCTTCCCCCGGGCAAAACCAAAAGGGGTGTTAGAACTTACCCCCCGGTGGTAAATTGGGGTTAAAGAATCCTTAACCCTGAGGATATTAATCAGGGATGTCTGGATACAGACTCTGAAATTTTTGATGTGAGGGATCTGGATCAGAGGGATTTTTGCCCGGAACTCGATTGGGATTCGGGCAGTCCCTCTGATGGAGAACCCCCAATTGCCCATCCTCAAGGCCCATCTGGGAGGACTCATACAGATGACGATGTGGATGGGGATCTTCTAAATCCCGCTAGGAATCCCATTTTTAATCCCAAACATATCAGACACCCTCGCTCTTCTGAGTGGTCTCTCCCTCCTCATCTGTCTAGGTTCCATCAGAGACGCCTTTGGCAACCCTTAGATCAGGAAGACAGAGCTCTCCTCAGAGCAGAATGTCGTAGACCTTCAATCCCAGGCAGAGAATCTACCACTACTGAATTTGACCCTAGGCTGTTAACCTTTCTGACTAGGAAAGGTAAGGATCCAAGGAAGGGGCTGAAAAGATCCCTTCGTGGGGCTCAGGATAAACTCCTAGACATTTCTGGCCCTTTGGCTCAAATTCTTCTTGCCGACGAAGCTCATCTTTCCGGCTCCTCATTGGATCTTTCCATGGTCAGAGATTGGGCTTTTAGAGCCTTTTATTTACTGGGTAACGCCAATGCGGCTATGTCCAGTGAAAGACATAGAGCTACGTTACTACGCATTGACCCCAAATTAGCTGTTCTAGCAACTGAAGAGGCAGGCTCTCAAGTCAAAGGCCTTTTATTCTGAGATCCTTTCCTCACTATTATGAGTCATTATGTTTCAACTTTTACCTCGACTGACAAAATCCAGGCCTCTCTCAGAAAAGTTTTCTAACCCAGAAGGGTTTTTACCAGGGCCGGCAGATATAGAGGTCGCCTGCCCGGTCGCCAAAATTTTGGCCAATGCCAATTTATGGACCTCAATCAACCTCAGTACCCACCGGGATACTACCAACCACAATACCCACCGGGATATTACAACAGAGCCATGTTCCCATTCAGAGCTAGACCTGCAGGATCCAGATGATCAGCCACACAAATCCCTCTGGCCCTTCCTAACACCAACCATCCCATCCTTCTTCCCACTTGTTGTTTGCGGGCAGACTCGCCCATTTTTTTTCCAAAATTGGTTGTCTCTTTCTGCAGATCCCTGGGTTCTCCAAACCGTTTGGGGGCTTATCATAGAACTAATTTGCCCCCACTTCCAATCCCACCTTCCCAATCCCTTGCACCTGTCTTTGGAAGGACGGAACCTTATCAAATAAGAAGTCTTGTCTCTCCTCTCAAAAGGAGCTATAGATCTTGTTTCCCAGAACTCCCCTCCAGGTTTCCTGAGCAATCTCTTCCTGGTCTCAAAAAAGTCCGGAGGTTTTCGTTCTGTCATCAACTTGAGGGACCTCAACTTTTTGTAGTATGCCACCACTTCAAAATGGAGGGCATCCATATGTTGAGAGACCTCCTCCGTCTGAATGATTGGATGGTTCGTTTGGACCTGATGGATGATTATTTATCTGTACCGGTGTCCCCTCTCTGTCAATAATATATTCAGTTCAGATGGGCAGATCAACTTTGGCAGTTCACCTGCCTCCATTTTGGACTCAGCTCCTTTCTCCTCTCCTCGCTGGGTTTTGTAATCAATGAGGAGAAGTCGCACCTTTCCCCTCATCAGCTTGTGTAGTTTCTGGGTTTCTCCATAAACGCTACCTTCGGACATCTTCTCCTCCCTCAAGAGAAGATAGATCGTATAAAAGCAGAGATTCAATCAACTCTAAGGGCCGCCTCCATCTCCATCCACCAATTGGCAAGAATCATTGAACTCCTATCCTCTTCTACCCAGGCAATTTTTCCGTCTCCCCTCCACTACCGCGCCATGCAACGGCTAAAGATCCAGTAATTTTGGGAGTTCCGTTCCTACCAACAACAGATATTTCTGATGAACAAAGCTTGATTGGAGATGTCTTGGTGGTTGCAATACATGGAGGCCTGGAATGGCAGAGCGATTTTCGATTCTACCCCAGATTTGCCTCTTGTGGGACATCCTCTACTGGTGGCCCCTGGACAATGAAGGAATCCAACCTTCACATAAATTGTTTGGAATTATTGGCCGGCTCCTTTGCCTTACACAGTTTTTCAAAAAACATTACCGACTGCTGCATTCTATTACAAATGGACAATTTTTCGGCCGTCCATTATATCAATCGTCTGAGTGGGACTCGCTCGAAAGCTTTATCAGATCTAATGTTCCATTTCTATCGGTTTTGTTTGGAACGCAGGATTTCTGTCCACGCCCAATTTATTCCCCGCGTCTCCAACTTTACAGCAGACTGGTTTTCTTGCCATTGGAGGGATTCCAGTGACTGGATGCTAAACCGTTAAGTTTTTCTAGAGATCTGTCACATCTTTGGCCCCCTTTCAGTGGACCTTTTCGCATCTCGGACCAACCACCAGTTACCGAGATTTTACAGCTGGCATCCAGACCCAGACAGTGAAGGAGTGGATGCTTTTCTGCAAGTTTGGCCTCCTCATGGGGCTTACACCTTCCCTTCTTTCCCTCTTCTGGCGAGGACTATCTTGAGTGTGCAACGATTTCAATGTCTCCTGACGTTGATCGCTCCTTGGTGGCCAGCCCAACCTTAGTTTGCTCCTCTTCTGGAGATGTGTTCGGCCCCTCCTTGCCTACTTCCCAGCCTTCCCAATCTCCTTGTGGACGCCCAGGATCGCCCGCATCCTCTCTTGATTCAGGGCCACCTGAACCTTCTGGCTTGGCAGGTTTCAGAAGATTCTGGTAACCCCCGCGAGAGGCTTCCCTCCTTTTGCGCAAATCCTGGGCCCCAGGTACTAGAAAATCTTATGCTTCAGCCTGGGCAGTCCAGGTTCGTTGGTGCATAGGATGGGATGTTGATACCCTTTTCTTCCTCTCCTCACATGATCGTAAACTTTCTTACCAAAGTATTTTCACAAGGAAAGGCTTACCGCACGATCAATCTGTTTCATTTGGCCATTTCGGCGGGACATCTTCCCTTTGAGGGTGTCCCTGTGGGAAGACATCATTTAGTCTGCTGTCTTCTTAAGGCCGTTTGTCTTAGGAATCCTCCCCAATCTCATTATTCAAGTCTTTGGGACGTCAATTTGGTTCTCTCTTTTCTTAGAGATTGGCCCGATAACTCTTCTCTTTCCCTTAAGCAGTTATCCGTTACACTGACCATGTTGCTTTGCTTGATTTCTTTTCGTCGGGTCTCTGACATCAGGGCCCTGGATGTTTATTCCATCTCTTTTTCCCCTGAGGGAATTTCCTTTTCCATTTCCCGCAGAACTAAGTCATCCTTGAAATCTTTGTTTTACCCTTATTTTCTGACAGATCCCCAAATTTGTGTGGCTCTTTGCCTCAAAGCCTACTTGTCCATGACTGAAGGCCTTCGTGGATCTATGTTGGGTTCTATCCTGATTTATTTTCTTCCTCTTCATCGTCCTGTCTCTTCCCCTACCTTGGCGAGATGGGTTCAATGGCTCATGTCAGAGGTGGGAGTCTCCCCCTCATTTGGGACCTACTCTGTCAGAGGGGCTGCGGCCTCCAGAGCTTTTCTGTCCGGTTGCAATCTTTAGGATTTATTGCTGGCGGCAGATTGGTCTTTGATGTGATTTTTTTTTTATTATGTTAACTTTTGTTTTTCTCAGGTTGTTCCTTCTTGGTAGCAGTGTTACCGCTCTCTTTGTTTATTTTTCAGTGTAAAAGACCTTCTACCTTCCACATTGTCACAGACTTCAGACAGATCTGCGGTGGATTCTTGGTGTCCATTTCATATTAATGTTGAGAACTTTCTTCTGTTCGGCAGCAAAAAGAGGAAGCAATTTCCTGTTGCTGTGGGATTATATTATCTGTTTAATGAAAAATGTGGCACTCAAAACCTGTTTTTTAGTCATTTGAAGTGCAATGTGCATGCAACCACTAACAATAATATATGCACAAGAAAAAAGGGAAGGACTAATGATAATTATTTAAAAGTCAAAGAATGGCAAGGCCGCACCAATTAAAATTAATAACCAATCTTGTATTTATTGTGAGAACAAAAGTAAAAAATAGCACCATTTATTCCAAATAATTACTAAGTATCACATCATAAAAAGATATAAACACAGGCAGATTCAGTTTGCTTAATAATCATAAATGAGGAAGCACTTAGTGCAAACAGCACATTCCCAAAACTGCTAAACTGAAAGTCCCTTTTGTAGTGAAGATAGGAGCACTTAGTGCAAATGCACAATCCAAAAGGTAACAAGGGTATGTTATTTTGAATGGATGGTGTCCATATACAAATCCAAATGCTAGAACACACTGGTGTAAATATATCAATTTGCGGATCAGTGCCAAGGAATTATACTTATATGCAGAAGCTCATGTAATTATATAACACCACTTGCAAAAGTACCTTATAACTTTATGATCCATCCACCGGTATGAGGTAAGCTGTTATCGCCACCAAATAGCACTTTGTAGGTTCTCTTGAAACTTGCAAACCAAAGTTCAGTAGCAATGCTGTGCAAAATGAGCAATAACATCCAGGAGATCTTGTTCCATTACAAAGTTAACACCTTATAACTTAGCTGCTTGTGCAGTTTTCCAAATGCGATACTATAGTAGTGAAATATCACCAAGTGTGGTCTTCACCAAACAAACACCATGTGTATAATGCCAGATGACGCGTTTCACCCCTCCGACTTGGGGTATGGCCAGGGCTTCGTCAGATTATATTATCTGCTCGTTGCTAAGATTTAAAAGCAAAAATGGAAAGGTTAGTCACCGCATTTGGCCAAATGGGACAAGCTCAGGTACCACGTCAAGGTCCTTTCCAATACCTGAGACCCTAAAGCAGCCACTCAATGCAAGCTTTCAAATCCAAACAAACTGAAAACAAGGGAAGGGTGCACAGGAATATGTAACCACCCTAGACGTATACAAAACACGGAAGGGAACTGCACTCTCATACCGGACTGGGTACACATCCCATGACCCTGCAACATGCTCAGCCCTGGGTGCCACTGGCACTCACAGGAAGCTGTGCTGTCCCCAGAGCCACAAGCAGTTAACCCCAGACAGGTCTGGGTGCAAGAACCATGGGGAAAATTACAAAACAAATTAATACAACACACAGAGAAAACCCAGCACTCACTTACAAGCTCTCAGCTAAGATTTAAAAGCAAAAATGGAAAGGTTAGTCACCGCATCTGGACAAATGGGACAAGCTCAGGTACCATATCAAGGTCCTTTCCAATACCTGAGACCCTAAAGCAGTCACACAATGCAAGCAGGGCTGAGCATGTTGCAGGGTCATGGGATGTGTACCCGGTCCGGTATGAGAGTGCAGTTCCCTTCCGTGTTTTGTTTATATATATATATATATATATATATATATATATATATACTGTTGTCCCGAAATGACACACTTTTAACAATAAATATTATTGATGTCTGCAAGTCTAGGCGATAAGCCTGCCCAGTGGGCAGCCTATGTTTAAAAAATACAAACCCCCAAGCTAAAGTTACAAAAAATAAAAATAAAATTATGGAAAAAAATAAACAAAGCTATCCAAAATAAAAAAAAATAAATCTATACTAATACCCCTATAAAAATAAATAATCCCCCCAAATAAAAACACCCCCTAATCTAATACTAAACTACCAATAGCCCTTAAAAGGGCCTTTTGTAGGGCATAACCCTAAGTTAAACAGCTCTTTTACTTACAAAAAACACCAATTACCCCCTAACAGTAAAACCCCCCACCCAACCAACCCCCCCAAAATAAAAAAACCTAACACTAAAAAAACCTAAACTACCCATTGCCCCTAAAGGGGCATTTGTATGGGTATTGCCCTTAAAAGGGCATTCAGCTCTTTTACTGCCCTTAAAAGGCTTTTTTTACAGCCCATTAAATCCCTAATCTTAAAAATAAAAATAAAAAAAAATCCTAAAACTAAGCCCAAAATAAGTACTCATTGTTCCTGAAGTCCGGCGGAAAAGGTCTTTTTCCAGGCAGCCCTGTTATCTTCTATCTTTATCCTGTGCGAAGGCGGCGCTGAGCGGCCTTTCCCGATTCCCGGATCCGGAGCGGCCCTCTTCAGCTGCAGTTCTTAGCGGCGGTCTTCATCAGTGGCGATCCTCGACGGCGTGGAGGCTCCTCTTTATCCGATGTTCGGCGCACACTGAAAATTGAATGCAAGTTACCGCATTCAATTTAGGGTACCTTGCATTCCTATTGGCTGAAATTTTGAAATCAGCCAATAGGATTAGAGCTACTGAAATCCTATTGGTTGTTGCATTCAATCTTCAGTGTGTGACGGACGATCACATGAAGAGGAGCCTCCACGTCGCTGAGGATCACCGCCACTGAAGACTGCCGCTGAGGACCGCTGCTGAGGATCTGTGCATCGGGGATGCCAGCTCCACACTCCCGCTCTGTGCTGTCTTTGCTCCGGATGAAGATAGAAGATGATAGAGTCGCCTGGAAGAAGACCTTCTCCGCTGAACTTCAGGAACAGCGAGTACCTATTTGGGGCTTAGTCTTAGGCTTTTTTATTTGAAAAAGAGCTAATTGCCTTTTTAAGGGCAGTAAAAGAGCTGAATGCCCTTTTAAGGGCAATGTCCATACAAATGCCGCTTTAGGGGCAATGGGTAGTTTAGGTTTTTTTAGTGCTAGGGTTTTTTATTTTGGGAGGTTTGGTAGGTGGGTTTTTTTTTACTGTTAGTAATTTTTAAATATAAAAGAGCTGTTTAACTTAGGGCAATGCCCTACAAAAGGCTCTTTTAAGGGCTATTGGTAGTTTAGATTAGGGGGTGTTTTTATTTTGGGGGGCATTTTTATTTTCATATGGATTAGGTATAATTTTTTTATTTTTGATAATTTTGTTTATTTTTTTCTGTAATGTTAGACTTTTTTATTTTTTGTAATTTAATGTTAGGATTTTTTATTTTAATTGTAATTTAGTAGTAATTTGAGATAATTTAGGGGGTGTTAGGTTAGGGGGCTTAGTAATTAAATTACGCCTAGATTTAGAGTTTTGCGGCCAAAGGGGTGCGTTAGCTACGTGTGTTTTTTCCCCCGCACCTTTTAAATAACGCTGGTATTTAGAGTTCTGCCCGGATAGGGCAATCAGATTGAGCTTGCATTCTATTGACTGTTCCGATCATTATTATTATTTAAGGGGGGTTTAGGTTAGAGTAGGGGTATGTGGGTGGTGGGTTGTAATGTTGGGGAGTGGTATTGTGTTGTTTTTTTACAGGCAAAAGAGCTGATTTCTTTGGGGCATGCCCCGCAAAAAGCCCTTTTAAGGGCTGGCAAGGTAATAGAGCTGTTAACTATTTTAATTTAGATTAGGGTAGGGATTTTTTTTATTTTGGGGGGCTTTGTTATTTTATTAGGGGGCTTAGAGTAGGTGTAATTAGCTTAAAATTCTTGTAATTTTTTTATTTTTTGTAATTTAGTGTTTGTTTTTGTAATTTAGTTTAGTTTATTTAATTGTAGGTACTTGTAGTTAATTGATTTAATTAATTTATTGATAGTGTAGTGTTTGGTTTAATTGTAACTTAGGTTAGGATTTATTTTACAGGTAATTTTGTAATTATTTTAACTAGGTAGCTATTAAATAGTAAATAACTATTTAATAGCTATTGTACCTAGTTAAAATAAATACAAAGTTGCCTGCAAAATAAATATAAATCCTAAAATAGCTACAATATAATTATTCGTTATATTGTAGCTATATTAGGGTTTATTTTACAGGTCAGTATTTAGTTTTAAATAGGAAGACTTTAGTTAATAATATTTAATTTATTTCGTTAGATAAAAATTATATTTAACTTAGGGGGGTGTTAGGGTTAGGGTTAGACTTAGCTTTAGGGGTTAATACATTTATTAGAGTAGCGGCGAGGTCCGGTCGTCAGATTAGGGGTTAATACTTGAAGTTAGGTGTCGGCGATGTTAGGGAGGGCAGATTAGGGTTTAATACAATTTATTATAGGGGTTTTGAGGTGGGAGAGTTTAGGGGTTAATACATTTATTATAGCGGTGGCGATGTGCGGTCGGAAGATTAGGGGTTAATAAGTGTAGGTAAGGTAGAGGCCATGTTGGGGGGGGGCAGATTAGGGGTTAATAAATATTATGTAGGTGTCTGCGATGTTAGGGGCAGCAGATTAGGGGTACATAGGGATAATGTAGGTGGTGGCGGTGTGCGGTCGGCAGATTAGGGTTTAAAAAAATTTATTAGAGTGGCGGCGATGTGGGGGGGACCTCGGTTTAGGGGTACATAGGTAGTTTATGGGTATTAGTGTACTTTAGAGCACAGTAGTTAAGAGATTTATGAACCGGCGTTAGCCCATAAAGCTCTTTTTTCTGCGGCTGGAGTCTTGTCGGTAGAGGGTCTACCGCTCACTTCAGCCAAGACTCTAAATACCAGCGTTAGGAAGATCCCATTGAAAAGATAGGATACGCAATTGGCGTAAGGGGATCTGCGGTATGGAAAAGTCGCGGCTGGAAAGTGAGTGTTAGACACTTTCCTGACTGACTCTAAATACCAGCGGGCGGTAAAAAGCAGCATTAGGACCCCTTAACACTGGTTTTAATGGCTAACGCAGAACTCTAAATCTAGGCGTAAGTTATTTGCGTTGTAGGGGGTTGGCGGTATAGGGGTTAATATATTAATTAGGTTTATTGTAATGTGGGGTTTTGGCGGTTTAGGGGTTAATTAGGTTTCTTGTGATGTGGGGAGTTGGCTGATTAAGAGTTAATAGAATTAGTGTAAGAAGTGAGCACCTAAAAGGTAGAGGTGGATAAGAACATTAAACAATTAAATTTAATAATGCATAACAAATTTACAAGATTAAAAAACATGGATCCATGAGTACATAAATAACAATAAAATATAATAGATTACAATAATAAACAATAAAAAATAAAAATGATAAAATGGTTTGATCAGACAGGTGGTTATACCACGTCAGAATGATAGGGTACCGTCTCTGATACAGCTGTATTTATTGTGAAAAAACAGTAAATTGTCCAGTGATATATGCCAATATTAGAGTGATCCAAATTATAAATCCAGTATATGTGTCCAATACCACTCGTATTACAAGTTGAAAGTAAAAAGTTTTCACTCCTGTGCTAACCCGATGCGCGTAAAAAGATGAACTTCAAATATCGTGCGTAGAATAACCTATACCACCATAGACGTCAATGGAGCAAAAAAGTGAAAACAAAAAACCCTACTCGTGTGCAAACCCGATCACATATTTTTAAGTGTGATAACCCTTCATGATAATATGTGTATTTCATATTCCAATGTTCTTCACATAGAAGAATATGTTCTATTTATTCATAAATATATATCTTATATATAATATTATTATAGTTTTTTTGGTAAAATATATATTTATACCTATATATAGCTGATTATATATAGGTATACAAATATACAGATATATATATATATATATATATATATATATATATTTATAAATACATAGAACATATTCTGCTATGTGCAGAACACTGGAATGTGAAATATTTACACTAGATACCCAGTATAACACTTTATTATATATGAATATTGCCTAAATATACTTTTACATATTTTAATCTACTTAACTGCAAAGGGCTCCAATGCACTTCTATATATGTCAATATATGTGTGCACATATGTATTTATGTGTTTATGAATGTCTGTAAATACCTATATACACATATAAATACATAAATACACACATAAAAACAAATATATATACTTTATATATATATACAGTATATATATATATATATATATATATATATATATAAACACATACATATCCATATATATGTATGTATCTCAATATTTAAGCCCTTTGTCTGCCTTTATTTTTCTAACACCTGAGACCTGATATCTTTGATATATTTTCTTTTTTTATAATTTTTGTTATATAGTGTTATTATGAGTATAACTGTACTTCGTAATGTATTTTTGATGCGTTTTGTGAAACGTTTTAGTTTTGCAAAACAGTTAACCAGAGCTATCCCGATGTGCATTAATTGCGGTCAAGCAATTGCATTTACTTTCAACTCGTAATATGAGCGAAAAACCTAATGCGCGCAAATACCTGCGTTAAACTCCTTTTCACTTGCGCGTAACTGTTGTGCTCCACTTGTAATCTAGCCCTTAATATGGAGCCATTTTTAGTGGCATTTATTTTCTAATGGCTATTTGTAAAGAATGTGAAATGTGCATCGTCATTTTTATTTCACAGGTCTGCAATGAAAATACGTTGTGCAAGCTGTTAGCTGTTTTTTTGGCTGCTGAAATCGAAGATCACAATAAAAATGTTACACCACCGACAGTTTTTTTACAATTTTGATGTTTCATTACCAAGTACTGATTTCTGTTACTACTGTTTTGCACAATTTCCATGTTTTGTTATTTTGAATTGATTTCTATGTTTCAGATCAGTGAATTAAATTATTTTGAATTTCTATTAGAAGACATTCAATCCCTTTCTTTCTCTTTTTTAGGATTTTGAAAGGGAAAACTCTTGTGTTGCGTACTGCAATCAGTTGGGAAATATATCTAGCCATGGATGTGTCAACAGTCCAGATACATTTTGCTACATTTGTGGGGAATTGGGGTTTAAGAAACATAAATGCAACAACATCTATTAGATCTACTGTATGTATCGTGCATACTTTGGAATTAAATTATGAGATCAAGACAAACCAGTGGCTACCCACAATGCTTGTTTTATTTGCCTAAAGGATCTAAGGAAGTGGTTGAAAGGCAAAAAGAAAGCATTCAGATTTTGGAGTGCCAATGATAAGGAGGGAGTCAAAAAATCATTGTGACGACTGCTACTTTTGCTCTTGTGATGTTAAAGGCTATAACTTGAAAAATAAGAAAGTCATTATCTATCCAAATCTACCATCAGTTATATGACCTGTTCCTCATGGCCCAAAAATTCCAGTCCCGCTGTCACCAGAAACATTGGAAGATTTGTTAGTAATTTAAGGTTCAGATGCTGATCATGAAGAGAAAAGCACCAGGCGCAGCTTCACTGGCAAAAGAAAAAGAGACTATTAAGCCTTTTGACTAAGGTTAAAATATAAATAACCAGCTTGTAAATTTTTTGGAAAATAAATATATTCAGAACTGGCAACAAAATGATTTTCATGTGGTAATTTTGCACATCTAATTTCATTCAGTCTCGTAATCCAACATAAAATACTGTACGTGATGGAGCAAATCTGAGGTCATTTTTGCATTCAGCACCTCAAATTTATATAAAACCCCCATAAATTTTGAAAACAGTTTTTATGACCCTCAATTTTGCAGGTCTGTGTAATTTATTTGTAGTATTTAGTAATGTGCAATATAGTTTCTCTGTTTTCTATCAACAATATTCAAATGAGTCATAGGGGCATATTAAAGACCGCTGTTCCATAACTTGTCTGCCTGCTCTGAGGCGGCGGACAGAAATCAACCCGATCGAATACGTTTGGACTGATTGACACCATCTGCTAGCGGCCAACACAGAGCAGGGCAAGCTATATAAACCAGAGAAGCACATATTTATATTTTATTAATGACTTGTTTTGAGAATCTACTTTTGCTGCAATTACATTTCTGTCACTTTTTTTTTTTTCATTATAGAGTACCAAAATAGATTTCCTAATCAACAGCACTCTCTGGTGGGTAAATTCATCTCAAGTTGTCCAATAATTGTCAAGTTGGTTGCTTGACCATTCCTAATTTTCCTAAATTTTTTTGCATTGGTATTGCAAAACTTTGAGAAGACATCTATGTCAAAAGGAAGGAAGTTACCAGTGTTCCCTCTAAGACCACATTTTATGAGTGGCCCAGCAATGAAATAGTTGATAAGGGAACCATATCTTGCGGTCTGCATTGTGTAGTGTGAAATAATTCTGGATATAACAAAATGTCACCATTTCTTTACATCTGCAAAGCAAGAGTTTAAAGGACATGCAGTGATGAAATTTGTCCCCCTGATCCTATGGAATAATAACTGTGTCAATTGTGTCTATGATTACCAGTGGTGCTTAGGCATGATTGAGGACATCAACGAGGAAAGTTGTGATGTTTATGTACAATACTCCCACCCAGTGTTTATGGGTAATAAAATAATTATCTATCTTTTAAACAATAAAAATGTTGTGGAGTAGACTGGCCCTATAAAAGACATGTAGAAAGTCAGAGGCAGCAGCACCACTTCAAAAAACTCAAAATGTATTAAAAGTGCAGCAAAAATAAAAACAGCAACGTTTCGGAGCCAATCAGTCCTTAATCATGCATACATTGTTACAGATGTAGCAGACTTAAATACCTCCCTAAACCCCACCTCCTATGACATCAAAGAGAAACATAGGACAGAGTGCAAAAAATATGGTTCACTCTCTTAAAATCACATTACAATATGTAAACACATAGGTAAATCTCCAATACATATAATTCTTTTTTTTTTTTATAAGCAAATCTTTATTGAAAAACCAGTGAATAGGGGTTACAAATGAGTGCAATCTGTCACCACAATAATAAATCAAGTGAGTCGAGACTCGGTAAAATGAAGAATACAAGTGTCTTTCAAACGTTGCAAAGTCTCTTTTCAGAAGATGAAGGCCGAGTGTAATCAGTCCCCTAATGCTATTGAACCGTGTGAAGAATTTGCATTTATTTTAACATTTTATAAGCTTAGAATATGAAAAATAACAATTGAACATTTTGAGGAAGCACAGTCTGTTTCAGTTAGTGATTTTATCCTTAGTGGGGGAGGGGAGAAGAGAGGGAGTAGAGAAGGGAAAGAAAAGAAAAGGGAGCGAGGGGCGAAACAAGTACTCAAAAAAGAATGGGGAGAAAGTCTAGGTCAGTCGTCACGGACAATTCAGTGTGTTGTATTGACTTTGCCATTAAAGGGGGTTTCCCTCCCAGGTCAGAAGCATAAGTTTGTGTAGATCAGGTTTACCTATCTTGAGGTAATGATATCTCTCAAGCTGAAGCTGCGTGGAGACTAGCCATCTCCACTCTGAAAGGCTAGGTATCGAACCAGTTTTCCATTTTTTGGGAATTAAAGTTTTAGCCCCATTTAGCATGACAATGAGGAGCGCCTTATCATGTGCACTGGTAAGTCTAGGGAGGTCATGGTAGAGAAGAAGCGAGGGGTCGGGATGGATTGTTGTTGCCAATTTTTGGTTGATTTCCGCAAAGACCTCCCTCCAGAAACCCTCCAGCCTAGAGCAGTCCCACCAGATATGTATCATGGAGCCCACCTGTCCATAGCCCCTCCAGCACCTGCTCAATGTGTTAGGGTATATCCTTTTCACTCTTTGGGGGGTTAAGTACCACCTGCTATGGAATTTTTATTGAGTTTCCTGGGTTCTGCCGGATATGGAACATTTGTTGGTTGTCTCAAAGATTTTGAACCACTTCTTAGGCTCTAGTTCAAGCCCAAGTTCTTTGTGCCAACTTAGCACATATGGGGGGAAGTTGTTGAGGCCAGCACATTGGAGCATATTGTACAAAAGTGAGATGAGATGTTTAGGTGGGGTTGTTGGTGTGCATAGCATTCCGAATGGTGTCAGAGGTATGAGGATTGAGGATTTGTGTCTATGCGTAGCAATGAAGTGGGATAGCTAGGCACAACGAAACCATGAGGGGAACAGGTCAGAATCCCATTCCATGAGATCTTTTTGCGTTTTAAGGTTACCTTGGCTCAGGGCATTATAGATGGCTAGACTCTGTAAAGGGGGAGCGTCCCTTGTCTGCAGTGAAGAAATACGAATGCCCAAGGATGGATTATCGCGTACCGGTAATAGGGGGAGATTGGGGTTGAGATGCTGCTCTGAGTGGCTGACATCTTGACCCAGGTAGTTAGGGTCTCTTTCAGTAATGAGTACAAGGATATTTGGGGAGGGTGGTGTCTATGCAGGAACCACACCAGGGAGCCCACATTGCTGCATTTAAGGATGTCAGTATCCAGTTTCACCCAGGCCTTAATGGACTAAATTTTGACTCCATTCAATAAACCGTTGTAATGAGATGGCTTGTCTGTAAGAGTGTAGGTGTGGCCCCCCTATACCTCCTGCTGACCTATATTTTGTATAGAGTGTGTTTGTTAATCCTAGGTTTGATACCTTGCCATATATATTTTTCTATTGCATTCTGTATATGTTGAATGTGAGGAGTGACTGTTGGAATTGGAATAGTTTCCAACAGATATAGGACCCTGGGCAGAATATTAATTTTGACTATGTTGATCTATCCTAGCCAAGATATATTTTTCTTTTTCCAACTGGACAGGTCTGACATGATTGTGTCCTTTAATTTTTTATAGTTGGATTCGATAGTATCTGTTAAAGAGGGTTTAATAGTTATCCCTAGGTAACAGATTTCTTTGTCTACCACTTTTATGGGGCTGTTCCTCCTAATGGTGTCATATGTCGCGCAAGGCTTGCTAATGTTGAGGAGTTCAGATTTGTTAAGATTGAGGTAAAAGTTGGAGACCAAGCCGTACTGCTCAAACTTCTTTATTGCCTCTGGTAATGAGTGAGTGACGTTTCTTAGGGTGAGCAGAATGATGTCTGTATACATGGCCAGTTTGTGTTCTGAATTTTGGATTTGGAGTCCTTTTATTGTAGGGTTATCCCTTATTTTGCTAGCTAAGGGTTCTATTGATATGGCAAACAAGATGGGGGAGAGGGGACAGCCCCGTCTTGTTCCATTTGATATTTTAAAGGGTTCCAACAGCACTCCGTTGACATGGATTTTGGTGTTCGGCGAGGAGTATAGTGATGAGATCAGGTTTCTAAATGTTGGACCTATATTCATTTTGATTAGGGTAGAAAGCATGAAAAAGCAGTTCACATGGTCGAACGCCTTATCGGCGTCTGTTGATAGTAGGGACAGGGGGGTGGAAGAATTACGGGCATAGGTGATCAGTTGTAGTATTTTTAAAGTTTTATCTCTCTCCTCTTTATTTGGGATGAAACCGACCTGGTCAGTGGAGATGAGTTGCGGCAGGAATTTGTTAAGTCTATTCACTAGGAGTTTGGCCAGAATTTTTATGTCCGAGTTGAGTAAGGAAATAGGGCGATAGTTCTCAGGTTTAGTAGGGGGTATACCATTTTTTGGGAGGACAATTATGTGTGCCTCCAGCATAGATCCTGGAAGTTAGGCAGTTTCCGACGTGTAGTTGAAGATCACTAAAAGACGGAGGGTAAGAGTGTGGGCAAATGTTTTATAATATTTAGATCCCAGGTCATCAGGGCCTGGACTTTTTCCCGAGGGCAGATCTTTAATGGTGTCTAGGATTTCGGTGAGAGTAAAGGGCTCTTCTAAGGAGCTTTTTTCCTTCTCGGAGAGGGCCGGCACTTGAACCTTAGATAGGTAATTCTGTACTGAGGGAGGGTCAAATGTATTAAGTGAGGTGTCTGAGAGCCTCGGGGGGTTAGGAAGCAAGTTATAGAGTGTCTTGTAATATTTTCTAAAGACCTTAGCTATGCCCTTCGCGTTGTGGTGGGAGTTGCCATATGAATCTACGATCCCTAGGACGTAGGAGTTCATTTTCCAGCGGGCAATGGCTCGGGCTAACATTTTCCCAGCTTTGTTATTTTGGTCATAGAATTTTTGCTTCAGGAGGAGTGTCTTTCTTTGGTGTTCCTCCTGCAGGTGGTTTAGAAGGCTAATTTTAACCTGCTCTAATTCTGTCAATAGAGAAGTATTCTTGGGGTCCATTTTGTGTAGCGATTCAAGCTGTGAGAGTTGGGTAAGTAGGGACTGAAGTCTTTCCCTCCTCAATCTGGTTTGTTTGGCCCTAATTTTGATAAGCTCGCCCCGGAGGACGCACTTGTGTGCCTCCCAAACCGTGGTCAAAGGTAAGTTATCAAATGAGTTATTTTGAAAATATTTCTGAAGTAGTTTGGTAATTTCAGTTTGTGTGGTGGGATTATTTATTGTCCAGTTTCCACACATAGGAGGAAACTGGGATGTCGGGCCATTAGATTGTGCAAGAGACCGATGCGTGGTCTGACCAGGTAATGGGGTTTATGATGCTGTCAGATATAAGTGTCAGACCTAGAGTGTCGGCAAAGATGTAATCAATCCTGGAATACTTGTTATGTGGGTATGAGAAAAAGGTAAAATATTTTGTGTTGGGGTGTGTTATACGTCAGACATCATGAACAGCCAGATCCCTCAAGAAACAGCTGACCGTTCTGAGAGTCCTTGAGGAGGTGTTGGAGGAGCCGTCAGAAGTGTCCAATAGGGGTTCAATGCAACATTGAAATCACCTCCAATAAGGAGGATTCCCTTCTGCTCCTCTAGTATCTTTTGCTCCATGTTTTTGAAAAAAGGTGGTTGTAGGGTGTTTGGGGAGTATAGGTGTACAATGGTCACTGGCCTGTTAAACAAGAGGCCCGTGATAATGATGTAACAACCCTCAGGGTCCTTTACCAACTGAATGGACTGGAAAGAGGTCTTCGCGTGAAACAGTATACCCACCACATTTTTCTTGGTTGTGCCTGATGCAAAGAAGGCTTGTGTAAAGTGTTTTTGGAACCATTGAGGTTTATGGCCTTTTCTAAAATGTGTTTCCTGGAGGAGAACTATATCTCCACCCATTTTCTGTAGGTCATTGAGTACTATAGAGTGTTTCCCTGGGTTATTCAGTCCTTTGACATTTACTGTGATCAGTTTGATGCCATGTGGGTTGCTCCTGGGTATACGCAACAACATTTTCTTAGGAGAGGAATGTGGAGATAGGACATCAGGGCAGGGAGGAAAAGAAAAAGAGGGGGAGGGAATGTGGTAGGGTTAGGATCAGAGGAGTTGGTGTAGGTATATGAGGATGTGGGAGAGGGAAGTTGTATACTCACTGTGCCATGCAGTGGGGTCAGGAAGATAGCAATGAAACAAGACTGTGCAGTGTTAATCACAGTGTTTACAATTAAAACCAAACATCACAATTTAACAAGAGAAAAACACTAGGGGTGGTGTCCCTAGACTATTGCCTATGGCTAGTGTGCATGATTGCAAGATGAATATGTATTATGTGCTAGTATGTGTTATATAAGCTGTAGCAGCATCTGGTGTTTGGTGAAGGGCGAGTGTGAGGTATAAGGCGTGTAAAATACGTAAGTGTGGGTATTCCTATGTGGGGAGGTGTGGCGAGGAGTGACTGCTGTTTCTCTCTGTTCTGTATGAGCGTGTTGACAGTATGGGCCAGGTGTAATGTTATGATGCCTGTAGCGGTTCTTTGAGTGTTATGTTGTTGTGCCACAGCAGGTGTAACAAAACAATTACAGCTATCACACACATGGAAAACAAAACTGGGGCTAACTTTTATAATCATTAACCATACTTTATAAAGGTCGGGAAACCCTGGCGCTAGCAAAGATGCTAATGGCTGTTCATTTGAGGTTCCATAGAGGAGACCACAAGACATGTTACTCTAACTCTGTTTAACTAAATCAAGGTAACTCATTATGGATATAAAAATTGCAATACAAAATTTTGAACGCTCTAGTGAACATAATCTATACATAATCTAAACACCCCATCTCCCCACATTACCCATCTGGAGGAAGAAGTGGTGAAAGTTCTTGGAACAGATTGATGGAGTTCTCCACTCCTTTATTTATTTAAGATCTCAGTACATAGAGGTCTGGCTAGGATAGGAACTCATGGTGGGTCCTCTGTTGTGTGTCCAGTGGCATAGGATGCGTTTTCCTGCAGGTGAGCAAGAGATGCTGGAAGTTGGATATCCAGACCAAGATTTTTGTTGAAGGCCGCTAGGTCTGGTATAGTGTGGAAGATGGTCGATATATTGTCTTTGGTGGCAATGATGCATGTCGGGAAGCCCCAGCGGTAGGGAATTCCAGTGTCCTTAAGAGCAGATGTTATGAATTTTAACTCTTTTCCTCTTCTGCAGGGGGGTGGGTCATAGATCAGAGAAGACCTGGATTTCCCTGCCCACATGAGTGAGAGGTGACTTATTTCTGGACCCTTTAAGGATCTCATCTTTGTCACAGAATGATAGGAATTTCACAATCACATCCCTCGGGGGGGCCTTATTTGGCGGCTTTGGGCGTAGTGCCCGGTGGGCTCTTTCTAATGGGACTTCAGATGCTGAGGGAGAGTCCTTTATAGTACGGAAGAGGCTATGCAGATAGCCCAAAAAGGCAATTGGGTATATGGATTCTGGAACTCCACGTATCCTAAGGTTGTTTCGCCTGCTCCTATACTCCAGGTCTTCCATGCGGTCCATAAGATTTTGTAACATTTCTGCATGCAATTGAGTACTTTCCCCCTGGAGGCAGAGCTATGTGCTGTGTATTTTGGACTTCTCCTCTAGTTTCATAACCCTGTTCTCCACCCCCTTGATGTCTTGTTTAAGTTCTCCAAACATTTCCTTGACCTCTTGCATTGCTATCTTTATGTCATCTTTTGAAGATAGGAATTTAAGATCATCTTTTGTGATGTAAGTAGTGAACTCAGGGCCTGTAGTATGTACCTGAGCTTCCACATTCAGTTGGGCCCTAGGATGGGAGTCTCTGGGAGGGGTTGAGGAGGTATCTACAGGTTTCAGATAGTTATTCATTGTGGAGAGTTTAATGGTCATATTCTTTGGTTAATTTAGATGATCTTTTATTTGGCATTACAAGGCTTATTGGAAGCGGGGTATTTTATACGTGCCAAGGTTTAGTAGTGCTACTGAGAGTGTCCTAATATGGCGGGCCAATATACCCAATCTTACTGCAGGGTTGTGCGTATTTTCTCTTTTATGTCCTCAAAGTGGGCTGCCAGTTAACCCTAGAGTCCCCTAAGTGTCTGCAAATCCTCAGGGCAGGCCTTATGATAAAACAGGACAGTTGCGTTTGTGGGATCTTATGAGTCGGGCTAGAATACAGATATGTGTCAGGACCTATGGCGCTGTTAAATTCCAGCTATGGATCTTGCCTGGGGCCCTGGTGTATATATAGGATAGGGCCCTGACCGAAGGTGTATCGAGTTGTTTTTCCCCCTTCTTTATATGAGAGTTGTTTATCGTTGGTTCAAGTTCCCCTATGACTCCCAAATCTCCTAGAGAGGTACAGTATTTTTATTGTCCCGGTACTCACAGGTGCTATGTTAGGTCAAGTGTCACGTCACAACTGCTTGATTTGTTACAGTGACGACGTTATCTCGTGGGCTGCCTCAAAGTCTGCAGCCATTACTAAGCTGTCACGGATCTTACCTCCTCTGTATGCAACACGAGCCCTGATACCTAGATCTGGTTAAAGGCGCCTCCAATGGGCGTGGGGCTTTGTTGTGTGCTGTTCGGGCGGGCCCATAGGCTCCAGTGATAGATGCAGGTTGATTGCAGTGGTGCACGCTTCCCTGCGTGTTTAAAGTTGGTTTTTGGTTGAGGGGGTTATTCCCCTGGCTGCTGCTGCCAATATATTGTCAGGATTTGTGCTTTTTTAGCACATATTGATCGGCTTTTAGTCGTAGGGCTTCAGAGCAACTCGCTTACGCAGCCATATTCCAGTACAGCTAGGCTCTGCCCCTTCCATATCATAATTCTTTTATTTAATTGTTTGCAAATAATTTTCAGAAACAAATGTATATATGTTATTTATGTACAATTTCACAAGAATAGGGATAAATCCCACTCTTTGTTTATCTCCATTGGTATTTTTGCTGCATTTTCAATAAATGTGGAGTTTTTTGAAGTGGTGCTGCTGCCTCTGACTTTCTAGGCAGTAAGCACACCACACTGGTGCTGAATTAACTTGGTCCCTTTAAAGGACATGGTCATCAAAAACTAAATGTATGCTTACCTGATAAATGTATTTATTTACGGATATGGTGAGTCCACAACGTCATCAATTACTAGTGGGAATATCACTCCTGGCCAGCAGGAGGAGGCAAAGAGCACCCCAGCAAAGCTGTTAAGCATCACTCCCCTTCCTACAATCCCCAGTAATTTGACCAAAGGGAAATTAAAAAAGGAATAACACAAGGTGTAAAAGTGCCTGAGGTTAAGTAAAAAATATCTGTCTTAAAATAAAGGGAGGGGTCGTGCACTCACCATATCCAGAAATAAATACATTTATCAGGTAAGCAAAATTTTGTTTTCTTTCCTAAGATATGGTGAGTCCACAACGACATCAATTACTAGTGGGAAATAATACCCAAGTTAGAGGACACAGATGACTAGGGAGAGATAACAAGACAGGCAGACCTAAATAGAAGGCACCACTGCTTGAAGAACCTTTCTCCCAAAAGAGTCCTCGGCATAGGCAAAAGTATCAAATGTATAAAATTTGGAAAAAGTATGCAGAGAGGACCAATTTGTAGCCTTGCAAATCTGTTCCACAGAAGCTTCATTTTTGAATGCCCAAGAAGAGGAAACAACCCTCGTGGAATGAACTGTAATTCTCTCAGGAGCCTGCTGACCAGCAGTCTCATAAGCAAAACAAATTATACTTCTTAACTATACTTCTTAACCAGAGAGAAAGAGAAGTAGCAGTAGCTTTCTGACTTTTACGCTTTCCAGAGAAACAAACAAACAGGGCAGAGGACTGACAAAAATCCTTAGACGACTGTAGGTATAATTTTAAAGTACAAACAACATCCAAGTTGTGCAACAAACGTTCCTTATGAGAGGAAGGATTAGGACATAGAGAAGGAACAACAATTTCTTGATTAATATTTTTATCCAAAACCACCTTCGGAAGAAAACCTAACTTAGTATGAAAAACCGCCTTATCAGCATGAAAGACAAGATAAGGCGAATCACACTGCAAAGTCGAGAGTTCCGAGATAGCAAAAAGAAACAAAAAAAAAAAAAGAAACAAACCTTCCAAGATAATAACTTAATATCTTTGGAATGCAATGGATCAAACTGAGCCTGCTGCAAAACTTTAAGAACAAGGTTAAGGCTCCAAGAAGGAGCAACAGAATTAAACATAGGCCTAATTCTAACCATGACCAGACAAAAAGATTACACGTCTGGCACATCCGCCCGACACTTGTGTAACAAAATAGATAATGCAGAAAACTGACCCTTCAGAGTACTGACTGACAAACCATTCTCCAGACCTTGCTAGGTATTCTGACCCTACTCCAAGAGTAGCCCTTGGATTCACACCAATAAAGGTATTTACACAATACCTTAAGGAAATCTTTCTAGTAAAAGGCTTGCAAGCCTGAATCATGGTCTCAATGACCGAGACAGAAAAAACACGCTCAGACAGAACTAAGCCTGCAATCTCCAAGCAGCCAGCTTCAGAGAATGAGATTTGGATGGAGGAATGGACCCTGAATTAGAAGGTCCTTCCTCAGAGGCAACCTTCAAGGTTGAAGAAAAGACATCTTTACTAGGTCTTAATACTAGATCCTGCAATGCCACGCAGGAGCTAGAAGAATGACCAATGCTCTCTCCTGTTTGAAATAAGCAATAACTCAAAGAAGGAGAGCAAACAGAGGAAACAGATATGTCAGACTGAAATCCCAAGAAGCCCCAGAGAAACTATCAGGGCGGCCTGTGGATCTCTTGACCTAGAATCGTACCTTGAAGCTTGGCATTCTGCTGAGATGCCATCTTCTAGATCTATCCTCTGAGACAGATCCTCATTGTCCCCGTTCCATCGACTGAGCATGCATAACCTCAAAGCTCCCAAATGGAATTGAGCAAAGGGAAAGAAGACCATGGAAACCACCATCAGACCAATTACCTCCAAACATAGAGCCACTGATGCCAGACAGTAGACTGCAGAGAGAGGCAAAAGGAATGAATTTTGATTTTCTGACCTTTGTCAGAAAAAAATCATAGATAGAGAATCTATTATGTTCCCTAAGAAAACCACCCTTGTAGCTGGAACATGTGTCTAGAAAGTTGAATCTCAGGAACTTGAAATGATCCCTCAGAATGGGAACATGAAGAGAAGCATCCTTCAGGTCTCTGGTTGACCTGAAATGATACTCTGGACCAACAAAGGATGGAACCCTGAAACTTGTTGAGACACTTTAGGTTTTTAGGAAACCACAAACAGATTTGAATAGAATCCTAGACCCTGTTGCCAACAGGAACTGGAACTATCACTCCCGTATACAATACAAGAATGCCTCTCTTCTTATATGTACACCAGATAATCTTAAGAAGTGGGGTTTAAATTCTATATAGAACCTTGAGATACTATGTCTACATCCCAGGGATTTGGAACATCTCGCATCCAAACTTAATAAACAAAGAAATCTGCCCCCCACGAGATCCGATGACAGATCGGGGGCAAGCCCTTATGCTTATGCTGATCTAGATTCAGCTGTGGGTTTCTTGAGAACTTCCCCTTAATCCAAGACTGATTGGTTCTCCAAGAAGACTTGGACTGTTCAAGCTTGGAAAAGAAAGAGGAAAACTTTCCAGGCCAATTCTTCTTGTTTTGTGGTAGAAAAGACCCTTTTCCACATGTGACATCAGAAATTATTTCTGCCAGACCTGGACCAAACAAGGTCTTACCCTTGTAAGGAATCATCAGGAGCTTGGACTTAGAGGTAACATCAGCTGACAAAGATATCAGCCACAATGTATGAGCTAGCACAGTGAAGCCATATATCTTGGCTCCCAGCTTAATAGCCTGCAAGGTAGCATCCAAAATAAAGGAAATGGCTAGCTTAAGAGCTTTAATATTGTTTTGGATCTCCTCCATAGGAGTCTATACCTGAAGAGAATCAAACAATGCGTTGTACCAATAAGATGCTGCACTTAACACCGTGGCAACACACACTGCAGGTTGCCATTGGAGACCTTGATGAACATACATATTTTCAAATAAGCCTCCAGCTTTTGTCCATTGGTTCCTTTTAAAGACAGGAGACCGGGAAAAAGATACCCCTGGCTTCTCCCATTCCTGTGCAATAATCTCCGTAGCACCATCTGGAACAGGTAACACCTCAACAGAGGAAGGAACATCAAAGAATCTACTAAGTTTACTAGATTTTTTAGGGTTGACAACGACAGGAGTATCAGAGTCATCCAAAGTAGCCAAAACCCCCTTTAACAGTACACAAAGGTGTTCAAGCTAAAATCTAAAGGTTACAACTTTAGCATCAGATGAAAGAATTATACTGTCCAAATCTGATATTTCACCCTCAGAGACTACCGACGTATCTTTCTCATTAGACTTATGAGTAAGTGCAACTAGGGTAGCAGAGGCTGGAGCAGAAACCTTACTGTCTGAATCTCTATTTTTCCTCTTGTGTTTTGACTTTAGCAAAGGAAAGGCAAATAATGCTGCAGATACCGCAGAAGATACCTGGGCAGCAATTTCTGCTTGCAAATAAACTCCTCCAGGAGGTTGAGAGGAACTGCAGGGCACTGTATGTGACACCATAGAGGCTTGGGACGTTTGAGGAGAAAGCTGTGGCAATGCCTAAACAGCATCATCCTGAGACACATGAGGCTCAGAAAATAAAAGAGAATATTTCTTTAAATCTTAAAGTTCTCACCGAACAGGAGAAACAAAAATTGCAACCAAAATTATGAATCAAGTCATAACAGACATATGTCCATAGGAGCAGAGCACTAGCTCCGTAAACAAACTCACAGAAACAAGCACACAAATAAAACATTATAAAAATTGTGCTGTCACTTTAAATAAATACAAAATAAATACAAAATTGCCTCAGGGCATGAGAAGCAATAGACCCTGTTTCAAAAAGTATCAAAATGCCCATACATTAAACTTTATTTATTAGGGACATTCCCAGCCCAATAAAAAATGCATTTCCACCTTTTAAAACTTAAGAGAGCTGCTCAGCAGGATCTCTATAATCAATCCTATCAGATAGGGTTACATAGCAGCGTGACGTCTGCTGGGGAATCAGCAGTTGTGCACCCTTATGACAGCGGTCATTGCATGTACATTTAATTTAATTTAGCATGAACCACTTAGACGATAGCACTTACTAAGTCTCTGATACTTAGAGATGGTAGCCAACATCGCCTCTCCGTTCTCAGATGGATATAGGAGGCGGATCACATGACCAAACTCAGCAGCAGGCTCAAAATGGCGCCGCTCCATGTAATGGAAGAAGGGAGGCAGAGACACCTATGCATCAAAGAAGTGAGGGGCGCAGTAAGAAAACCACCCTTGCCACAGCAACAATGCACTCCACAGCCATAAAGTTAAAATAACAGAAATAGTAGGGAAAAACTACCTTGCTCCTTAAGTGTGGAAAAGAAAAAAGATCACATGATCGGCCGAAATGAAACTGCACAACAAAGTGCACGTTTCATTTAGAGCCGTACCTGAGCAGCATCTTAGTGACTGACTCATCTTAGCTAAAAATGTAATGACAGAACAAAAAACACAAAAATTGTCACAAGGGTATTTTAGCTTAAAAAAATAGCCTAATAACAAGTTAACCCCTTCAATATCACATCTATTAAAGTGTTAACAAGAAATCTCTCTCACATACATCTATAGCACCCTGCCTATAAAGATATCCTTACTAAGGATATACTGAGTCCCAATAATTATTGCAGATAATTCATTAAAGTGTCAATCTCCAAAATTTAGAAGACAAAAGGCACTTACCTGCATCTAGCCATCCAAGAGGAGGACAGCTTATACGGTGTGAGAGGAAGCCACTCCTCACAGAGACCTGTTGGAAAAAGAAAGAACAGCGTAAACCTACTCTGGCTTTCTATGCTAGGGCAGCAAAATGTTAGGAAAACGCAGCAAGGCCCACCTCACAAGTTCCTAACTGCTTTAAAGTCACCACTACCCTACTGAAGAGAATAACGTGGACTACGGCTAGACCCAAAAAATCTTGCTTGTAGAGAAAGAAATCCAATTATCTTCAGACACCAGAACTTCACCTCCTCCATTGACAAAGGCAAACAGAATGACTGGGGATTGTGGAGAGTGATACTTAACAGCTTTGCTGTGGTGCTCTTTGCCTCCTCCTGCTGGCCAGGAGTGATATTCTCACTAGTAATTGATGGCGTCGTGGACTCACCATATTTTAGGAAAGAAACTAAGTTTTACGATTTACTGTGGATTGAGTGTTCAGATTGAAAAACATTTTCAATTTAGTTTGCTTATTAAATTAACCTATTTCTCTCTGTATCCTTTTGAGATGATTTTTATAAAAGCACGTCATGCAGAGACAGGGTAAGAAGATAATTGTGCTAATGAATTATGCTAATTGTGATATACCAAGGAAGCAGAGGGTGTAGCAGTTACAGTGAGCACCTAGATATGCGCTTTCCTGATGTCCTGTTGTCAGGTCCCCTAATTTTTGCCTTTGTGCAGCTGGACCCATGCTAAGTGTAGTCTCAGAGATTTGCCTGGTTGTACTAGGAAGAGCACTATTTTAAAAGTTTTGCATAACCAACACTGTTATATAAATATACTTTTTACCTCTGTGATTACCTTGTTTCTAAGCCTCTGCAGACTACACCCTTAATTCAGTTCTTTTGACAGACTTGCATTTTAGCCAGTCACTTCTGATTCCTAGTTAACTCCACGGGCATGAGCACAATGTTATCTATAAGGCACACACAAACTAATGCCCTCTAGTTGTGAAAAACTGCCTAAATGCATTCAGATAAGAGGCGGCCTTCAAGGGCTAAGTAATTAGCATATGAGCCTACCTAGGTTTAGCTTTTAACTAAGAATACCAAGAGAACAAAGCAAAATTGATGATAAAAGTAAATTTGAAAGCTATTTAAAATTACATGCACTATCTGAATCATGAAACTTTATTTTTGACTAGACTGTCCCTTTAAGTTTTTTAAGATGATTTGGAATAGAGGTCATATTATGGCACATTGTTACGTACTTGATGTGTTTTCTCTATTCAAAGAAATGAACTTGGAAACATTTATCACATAACAAATGCTTGTTGAATTGGCCCTAAAGAGAAAGGACCTCTTTACAATGTATTGATATCTATAATGGAAATCTACAACTCTTAAGTCACAATAATAAATGTTAATTTTTCATGGTTTAGAAAATACATTCTCCAACAGCATTAATACACCTTAGTATTGCTGTCTGTGTATTTAACATTTCTATCACCCAAAAAGAATAAAGTAAAAAAAAAGTAATACACATTTTGATACATCTCTGATTTTTTTTTATTTTATTTTTTTTACTTTTTGTTATTCATAAGCAACAGATAAAATGTAGATATAAGGATTTGTTTGTATATTTTATTTTTCAAGAGAAATCATATAAATGCCACTAGCGATATTTTAAAGCACTGCCTTGCAATTCTGCATTTTTAGTAAGTTGCCATAGTGATGGTTGAAGCGATAGTTATTTGGGACTATAAAAGCAACCAATCATACAAAAATGACATTCTAATTTATTTAGCATTGTCACAATCACATGCTGTTCAATTTGATTTAATTTCTTACAAAGGATGAAATCATAATGCAGAAATAAATGAACATACTGAATATCTAATAAGCTTTTCTATTTAATAAATGCGTCTAGCTGCAATGAAGTATCATAAAATTCAGGTAGTCTACATTTCAGCAGCACTTGCTGATGGAATAAAAATGTGCTCAGTATTTTTGCATTTTGAGGCAGATGCAGTAAACACAATCTTCAATGATATAAAAAAATCTTACCCTAAAGCAAATTTAGCTTTAAAAAAAAAAAAAAAATAATTCTTTAGTTTGCAGGTATAATGATTTTGGTTATCTTGGTAATTAAATATTTTATTTTATACTTTCTGTTTAAAAATCAACACTGTCAATCTCTTTTATCATTTCTAAAAAATAATATAGCTACCAACATTAGAAATTTAGGGCAGGATTACAAGTGGAGCACTAAATATTGCTTTAAAAATTAGCGCTCCACTTTGTAATACCAGCGCACGCTAATGTGCACTGGTATCGCAAGTTAACAGCAATGCGAACGTGAGCTCGCGTTCGCATTGCTGGGAAGCATTATGTTCATGCGCTTCCAGAGGCTCCAATGGGAGCCTCGTTCTGATGTTGTCAAAGACTGCATCAGAACCTAAGCACAGCAAAGGGGGTAAGTAGCACAGCGATTGCACCAAATATAAATATATATGTATATGCTGATATACATATTTATTTATGTGTTTACATGTGTATATACACATATTAACACACATATATATATATATATATATATTTACTGGGAACACACAGTTCCCATAGACCGCAATGTAACACCCCACACCTGACAAATTTAGACCCAAAAACTGCCTATTTAATTCTCTGAGTGCTAATTGCAACCACAAGCTTGCGGTAGCAATAATCATCCACTTGTAATGGCTGGATAATTATTGCATGTCCACAAACGGGCAAATTTGCCCATTTGCGGACATGCAATAATGTAGCGCTCCAATTGTAGCGCTCCAATTGTTATCTAGCCCTTAATGTCTGCAAAAGATTTGAAAAGCCAAGACCTATATTTTGGACATTGTTTTGGAGATTAATGTATTTTAATGATCTATATTGTTAATATACTGTATGTTAGTACAGAAATGTAGTTTTGTACAATATTTGCCATTAAATCCATAAGTATTTAAGAACCAATTAATAACAGTTAAATATAAAAAAAATATAGTATTAAAATGTTACATGTTTTATGCACTATCATGAAAATGTAAATATTTTATACATTTCTCCTGTATTATTTTTGGTTTTGTTTCTACTGCTGTATGCTCCAAAATGAATATGGTTAAAGCATGTAGGTAATATAATTGGACAAAACAATTTTGTAACTAATATACTTTTTCCCTCTATTTTTTTTTATATATATTTGCAATAACAAAATAATATATATTTTTTAAATCCAACATTTAAATTGACATGAACGAAATTATGACAATTTATTTCGGTCATGATTCAGATAGAGCATGCAATTTTAAACAACTTTCTAATTTACTTCAATTATCAAATTTGCTCCATTTTCTTGGTATCCTTTGTTGAAAGAACAACAATGCACTACTGGGAGCTAGCGGAAAACATTGGGCCCTATTTATTAACCGGCAAATGCAGCTTTGGGGCCACAGCACGAGCCTAAAACACTAGTTAAACCATAACTATTTAGCATCTCTGCCATCTAAAGTGTGGTGGAGTTGAAATATCTTGATTCGATCGAGATGATTGAAAGTCGCACAATAACAGGTGGCGCTGTGTCACAAGCAGCGGATTGTGCAATGTTTAATATGCTTGCAGTGAAAAACCAGATGGACAGGACAGGCATTTAATAAATGAAGCCCATTGAGTAAACCAATGTCAAGATAAATATGTGTGCAGCCACCAATCAGCAAATACCTCAAAGTAATAAATTACTGCTCCTAATTAGGTATGCTCATCAAGGGATACCAGGAGAACAACGTACATTTGATAATAAAAATCAATCGGAAAGTTGTATAAAATTGCATGCTCTCTCAGAATCGTGAAACTTTTAATTTTCAGTTTAATGTCCCTTAAATTCAACAAATTTATATCATGAATATGAAAGAGCATTACTTAAAATTATTTCATAGTTTTGCTTTAAAGCTTAGTTGAAGTTATTTATTTTGAATTTGAAATTGACAGGAAGTACAAAACTGTTCAGTGGAATAGAAGATCAGTGTCTGAAAAATAACACTTCCACATCTACTTGTGTACAGTGACACTGCCCATATAATGCATATAAAAATACCATCTTTAATATAAAAACACCTTAATATCCCTTTGAATCCCCCATTAAAAAAGCACACAAAGGCAGAATTTGTTTTAACTTAAAACCAGGAATGCCCACATTTTAATTCAACTGACAATAGTATGAGATCCTCTTTTTTAAACTTTTTTTTCGCTTATCATACATTAAAGTGAAGGTAATGCTTGACGAATCAGAGCCCGGTTTTTAAAAAATCCTGTTAAAAACAGGGGCACTTTAATTCATCAAACTTTACATTTCACTTGTTTTGTTCAAATACTTACCTTTTAATCCTGACAGCCGCTCCAGCAATTCCCCTGGCCGTCGGAAGCCTCTTCATACGTCAGAAATGACGAATCCGGCTTCCTCCAATCACGGCTTTCCCCCTGGGGGAATCATGGCCTGAGGCAACGCCGTGATTGGAGGAAGCCGGATTCGTCATTTTGGACCCTCGAAGAGGGCTTGTGACGGGCGGAGGAAGCGCTGCAGCGGCTGTCAGGATTAAAAGGTAAGTATTTGAACAAAACAAGTGAAATGTAAACTTTGATTAATTAAAGTGCCCCTGTTTTTAATAGGATTGTTAAAAACTGGGCACTGATTCGTCAGACATTACCTTCACTTTTAATTAGACAAGATAACAATGCTAATTTCAATTCCTGATATTATAATTATCATCTATGAATCAATGACCACATTCATTTTGATACCACCAAAAAACATTGCTTATCATATAAAAAATAAAACGTAGTTTTCATCTTTAATAAAAAAATATAGTGGATTGTTTTTTTCATGTTATCACTGAAAATAATAACTGCCCTTCCAAATAAAATTGTTTACTGGTATAGCTGTGCCACTTCATAATTACCTCACCTCATTACCAAATACTACTATTAAACCAAAATGCTATGCTACGGTCTCAGCAACAGTAAAGTAAGACTTGGAGAGATGTTTATCTCCGAAATGCCCCTAGAGAAGATTGCTGTGACAATCATTTGCTCTTACAAGGAGAAAGCTATATCAACACTCAACAGTAAATTAGAAGCTCCTTTAGTGTATATTGTAGAGCAGAATGTTCTATGTTTTCGAGGTACACAGCTTCCTTTATCAAGTGCAATGAGGCATCTGACAAAAAATACTGTTTCTTTCAAAAGTTGTGCATTTTGTCTACTATGCACGTATATATATTAGTTCCTCTCTCATTGTGGACATATTTTGATTTCTTTGGAAATAAAATAATCAGCTAGATTACAAGTTTTGCGTTGCGGCTTGTAACGCTGAAAATATGGCATTTTCAGCGTTAAAACAGCACCGCAGCTATTACAAGTGTTGTATAGGTGTACTGCACACCTTTTAGCCTGTACCGCAATGTCAGTTCGCAATCATAGGATTCCCATAGCGCCGGTATTACGAGTTTGGCAATGAGGCTAAAAAGTGAGCGTTGCAGCCTATACCGACAAGATCCGTTCCGCAATCTAAAGTCAGTAGTTATGAGTTTTACACTACAAAGCTGTATCATAAAACTCAGAACTAATGTGTTACAAAGTACACTAACACCCATAAACTACCTATTAACCCCTAAATCGAGGCCCTCCCGCATCGCAAACACTAGAATAAATGTATTAACCCCTAATCTGACGCTCCCGACATTGCCGCAACTAAAAAAAAATATTAACCCCCTATTCAAATCAGCTAATAGGATTTAAGCAGCTCTCATTCTATTGGCTAATTCGAATTAGCCAATAGAATGAGAGCTGCTTAAATCCTATTGGCTGATTTGAACAACCAATAGGGTTTTAGCAGCCCTAATCCCTATTGGCTGATTCAAATTTTTAAGCCAATAGGAATGCAAGGGACACCATCTTGAATCGCGCCCATTGCATTGAAGATGCAGTGTACAGCGGCGACCGTATGAAGAGGATGATCCGCGCCGGATGTCTTCAGGATGGACCCGCTCCACGCCTCCGGGATCAAGATAGAAGATGCCGGCTGAATGAAGATTGAAGAGGCTGCCTGTATGAAGACTTATCACTGCTTGGATCAGGACGTCGCGCCGGGATGAAGATTGTAGAAGCTGTCTGGATGAAGACTTCGCCGGGATGAAGATTGTTCAAGTGGGACTTCAAAAACTGTAAGTGGATCGTCAGGGGTTAGTGTTATGCTTTTTTAAGGGTTTATTGGGTGGGTTTTATTTTTTAGTTTAGGGTCTGGGCAGTAAAAGAGCTAAATGCCCTTTTTAAGGCAATGCCCATACAAATGCCCTTTTCAGGGAAATGGGTAGCTTAGGTTTTTTAGATATTTTTTTTTATCTTGTGGGTTTAGGGGGGTGGGGGTTTGTAATGTTAGTAGGTCTTAGACATTTTTCTTTCCAAAAAAGGGCTGATATCTTTAGGGCAATGCCCTACAAAAGGCTCTTTTAAGGGCCATTAGTATTTTATTCTAGATTAGTTTTTTTATTTTGGGGTGTATCTTTTTTTATGGGTATTAGAATTAGGAATATTTTTTTATTTTTGATAATTTGTTTATTATTTTGTGTAATGTATAGTGTTAGGGGGTGTTTGTATTTTTTTTGTAAAAGAGCTGTTTATCTCAGGGTAATGCCCTACAAATTGACTTTTTAAGGGCCCCCCAAAAGCTCCTGGTAGTTGGGGGGGGGGTTGTATAGTGTTAGGTGGTGTTTGTATTTTTTTTGGAGTAAAGGAGCTGTTTAGTTCAGGGCAATGCCCTACAAAATGCCCTTTTAAGGGCCCCCCCAAAGGCCCCTTTAAGGGCTCCTGGTAGTTTGGGGGGAGGGGGTTTGTATAGTGTTAGGGGATGTTTGTATTTTTTTTGGAGTAAATGAGCTGTTTATCTCAGGGCAATGCCCTACAAAAGGCCCTTTTAAGGGCCCCTGGTAGTTTGGGGGTGGGGGTTTGTATAGTGTTAGGGGGTGTTTGTATTTTTTTTGGAGTAAAGGAGCTGTTTATCTCAGGGCAATGCCCTACAAAAGGCCCTTTTAAGGGCCCCCCCAAAAGGCCCCTTTAAGGGCCCTTGGTAGCTTATTCTAGAGTAGGGTTTTTTATTTTGGGGTGTCTTTTTTTAAGGGTATTAGAATATAATAATCTTTTATTTTTTTGATAATTTCGTTTTGTTTTGTTTTTTTGTAATGGCAGGGTTTTTATTTTTTGTAATGGTAGGTTTTTTTTATGTAATGTTAGGTTTTAATGTAAGGTAGCTTAGGTTTTATTTGACAGGTAAGTTTGTATTTATTTTAACTAGGTAGTTAGTAAATAATTAATAACTATTTACTAACTACTCTACCTAGTTAAAATAAATACAAACTTACCTGTCAAATAAAAATAAAACCTAAGCTAGCTGCAATATAAACTATAAGTTATATTGTAGCTAGCTTAGGTTTAAATTTACAGGTATTTAGTTTTAACTAGGTATTATTTAGTTAATAATAGTAACTTTAATTTAGATCTAATTTCATTTTGTTAAAGTTAGGGGGTGTTAGGATTACGTTAGGGTTAGGGTTACGTTAGGGGTTAATAGTTTAATTTAGGTTGTTGCGATGTGGGGGGCTGGCGGTTTAGGGGTTAATTGTTTTATTTAGTGGTAGTGGTGATGTGGGAGGCCAGAGGTTTAAGGGTTAATAGCTTTATTTAGATGGCGACGATATCGGGAGCGGCAGATTAGGGGTTAATAACTTTAATATAGTTGCGGCGATGTTGGGGTGCGGCGGATAAGGGGTTAATAACTTTAGTATAGTGGCGGTGATATCGGGAGAGGCAGATTAGGGGTTAATACCTTTATTTAGATTATGGTGATATCCGGAGCGGCAGATTAGGGTTTAATAACTGTAGGCAGGCGTCAGCAATGTCAAGGGCAGCAGATTAGGAGTGTTTAGACTCGGGATTTATGTTAGGGTGTTAGGTTTAAACTGTATTTTGTTTTTCCCCATAGACATCAATGGGGCTGCGTTACAGAGTTTTTGTTTCCGCGATCACAGGTGTTAGACTTTTTTTTTTTGCCTGTTCTCCCCATTGATGTCTATGGGGAAAGCATGCACGAGCATGTCAAAAACACTGCTGCTTTTGTGTGCGGTATGGAGCTCAATGCAGCCATATCGCCTGCACCAGCCGGGTTTTTTTAAACTTGTAATGGCAGCGCTATAGGAAATTAAATAACGTAACTTTTGTTGCGTTCGCTAATTTCTCTATAGCGCTCAAAACTCGTAAACTAGCTGAATGTTCTTTAGCCTTTTCTGTTTTATTTCTGATGAGGATTTTTCTGCTTATGTATGCTAAATATGTTTGTGAAAAATCTGCTAAAAAATATTCAGATTTGACACAGTGAATAATGAAAATGAGACTTAAATTGAATATTCCCTCCCTCCCCTGGTGAACTGAATGTCAAAGTATTTTTCCCTGGGTACCTAAACTCACACTTACAGCCAAACATCAATATTTGATGTAGAAATTAAGAAATCTATGTAAAAGCAAACAGTGATGCACTTTAAAGTGGTGTAAAACCGTTTGTTTCATGTTGTAATAAAAAAAACAGTAAGGTGTGTCCTATACTTAAAGGGACCAAAATACACTTTCATGATTCAGGTTATGTAATTTTAAACAACTTTACAATTTATCACCAATTTTGCTTTGTTCTGTTGGTATTCTTAGTTGAAAGCTAAACCTAGGTAGGCTCATATGCTAATTTCTTAGGCTTTGAAGGCCGCCTCTTATCTGAATGCATTTTTATTAATATTGGTTATTTGTAGAGTGCCAACAGATTCTGCAGTGCTAAATTTGACAGTTTTTCACCACTAGAGGGCATTAGTTCATGTGTGCCCTATAGATAACATTTTGTTCATGCCTGTGGAGTTACCTAGGAGTCAGCACTGATTGGCTAAAATGCAAGTTTATCAAAAGAACTGAGATATGGGACTGTCTGCAGAGGCTTAGATACAAGGTAATCACAGAGGTAAAAAGTGTATTAATATAACTGTGTTGTTTATACAAAACTAGGGAATGGGTAATTAAAGGGATTACCTATATTTTAAAACAATAAAAATTCTGGTGTAGACTGTCCCTTTAATAGAAATAATTACAATATGTATTATTCATCTATTTAAATGGATTTTACCTTTTATTTATTTTTTTCCTCCTACATTTGTGCAGTGCCCTTTACTTCCTGTCACAGCCTTACAAGGAGAAGGGACCTCTGCAGGAAGGTTTATCTTAGCCTGATGTCATAAAACTTCTAGGCTAGTGAATAGACTAGATAACAGGGAGCCAGACTTGCTCATGCCTAGATCAGTAAGGATATAATCTAAGTTTCAAAGATGTCATCTTTTATATCACACTGAGGGCGGTGGCTACACTGAGAATTTATATTTGCTCCTTATGCAAGTAAATTGTTTGCTTTTTTGTTTTTTTTCCCCACACAATCTTACTTTTTAGGTTTACTTTGATTTAATATATTTGTTTTTTACTGAAGGAGCACTGTTTAATATCCCTATAAGCCAAGAGTGATTCTTCAATTCTCATTGATACAATATACAGTACATTGTTAGAGCTGTATTACACAGGTTGTTGATGATTTGTAATGTATGTAATACAGCTCTAACAATATTATATTGTATGGATGAGAATGTAAGAATTACTCATTGCTTAAGCGCGAGATTCACTGTTTGTTTTCTTTCATGTAATTGGCAAGAGTCCATGAGCTAGTGACGTATAGGATATACAATCCTACCAGGAGGGGCAAAGTTTCCCAAACTTTCAAAATGCCTATAAATACACCCCTCACCACACCCACAATTCAGTTTTACAAACTTTGCCTCCTATGGAGGTGGTGAAGTGAGTTTGTGCTAAGATTTCTACGTTGATATGCGCTTCTCAGCATTTTGAAGCCCGATTCCTCTCAGAGTACAGTGAATGTCAGAGGGATGTGACATTGAATGCAATGGTTTTCCTCGCGGGAGATCTATTTAATAGGTTCTCTGTTATCAGTCGTAGAGATTCATCTCCTACCTCCCTTATTCAGATCGACGATATACTCTCATATTCCATTACCTCTACTGATAACTGTTTCAGTACTGGTTTGGCTATCTGCTTTATGTGGATGGGTGTCTTTCGGTAAGTATGTTTTCATTTCTTAAGACACTCTCAGCTATGGTTTGGAACTTTATGCATTAGTATAAAGTTCTAAATATATGTATTGTACTTATATTTGCCATGAGTCAGGTTTATGTATATTTCCTTTTGCAAACTATCAGTTTCATATTTGGGAAAAAACATATTTTCAATCTTTCTTTTTTTTTTCTAATACCTAGTCTTTTTTCAATTGACTGCTTTTTCATTAAATTTTGCGGGCAAAATTAGGCTCCCGAGGGCGTAAAATGCCAAAGTTTATTGCGTCATTCTTGGCGCTAGAATATTTTTTTTTGGCGCGAAGGTACGTCCGATGACGCAAATTCGTCATTTCTGGTGTCTTAGATGACGCCGAGTTCCTTGTGCAAGGTTGCATCTACAATGACGAGAGTGTGTCATTTCCGGATGTTGTTAGTGCCAAAAAAATTTCAGTTTGCATTGTGCGTCATACTTGACGCCAAACAATTTCATTATTTAAAAAACAATTCCTATATGCCTCTTGCCTTTTTCTATGTCAGAGGGCTATGCTATTTGCATTTTTTTACCCATTCCTGAAACTTCCATATAAGGAAATTGTTAATTTTGCTTTATATGTTGTTTTTTCTCTTACATTTGCAAGATGTCTCAATCTGATCCTGTCTCAGAAACCACTGTTGGAACCCTGCTGCCTGATAACAGTTCTACCAAAGCTAAGTGCATCTGTTGTAAATTTGTGGAGATTATATCTCCAGCTGTGGTATGTAATAGTTGTCATGATAAGTTTTTACATGCAGAGAATGTGTCCATCAGTAATAGTACAATGCCTGTTGTTCCTTCAACATCTTATGTACATGATTACCTGTGAATATAAAAGATTTTATTGCTGATGCGATTCAGAAGGCTTTGTCTGCCATCCCGTCTTCTAATAAATGTAAAAGGTCTTTTAAAACTTCTCATAAAGTTGATGAAATTTCAAATTACCGACAACATACTGAATTATCCTCCTCTGATGAGGATCTATCTGATTCAGAAGATCCTTCCTCAGATATTGACACTGACAAATCTACTTATTTATTTAAAATGGAGTATATTCGTTCCTTGTTAAAGGAGGTGTTGATTACATTGGATATTGAGGAAACTAGTCCTCTTGATATTAAAACTAGGAAACGTTTAAATTCTGTTTATAAACCTCCTGTGGTTACTCCAGAGATTTTTCTAATACCTGATGCTATTTCCAATAAGATTTCTAAGGAATGGAATAGGCCTGGTACTTCTTTTATTCCTTCTTCAAGGTTTTAAAAATTCTATCCTTTGCCAGCAGTTACATTGGAGTTTTGGGAAAAGATCCCCAAAGTTGATGGGGCTATTTCTACTCTTGCTAAACATACTACTATTCCTATGGAAGATAGTACTTCTTTTAAAGACCCTTTAGATAGGAAACTTGAATCTTATGTAAGGAAAGCTTATTTATATTCTGGCTATCTTCTCAGGCCTGCCATTTCTATGGCTGATGTTGCAGCTGCATCAACTTTTTGGTTGGGAAGTTTAGCGCAACAGGAAATGGATCCTGATTTGTCTAGCATTGTTCGCTTGCTTCAACATGCTAATCATTTTATCTGTGATGCCATTTTTGATATCATCAAAATTTATGTTAAATCTATGTCTTTAGCTATTTTAGCTAGAAGAGCTTTGTGGCTCAAATATTGGAATGCTGACATGGTATCTAAGTCTAGATTACTATCTCTTTCCAAGCTAATAAGTTATTTGGTTCTCAGTTGGATTCAATTATTTCAACTGTCACTGGGGGGAAGGGTTTTTTTTTGCCTCAGGATAAAAGACCTAAGGGTAAATCTAAAGCTTCTAACCATTTTCTTTCCTTTCGTCAAAATAAGGAACAGAAACCTAATCCTTCCCCCAAAGAATCTGGTTCCAATTGCAAACCTTCTTCAAGTTGGAGTAAATCCAAAACGTTTAAGAAACCAGAGCCAGCCCCCAAGTCTGCATGAAGGTGCGGCCCTCATTCCAGCTCAGCTGGTAGGGGGCAGATTAAGATTCTTCCAAAACATTTGGGCAGATTCTGTCCAAAATCAATGGATTCAGAGTATTGTCTCTCAAGGGTACCGAATAGGATTCAGAGTAAGACCTCCTGTGAGAAGATTTTTTTTTCTCTCATGCATCCCAGCAAATCCAGTAAAGGCTCAAGCTTTTCTGAAGTGTGTTTCAGACATGGAACTTTCAGGGGTAATCATACGATTTCCGTTTCAGGAACAGGGTCTAAGGTTTTATTCAAATCTATTCATTGTCCCAAAGAAAGAAAATTCATTCAGACCAGTTCTGGATCTGAAAATTTTGAATCGTTATGTAAGTGCCAACTTTCAAAATGGTGACTATAAGGACTATTCTGCCTTTTGTTCAGCAAGGGCATTATATGTCCACAATAGACTTACAGGATACATATCTTCATATTCCGATTCATCCAGACCACTATCGGTTTCTGAGATTCTCTTTTATAGACAAGCATTACCAATTGTTGCTTTTCCATTTGGCCTAGCGACAGCTCCAAGAATCTTTTCAAAGGCTCTCGGTGCCCTACTTTCTGTAATCAGAGAACAGGGTATTGCAGTGTTTCCTTATTTGGACAATATCTTGGTACTAGCTCAGTCTTTACATTCTGCAGAATCTCACATGAATCAACTAGTGTTGTTTCTTCAAAGACATGGTTGGAGAATCAATTTACCAAAGAGTTCCTTGATTCCTCAGACAAGGGTCACCTTTTTAGGTTTCCAGATAGATTCAGTGTCCATGACAAGAGACAATTAAAATTGGTTTCAGCTTGTCAGAACCTTCAGTCTCAATAATTCCCTTCAGTAGCTATGTGCATGGAAGTTTTAGGTCTCATGACTGCAGCATCGGACGTGATCCCCTTTGCTCATTTTCATATGAGACCACTCCAGCTTTGTATGCTCAATCAATGGTGCAGGGATTATACAAATATATCACAATTAATATCCTTAAATCCCAATGTTCAACTCTCTCTGACTTGGTGGTTAGATCACCATCATATAGTTCAAGGGGCCTCTTTTGTTTGTCCAACCTGGACTGTGATCACAACAGTTTCATGTCTTTCAGGTTGAGGAGCTGTCTGGGGATCTCTGACAGCACAAGGGGTTTGGAAATCTCAAGTGGCAAGGTTACCAATCAATATTTTAGAACTCCGTGCTATTTTCAGGGCTCTTCAGGTTTGGCCTCTGTTGAAGAGAGAACCGTTCATTTGTTTTCAGACAGACAATATCACAACTGTGGCATATGTCAATCATCAGGGTGGGACTCACATTCCCCAAGCAATGAAAGAAGTATCTCGGATACTTGCTTGGGCGGAATACAGCTTCTGTCTAATTTCTGTGGTTCATATCCCAGGTATAGACAATTGGGAAGCGGATTTCCTCAGTCGTCAGACTTTACATCTGGGGGAGTGGTCACTCCATCCAGATGTGTTTTCTCAGATTGTTCAGATGTGGGATATTCTTCTCATAAATTCTCCTGGCATTCTTTTAGAATTCCTAGAATTTTACAGTTTCTTCAGGATGGTTTGGATGAGGGTTTGTCTGCAAGTTCCTTAAAGGGACACATCTCTGCACTTTCTGTTTTATTTCACAGAAAGATTGATAAGCTTTCTGATATTCACTGTTTTGTACAGACTTTTGTCCTATCAAGCCTGTCATTAAATCAATCTCTCCTCCTTGGAGTCTTAATTTGGTTTTGAAGGCTTTACAGGCTCCTCCATTTGAGCCTATGCATTCTTTGGACATTAAACTACGTTCTTGGAAAGTGTTGTTCCTTTTGGCCATCTCTTCTGCTAGAAGAGTTTCCGAATTATCTGCTCTTTCTTGTGAATCTGTTTTCTGATTTTACATCAGGATAAGGCAGTTTTGCGAATTATATTTAAATTTATTCCTAAGGTTGTGAATTCTAACAACATTAATAGAGAAATTGTTGTCCCTTCTTTGTGTCCTAATCCTAAGAATTCTTTGGAGAGATCCTTACATTCTTTGGATGTGGTAAGAGCTTTTTTAAATATTATGTTGAAGCTACTAAAGATTTCAGGAAGACTTCTAGTCTATTTGTTATCTTTTCTGGTTCTAGGTAAGGTCAGAAGGCTTCTGCCATTTCCTTGGCATCTTGTTTAAAGCTTTTGATTCATCAGGCTTATTTAGAGTCGGGTCAAGCCCCACCTCAGAGAATTACAGCTCATTCTACTAGATCAGTCTCCACTTCGTGGGCTTTTAAGAATGAAGCTTCAGTTTATCAGATTTGCAAAGCAGCAACTTGGTCTTCTTTTCTGTTTTTCAGGCAGTTGTTTCAGTTTGATTCCTCTGCTTATGTTTAAGTTTTTTCTTTTCATTATGAAAATAAACTTATATTTTGGGTTGTGGATTATTTTTTTTCGGCGGAAAATGGCTGTTATTATTTTTTCCCTCCCTAGTGACTCTTCTGTGAAGTTCCACATCTTGGGAATTACTATCCCATACGTCACTAGCTCATGGACTCTTGCCAATTATATGAAAGAAAACATAAATTATGCAAGAACTTACCTGATTAATTAATTTCTTTCATATTGGCAAGAGTCCATGAGACCCACCCTTTTTATGGTGGTTATGATTTTTGTATTAAGCACAATTAATTCCAAATTCCTTTGTTGATGCTTTTTACTCCTTTCTTTACCACCCCACTACTTGGGTATTCGTTAAACTTAATTGTGGGTGTGGTGAGGGGTGTATTTATAGGCATTTTGAGGTTTGGGAAACTTTGCCCCTCTTGGTAGGATTGTATATCCCATACGTCACTAGCTCATGGACTCTTGCCAATATGAAAGAAATTAATTTATCAGGTAAGTTCTTACATAAATTATGTTTTTACATAACCTAAATGTAATGCCTATTAAAAGGACATAAAGCCCAAAATGTTTATTTCAGATACAGCATACAATTTTAAACAACTTTACAATGTGCTTCTTATATCAAATTTTCTTTGTTTTCTTGTTATTCTTTGTTGTAAAACAGGAAGGATAATTCAAGAGTGTGCACTTGCCTGCAGCACTATATGGCAGCATGTTTGCAAGAATGTTATACATTAGCAAGAGCACTGTTTCCTGTCATATAGTTCTCCAGGCATGTGCATGCTACCTATCTAGATATCTCTTCAATAAAGAATAACACAAGAACAAAGCTATTTTTATAATAGAAGTAAATTGGGGGGGGGGGGGATTGTATTCTCTATCTGAATCATAAAACAAAAATGTTGGGTTTTATGTCCCTGTAAGATTATTAAGTGATACATTTATTTTTATATTTAGCTGTAATCTATTTAGAAAAAGGAGACCAGTTAATATTAAATAAAACTATTACAAACAGCAATTGATTTGTAAATAATCTACCATGCAGAATATGATACAAAGGCAAACATGGTCGATTTAGTATATTGTGTAGTTAGCAATACCCAAGACGATTACTTCAAGTTACATATATTTTTTATACCTGCTTTTAAAACTGTTATATGTTGGATCAGGATTCATAAAAGATCTACAATGGGTCACATCAATATTACCACTAACCAAAAACGTCATAGACAACACAAATGTTTCTGCCCCAGCAGGTTTTAGGGTGCAGCTCATTTTTAAGTAATAGTTTAATGGTACAATCCTTTCCACCCCTATGTTCTTGAAATATTTTATGTATTCATTTTATTACATACACATTATCTCTAGCTGTCTAGTGGGGGTATATGACCCATCTATGTGACCCTGGTCTCCTGTTGAGAGAAATATATGAAGCGAATGTGAGCTAAATATGTTGGATGGAAGGAGGGATTAGGGGGTAACATATTTCCCAGTGCCTATATATTCACAGACCAAAAACTAAATATGCAACTGTTAAAGACTTCACACCTCGGTTTATCATATTGAAGCCGGCTGCACTTCTGCTTAAGCAATAGAACATTAACCTCTTATTTTCTTTTCATTCTTATTTCTATATTTGTTCTTTCTTTCCTATAGGTGGGTGTGGTGTCAATGATATATCACACATCAAATGTGAACCCCTAGTAACACAGAAAACAATAATTATATATATATTTTTAATTTTGGAGTCTCTATACTTCAAGACCACCACCATTTGAAAGAACAGGCAATTATTTTCAAACAAGGGGTCTTTTGTTTGATTGCAGTTGCTAAGGAAGCTGAGATTGAGGGTTTTGAATCACCACCCCATTACCAGCTCCTTTGCAGCAACACTTACCCCGCCCCTTTTTGACATCATCACACACTTCTGTTGACATCACTGCAAACCAACCTATGAGTCCTGGCCTGTAATGTCACGGATCACAAAAATCAGCTTTTGATCTGTGATCTCCCTGCATGACAAGAGCGGTTCATGATGTGCACACAGGCCGCAATGCACATTACAAGAATGGTTCATTATGCACATTGAACCAGTTAATAGACATGTGTCTTTGCCAGTTTCGTTAACTGAATTTGAACAGATCTTAGTATGTTGCACTTTCACAAGAAGAAATCCAGACCTGAAAAGAAATGAATACAGCATTTCGCCATTGAACAAAACTGCCAAATGCACATGTTTAAGAAGTTAAAAAATAGCAACAGCGCTCTAGTATCAAATCTTCACATATTTATTATGCATCAAACGACAGAAAAACAAAGTAAAATGTTGGGTTACATACCCATAAAGGGACAGTATACACCAATTTTCATATAACTGCATGTAATAGACACTACTATAAAGAATACTATGCACAGATACTGATATAAGAAATCCAGTATAAAACCATTTAAAAACTTACTTAGAAGCTCGGAGTTTAGCAATGTTGAAAAGGTTAGGTAGAACACCCACTGAAAGTGGTTGTATACCAAAAAGAAAAGACACTCCCCCCCCCCTCCTCCCTTCTCTGCATATGAAAAGACCCTCTACACAAACAGGAGCAAGCTGGAGTAGGTATACATCATTATACTTCTTAAACTTTGGGGTTTGGTTATGAGTCTGAAAATCAGCGCAGTTATTTAAAATTAAGCAAAACTATATATATATATATATATATATATATATATATATATATTTAAACCCCGTATAGGCTATATAGATGGATCATCTACAAAACAGAAATGCAAAGAAAAATCTAGTGTATAATGTCCCTTTAATCATGCTATATATGCATCACTTCCTAGCCTCACTTTTAAACCCATATAGGACACACCCACATCATCACTTAACCTCTTCCTGACATAGGGAAGACTTAAGTGAATCCATATACAGGCTATTTTTCTTATTTAAATAAACACATTTTTTTGTATTCCACATTTGTTAGTTTAAATAAGAAAAATAACCTGTATATGGATTCAATAAAAGCTTTCCTTAAGTCAAGAAGAGGTTAAGGAGCCTAATTATCATAGTGCGAGCGGACATGATCTGATATTGCGGTTCATGTCTGCTGCACATCGATAAATGCTGACAGCATACACTCTCAGCATTTATCATTGCACCAGCAGTTCTTGTGAACTAGCAGGGGGTGTCAATCAACCCAATCGTATCTGATCGGGTTGATTTCTGGCGATGTCTGTCCGCCTTCTCAGAGCAGGCGGACAGGTTATGGAGCAGCGGTCCATATGGAGCTTGATAAATATGCCCCTAAGTGATGATGTGGGTGTGTCCTATATGGGTTTTATAACTCTCTCGAGGGACTGTTGTATGTATATAGCATGATTAAGGGTGTGTAACCCAAAATGTTGCTTTGTTTTTCTGTTGCTTGATGCATAATAAATATGTGAAGATTTGATACCTGAGTGTTGCTGCTATTTTTTAACTTCTTATTTTGATATTGGGGGTTGGAGCCTTTAGCAGCTCTGCACTTTTTGATAAGAAACTTGATTGATGGATTGATACCTGGATTACTAAATGCACGTTTACCAGTTAAAGGGACACTGAACCCAAATTTTTTCTTTTGTGATTCAGATAGAGCATGCAATTTTAAGCAACTTTCTAATTTACTCCTATTATCAATTACTCTTTGTTCTCCTGCTATCTTTATTTGAAAAAGAAGGCATCTAAGCTATTTGTTTGGTTCAGTACCCTGGAAAGCACTTGTTCATTTTTGGATAAATGTATCCACCAATCAGCAAGAACAACCCAGGTTGTTCACCAAAAATAGGCAGGCATCTAAACTTACATTCTTGCATTTCAAATAAAGATACCAAGATAATGAAGAAAATTTGATAATAGGAGTAAATTAGAAAGTTGCTTAAAATTGCATGCTCTATCTGAATCACAAAATAAAAAAAAATTGGGTTCAGTGTCCCTTTAATGCAGGAATTAAATGCTCTAATGATTTATAGCAAGTATATATTTTTTTATCCCTGTAAATGCTTAATTTGCTTAACAAACAAGATTGGTTGTTCATATAATGAGTGTATCATACATTTATATTAATTTGATAATCTTACCCATAAATGATAACATAACAATATTATAAAAATAAATAGCAAAAGAAGAATCAAAATAAAAAAAACTTTAAAAAAAAAACTGTGCCTTGTTCCACATCTTTCAAGTTCTTAAAATCTTTCAATATAAAATATCACTTTCATTAGTCACCCTATAGTCTCTCCATCTCTACCCAAGGATTTAATTTATTCCACATTGAATCAATTGTACAATTCTTCCATGAGATCCTCTATTATAAATCATAATTACATTTGGTCCTGCCTGATACTTCTTTTCAAATTATTATTATTTTTTAAAGAAGAAATCTGCTTAGTTAACCAAGTCAGAAATCAAATGATAAATTATTTTATTTCAACTACAAGGAAAAGTAGATCACTAAACAAAATCAGTGTGGAAAATTGTGGGGAAAATGTATTTATATAATAAAATATCAAATATTATTTATTTTGCTGATTTTTAATCCAAAATGTTTTCTGCTCTTAAAATAGTCTCTCTTGTCCTTGTCTATATTAATAAAATTAGAGCATGCATTGATGTTGTTGATTAATTGCAGATTAAGTGGTTTACACAGTGATTCAAAGAAAAAAGAGTGTAGTAAAATTACTTTGAATTCATGGCAATGTTAATTAAATATATAAAAACATGAATACAGAAGTGCTTTCTATGAAATTGAAGGTTCATTAATCCCATTGAATTTTACTAGCATTACTAGCAAACAGGGCCAGATTACAAGTGGAGCGCTATTTAACACTCCTTATAGAAGTAAGCTTTTTGTGAGCATCGAGTTTTATTTGTATTATGTGTTGAAAGTAAACTGTTTTCGCTCACGCTCAGAGCCGGTGCAAGAATTTTTGTCTACACAGGCGAAGGTGTATTTTGACACCCTCCCCCGACAATATTATCCCAATATTAAATATGTAATGTGATTATGGATGATAGTGTTGCAACTGATACACTGTCTGCAAGCTAAAAGGCCCTGTCCTGCAACTTCACAATTAGATCAGCACATCACTAATGCCATTAAAAGGATGTGCCAGCAGGCCAAGTGATAAATTGTTGAACAAACATTTAAAATAGTAATAAAGGAATACCAGAGCCTAGGAGTACCTTAATGAAGTAACAGGTGCATGGTTTATATCAGCAAGCAATGCAATTCTGATTTTGCGATTTTTTACCTGGACAGTCATACATAAAAATACAATGATAAAATGCTCTAATAATAATAAAGTGCATTGTATTCTCTTACAACTGCTTACATGCAATTATGTTTACTGTTTAAACTTTAACCCCTGCAAAGAGATAAACACAAACAGAAGTCTAAGTAGACCTCACTGCCCTGCCTAGGCCCCAGCCCAGGCCTAGGGCAAAGTCTGTCTGCCAGTCCCCGCCCCTATGTATATAGCATATAACTGTGACAGTAACTGTTTAACCCCTTAGTGACCAGATCATCTTTCAATTTTCTTTTTTACATTTCAGCGGTGTTTGTGTTTAGCTGTAATTATCCTCTTACTGATTTACTGTACCCACACATATTATATACAGTTTTTCTCGCCATTAAATGCACTTTAAGATACCATTATTTTCATCATATCATATAATTTACTATAAAAAAGTTATAAAAATATGATAAAAAAATAAAAAAAAACACACTTTTTCTAACTTTGACCCCAAAATCTGTTTTCACATCTACAATCACAAAAAACACCCATGCTAAATAGTTTCTAAATTTTGTCCTAAGTTTAGAAATACCCAATGTTTACCCCCTTAACGGACCAGGAATTTCAGACTAAAACTTCCCAAAAGACCAGAGTATTTTTAGCATTTTTGCTATCACTCTATTTAAACAAAAAATAGAGAGATTTTTTATATTTACCTATCAAAACTATATATTTTTTTAGTAGAGACTATTACTATAATTTGTCTAAAATGTTTCTGCTCATAATCTCAACAGTCTTGCATATTTCAGACCATTCTGCCAAAGTCTTTAGGGATAGTGAGGAATGAGATTCCATTGGTACTTTAAATTGTTGAAATGGAATATAACACAATCCCCTAGTAATATTGAAAATAATCAGTTTCCCCGAGATTACTTAAGACAACACATACATTTTGTACTGTTACTCCGCCAAAGCAATTTGCTAAGAACCAACATACTGTTTTTTATATTTTAACAGCACAGATGATCTCAGCTCTTTTCCAGAGGAATGATGGATAAGAGACTGGATCAGCTTTTGTTCTGAAGTAGTTTTTTTTCCTTCTTTCCCAGGCTTTTTATTCCAGTACTATATGCAAGATGTCAATCCTCAAGGCATTTATGTTTCTTTTGTACCCACCTCAATAGTCTACCATTCTGATTCTAATCTGAGTAAATAAAGGGATATATATGCAAATTATGCTTTTTTTTAATATTAAAAAACAATGTTTTTTCCTGTAGTGTAGCTGCACCCCCTCATTACCATACCCCCTCCCAGATGCCTTTCTAAACTTTTATCCAACATAGGATCCCCCTCTCCCACCTTCCTACTCCCTCCCTCCCTCCTTCCCACTCACTGACTGCCATAGTGTGGCGGTCCCAATTGCCAAGCCAAACTTTCGCTCTGTTTGACAGAGGTGAAGTTTCACACAGTCACAGACTGTGCAGCCATTGGCTGGGGCCCCTGAGGCTGTGTCACTCACACAACACTGTCATGTGTGTCATGTGCACAACCCCGGGCTGCACGGCTACCACTTTCTTATTATGGCCATTTCATTTGCCTCTGCACTCTCTGCCCACACCAGACCCCCGCCCTCCCCTCCTACCTCTTCAGAAGTTCAGTGTACACAGTACACACACACTTCGGTACCGATCTGAAGTGGGCGTCAGCCGCGTCACTCCTTCACTGCAAGAGATGAGCGAGGCATCCTCCTCATGTTTTCCCGCTCAGTCAGACTAGACAACAGTAGTGAATGACTTCACACATCACTGAGGCGCAGTCGCACAGATAGGCAGGTGGTTTAGCGCAAGCTCTACAGCACAGCATAACAGCATTGGAACTAGTTGCAAAAGGCTTCAGGCTCAGATTAATTAACAATGTTTTTTTCTGTAGTGTAGCTGCACCCCCTCATTACCATACCCCCTCCCAGATGCCTTTCTAAACTCGGATCCAACATAGGATCCCTCTCTCCCTCCTTCCTACTCCCTCCCTCCTTCCCACTCACTGACTGCCATAGTGTAGCCGTCCCAATTGCCAAGCCAAACTTTCGCTCTGTCTGACAGAGGAGAAGTCTCCCACAGTCACAGACTGTGCCGCACTGCAGCCATTGGCTGGGACCCCTGAGGCTGTGTCACTCACACAACAATGTCATGTGTGTCATGTGCACTGCCCCGGGCCGTACGGCTACCACTTTCTTATTATGGCCATTTCATTTGCCTCTGCACTCTCTGCCCACCCCAGACCCCCGCCCTCCCCTCCTACCTCTTCAGAAGTTCAGTGTACACAGTACACACACACTTTGGTACCAGTCTGAGGTGGGCATCAGCCGCGTCACTCCTTCACTGCTAGAGACGAGCGAGGCATCCTCCTCACGTTTTCCCACTTAGTCAGACTAGACAACAGTAGTGAATGACTCCACACATCACTGAGGCGCAGTCGCACAGATAGGCAGGTGGTTTAGCGCAAGCTCTACAGCACAGCATAACAGCATTGGAACTAGTTGCAACAGGCTTCAGGCTCAGATTAATGCTGTGTGCGCAGTGCACTACAGGCAGCCACTTAGCATTACCGCACAATAGACTTTATCTCATACGCAAGGCACAAGGCAGATTAACCTCCCGTTCCGCTCAGTAGATTTTCACTCACACGCAAAGCACACATGGCAGATTAACCTCCCGCTTTTGGCCCTAAGGTAACTGCCTGTTGCCTTCCACAAGCGCCGGCCCTGCTTGCGCTAACCCAACGCGTGTAAGAAGACAAATTTAGAATATTGCGAGTGTGATAACGTGGGAAAAAACCCTAACACCCTACTCTTGTGCAAACCTTATCACATATTCTCCTGTGTGCTAACCAAAATGAAAACATGAATATTTCACATTCCAATGTCCTTCACAAAGTAGAATATGTTCTATTTTTTCATAAATACATATTTCTACATATATCTGATGGCTTTTTGCACAAATATATATTTATACCTATATACAGTCATGGCCAAAGATATTGGCACCCCTACATTTCTGTCAGATAATGCACCACTTTGCCCAGACAATTGTTGCAATTACAAATCTGTAGGCATTCTCATCTTTATTTCTTTTTTTTGTATTGGTATGACACAAAAAAGTGAAGAAATAAAAAAGCCAAATCTGACACATTTCACACAAAACTTCAAAATGGACTGGAAAAAATTATTGGCACCTTCTCAAAACTGTAATAAATAATTGCATTCCAAGTTTGTGATGCTACTCCAATTTGTAATTAAACTCACCTGTATCAATTAACAGGTGCTGACAATAAAAAAAATCACACCGGCAACCAGTTAAAATGGTGAAAATTTGACTCAACCTTTCTGTTGTGTGTCTCTGTGTGCCAAACTGAGTATGGAGAAGAGAAAGAGCAGCAAAGAATTGTCTAAGGATTTGAGGAAAAAAATTGTGGAAAAGCATGGACAATCTCAAGGTTACAAGTCCATCTCCAGAGATATTAATGTTCCTGTGTCAACTGTGCGCAACATTGTCAAGAAGTTTACAGCCCATGGCACTGGAACTAATCTCGTTTGGGGGGTGTATTGAAGACAGTGATATCCATTATAGCGTCATGCAAGTACGGTGCTGAAGATTTAGCCCCCTCCCTCTCACACGGAACTCTGAAGTTGTATTTACTACATCTTGTGTTGTTGTGGCAGATACTTAGGAAAGGTATTTTGCTGTGCATTCATTTAATTACACTAGAAGGCAAGCTGGACCTTGACATAAAAACCTGTTATACAAAAAATATGAACGTATTCCTAGGGGATTACAAATCAGGAAGTTCCCCTCTTTCCTTGTAACTGATCCTGAATTTATCTCTAAGTGGACCAAAATTTTAAATGAGTGCTAATTTGCTTTAATGGATTTACTCATTGAATATAAGAAACAACAGAGACAGGAGGAACAGATCTCTCTAATCAAGGCTATACAGACTGACCTACAGACTTTGCAATTAGAACCTCAATTTAAAGAATATGGTGCTAAATTTGAGGCCAATATGCTGCAATTCTCGAAAGATCTATGGAATTTTAAGAAAAATAAGCTCTCTAGAGATAAGAGAGATTATGAGTCAAATAGGGTGTATAGATGGACTAGAGTGTCTCAACATAAAGATTCTACAGGGAATGTAATTAATTTAAAAAAGGGAGTTGATTATAAAAAAGGGAAGCCTTTTAAAAAATTAAGATTTGCTGAAACGGAATATGAAGTGGATACCTCGGATCATGATTCACCTGAGGAGGTCTTACAAGTAGAGGGGGCTTCTGTATTAGATAATCCAGAAAGTGTAGTCACAGAGTCTTCAAAAAACGGGGAGGGCTCTTCAGCTACGACAAAAGAAAAAAACAAGAAGGGGTAGTAGGGGCAGGAAAGGAAAAAGGTTACAAAAGATACCAGACCAGAACCAACCGGACTCAGATCCGCAAGTATATTTAAAAATGTAGTGAATTTGTCTCAGTATCAATTATCTACTTCTGAAACCGAGGTTTTGAGTCTGGGTCTTAACGTCTCTCCTACTACACATTTTAGCCTCTTTGACACTATACTTGATGTTAACAAATTTGTCAGGAAAATGACCCTTAAAAAACACTTTTTTGTACAGTATCAGGATGGTAGCGAAGAGTCTTTAATGGATAATTCCACAACTATCGAAAATAGAGTGGAACCAAATTCCCTAGATTTTGAGGAACAGTGTACTATAATTGATATGCTTATATTAGATGAAAACAATTTAAGGATAGAAAATGATTCAATACCTGTCCACAATCAAGGAGTTTTTGGAAATAAAAGTACCTTTTATCCGATACAAACTAGAAGTAAAATTATAGACATCTTCCAGAGAACAGTGGAAGATAAGCTTAAATCCTTGGCCACTATCACTGAATTGAGGCGTAAGAAAACTTCAAATAAATACCACAATAACCTCACTGGTAAACAATTCAAAGTCCTCACTACACTTCAGGAGAATTGTAACATAGTCATTAAAGCATCCGATAAGGGTGGCAACGTTTTAGTGATGGACAGGGAATGTTACCATAAATAAAAAGAGAGAAGCGCTCAACCTGGAAACGAACAATAGCATAATAGCTTGTTCTATGGTTAGTTACCACCCAAGAAGCAGCCTCTTTTTGCTCAACATGTGCCTTTCACAGAGAAAAACTTTCCTGAAGCATATCAGTCTGATCCTGACTTCACAGTGCAGTCCAGCCCCGAAATACCAGGCAATTCCTCTCTGAACGAGAGAAACAGCAAAACCCCAGACGTACATTTCGGCCTATTCTGGGCCTCTTCAGTGATGTGCAGCCATATCCCTCTAGGCACACTGAGCAACGGGTCCACGTCTAGATTCCCGCATCACACTTAGGGAGACTTCCAAAATGTCATAATTTGCATAAATAAAAAGAGAGAAGCGCTCAACCTGGAAACGAACAATAGCATAATAGCTTGTTCTATGGTTAGTTACCACCCAAGAAGCAGCCTCTTTTTGCTCAACATGTGCCTTTCACAGAGAAAAACTTTCCTGAAGCATATCAGTCTGATCCTGACTTCACAGTGCAGTCCAGCCCCGAAATACCAGGCAATTCCTCTCTGAACGAGAGAAACAGCAAAACCCCAGATGTACGTTTCGGCCTATTGTGGGCCTTGTCAGTGAGGTGCAGCCATATCCCTCTAGGCACACTGAGCAACGGGTCCACGTCTGGATTCCCGCATCACACTTAGGGAGACTTCCAAAATGTCATAATTTGCATAAATAAAAAGAGAGAAGCGCTCAACCTGGAAACGAACAATAGCATAATAGCTTGTTCTATGGTTAGTTACCACCCACTCGGGGCTGGACTGCACTGTTAAGTCAGGATCAGACTGATATGCTACAGGAAAGTTCTTCTCTGTGAAAGACACATATTGAGCAAAAAGAGGCTGCTTCTAGGGTGGTAACTAGCCATAGAACAAGCTATTATGCTATTGTTCGTTCCCAGGTTGAGCGCTTCTCTCTTTTTATTTATGCAAATTATGACACTTAGGGAAGTCTCCCTAAGTGTGATGCGGTAATCTAGACGTGGACCCGTTGCTCAGTGTGCCTAGAGGGATATGGCTGCACCTTACTGACGAGGCCCACAATAGGCCGAAACCTACGTCTGGGGTTTTGCTATTTCTCTCGTTCAGAGAGGGATTGCCTGGTATTTCGGGGCTGGACTGCACTGTTAAGTCAGGATCAGACTGATATGCTACAGGAAAGTTCTTCTCTGTGAAAGACACATATTGAGCAAAAAGAGGCTGCTTCTAGGGTGGTAACTAGCCATAGAACAAGCTATTATGCTATTGTTCGTTCCCAGGTTGAGCGCTTCTCTCTTTTTATTTATGCAAATTATGACACTTAGGGAAGTCTCCCTAAGTGTGATGCGGGAATCCAGACGTGGACCTGTTGCTCAGTGTGCCTAGAGGGATATGGCTGCACCTAACTGACGAGGCCCACAATAGGCCGAAACCTACGTCTGGGGTTTTGCTATTTCTCTCGTTCAGAGAGGGATTGCATGGTATTTCGGGGCTGGACTGCACTGTTAAGTCAGGATCAGACTGATATGCTACAGGAAAGTTCTTCTCTGTGAAAGACACATATTGAGCAAAAAGAGGCTGCTTCTAGGGTGGTAACTAGCCATAGAACAAGCTATTATGCTATTGTTCGTTCCCAGGTTGAGCGCTTCTCTCTTTTTATTTATGCAAATTATGACACTTAGGGAAGTCTCCCTAAGTGTGATGCGGTAATCCAGACGTGGACCCGTTGCTCAGTGTGCCTAGAGGGATATGGCTGCACCTCACTGACGAGGCCCACAATAGGCCGAAACCTACGTCTGGGGTTTTGCTATTTCTCTCGTTCAGAGAGGGATTGCCTGGTATTTCGGGGCTGGACTGCACTGTTAAGTCAGGATCAGACTGATATGCTACAGGAAAGTTCTTCTCTGTGAAAGACACATATTGAGCAAAAAGAGGCTGCTTCTAGGGTGGTAACTAGCCATAGAACAAGCTATTATGCTATTGTTCGTTCCCAGGTTGAGCGCTTCTCTCTTTTTATTTATGCAAATTATGACACTTAGGGAAGTCTCCCTAAGTGTGATGCGGTAATCCAGACGTGGACCCGTTGCTCAGTGTGCCTAGAGGGATATGGCTGCACCTCACTGATAAGGCCCACAATAGGCCGAAACGTACTTCTGGGGTTTTGCTATTTCTCTCGTTCAGAGAGGGATTGCCTGGTATTTCGGGGCTGGACTGCACTGTTAAGTCAGGATCAGACTGATATGCTACAGGAAAGTTCTTCTCTGTGAAAGACACATATTGAGCAAAAAGAGGCTGCTTCTAGGGTGGTAACTAGCCATAGAACAAGCTATTATGCTATTGTTCGTTCCCAGGTTGAGCACTTCTCTCTTTTTATTTAGGGAATGTTACCAGTCTATGGCTTTGCGCCAATTGAGGGACACCAGTGTCTATGAGAAATTAGGAGAAAATGCTACTAAAATTTAGGGGTTTTATAGATTTTTTTTTAATATTGCTTGTCAAATTGGTATTCTAACAAGGGGTTACAGTTCATTTCTGACATACTAGACAGAATGTCTGAAGACATTAAATATATTTTGATAATTTCTTTGAGGGGGTCTTACTATCTGCAGAGACGTGGAACAGCGATGGGGGCAAAGTTTGCCCCCTCGTACGCCAACCTTTATATGGGTTGGTGGGAGATGCTCCATGTCTATGCAGATAGTAATCCTTTCAGGAAATATATTGTTTATTTTGGCCGGTACATTGATGACCTCTTGTTGGTGTGGGATGGGGATGAACAATCTGTCGCTTCCTTTTTTGAATATTTGAACCATAATGATTACAACCTAGGTTTTGTTGGTATTCAAAATAACTGTAAAATCCAATTTTTGGACATTGAATTGTCTGTTAACTTTGAGGACTCTACGGTTGTAACTAATCTATATAGGAAACCGACAGGAGGCAACACAATACTCAGTTATAAGTCATGTCACCCTAGACATGTTGTTAGGGCCATCCCTAAGGGTCAGTTTATTCGTACTAAACGAATATGTTCAACTACAGATCTATACCAACAACAATGTGATTCTCTTAGAGAGATTATTAGCAAGGGGGGATAATGAGGATCTTGTTTGCTCTACAAAAACTATGATAGATCACATCCCACGTGACACACTATTGACATACAAACATTGTAAAATCAAAAGTAAGGAAAAAGATAACCGCAATAAGATAATTTTTAGCACTCCTTATAGTTCTGAATTTAAAAAAGGTATGCAAAAAAATTAATGATTGCCTTCCGATTTTAAAGGTAGATCGCATTTTGTCTCAAGTATTATCTACAGGCATATGTTGTGTATCCAAAAAGGCCAAGACAATTGGCAATTTTGTAGCTCCTTCTTACTTGCCAGAAAATAAAAATACTACATGGCTTAAAAGGAGATTGGGTTTCTTTAAGTCTAAAATATGCAAAACCTGCAACTATGAAGCAGAAGGATTCAAATCATATGAGACCAATAGAGAATATAATATCAAATTTTGTCTCAATTGCAAGTCCACACATGCAATTTATCTTTTGACCTGTAGGGGGTGCGAAATTCAATATATTGCCAAAACTAAAAGGCCCCTAAAGGAGAGAGTTCTTGAACACATCAGGGATATTGAGGATCCAGAAGTATTTACCTCAGTGGCCACTCATTTTAAAAATGAGCATGGGGGTGACTCCTCATTAGTTTCTGTCCAAGCTATTGATCATGTGCCTTTCTCTAAAAGGGGGGGAGATAGGGAGTATCTATTGAGTAAAAAAGAAGTTAAATGGATTTTCTATCTCAATACTAGGTCCCTTACAGGGCTAAATTTGGAAGCTGATGTTAATCTTTTTGTATAAAATAAGTGCAGTATATATCTAATGTGTCACATAGAAATTTTGGTCTTACAAATTCTTTTAGTATGAATTCAAAATAAATATTGGTTTGCAAAATCTCTGTCCTCTATTTATTTATAAAATCTGCTTTATAGGATCCACATTGTTTATACAAATTGTTTTAATTTTTGACATTCCTCCTTAAGTATATTGTAATAATTTTTCTAATAGTTAGGTTTTGCTATTTTTATTTATTTTTAGTGATGTCGCGAACATAACATTTTCCGTTCGCGAACGGCGAACGCGAACCTCCGCAAATGTTCGCGAACGGGTGAACCGGGCGAACCGCCATAGACTTCAATAGGCAGGCGAATTTTAAAACCCAATACAAGGGTCAAAGAAAGAAATAATAAAAAAAGAAAAGAAACCATTTGTGCCATTAGTTACCCAATATAGTAACAATCATAAGGAAATAGAGAGGATCATAAAGAAACATTGGAATATTTTAAAACTAGATGAGAAATTAAAAGGTGTGATAGGTGAAGCTCCAAATATAGTCTATAGAAGAGCGGATAACCTAAAAAATAAATTAGCACCAACAGATTTAAGAAGGAAAATACATAAGAAATTTGACAAAGATCTTCTGGGTAAAGACCTAAAAGGTTTTTTTCCATGTCTAGCTTGTAAAGCATGCAGACACTCTGAGAAACAGAAAAAATTCTATTCAAACGTTACTGGTAAAGAATATGAAATGAAATCCTTAATAAGATGTACAGACAGAAATATTATCTACCGTATCAACTGCAAATGTGGAAAACAATATATAGGAGAGTCTACAAGACCCGTTAGAGAAAGAGTGAGAGAACACATTTTATCAATAGAAAATGCCACAGAAAAAAGAAATGAAGATCTCCCTGTACCAAAACATTTTTTAACTTGCAACAATTGTAATCTAAAGCATTTTAAATACATAGCCATTGATAAACTGAACCCAGATTGGAGAGGTGGTGATGTACAAAATGAGCTTTTAAAATTAGAATATAAATGGATATATGAGTTAGAGACCAAACACCCAAAAGGATTAAACATAGATTTCCATTTGACCCCCTTTTTACACTAGTATTCATTTTTTTAAATAAAGAAATTTAAATTTTTATTTTTTTTTTATAAATTAATAGAGAGATTTAGAAAATAGGCATAGACTTCCAATTGATTCCCCTTTTTAACACACTAATTAAAGTTATACATAATAGTTTATATTAATTTTATTTTAATAATAATTTATGAAATTTTAATAAATATATTTTATTCAATATTATAAAGATTATTAAAGATTTCAGATTATTATTTACATCATTTTGAATAACAACCAAAATGGTAGACACATAAATTAAATCAAATATTAGTAATTCATAATTAGTTAGAATCCATAAACAATGTTAATTATAGAAATCCATACTCATATGAAGCTTTTTAAAAAAAAGCTTTTTATAATTTTTTTTTTTTTTAAAATAACAGAGACAGAAAACATGCAGTTGTCACTGCTACTACTGTAGCCTAGTGGTGAAATCAATACCCTTTAAACCCATAGGTCATGAGTTCAATCCTCGACTTTGACAAAATTTAATTACCTTTTAAAAATTTAATTTTTAATAAAAATTATTTATAATTTTATCTCTATTTTCTAGTTTTTACTCTTCTTACTTTCAAAAGAATATATTATTTGAAATAAACTCATTACACTATAAGTGGTTAAACAAATGTAGCCGAAAATAACAGAATTAAATCTTTAAGGTTCTTGAAAACGATCAATTTATAATACACTTAGGTGTAGCATAATGGAGAGAGCATCTTCCTTCCAACCAAAAGATCACAAGTTAGAGACCCATCTAGGAAATTATTTTTGAAAATAACTTTTGATAAATACTTAAATACTTAAGTTAAAGTATTTGTGACAACTTGTTATCAACAAATAACTGCCAGACATTTTTTTTTTGTTTTTTGTTTCTATTTTCTCCAATACAACACTAATAGACTAACGCTTTTATATTTTTTGATATATTTTTAAGTAATTAACACATATTAATTATGCAATTAGACACGAAACAGAAACTCATAAATACTGGACAAATGGGGCAAACAGCATATCGTTTGAGAAAGGCTGCAGTAGCAGCTGAAACGCGTAGCGTTTATTCATTTCCAAATTTGTAAGAAATCGATAGTCTGGGGATATCCGCTTTGAGGATACCGAGTCACTTTGAACAAGAGAGTGACGGAAGACTACTGAGGACGGACCATCCTGTGTTGAGAAACATATTGCCGCCAGCGTGATTTGAGACGCTGCCAAATAGTAAGCGGAGGTCTCAGAATAATCATTGGATACTTGGAAACACGTCCCTGCTCCAAAGTAAGACTTTTATCAACTTGGATTTAACCATAAATAAAGGATAATACTACAAAGACAGCTTTTACCGGTAATAGCAGAACACAATTTCAGAAACTTAAAATATACACTTTGTTCATATCTGGATATTATAGTAACATTGGAAAAGGAACTTTTTGCCTCATCTTGCCACAAAGTAAAGCAACTATCCACAATTTCTACTATCCGCAATTTCCAATATACAATACCTACACCGATATATACCATATACCATATACACAATATACAATATATAGATAGGATTTGACTAGATCACGCACATATATATATATATTTTTTATCTATTGTAGATATTGCTCGAATGATTCCCTTAGGTTATGATGCAATGTGTCCAATTCATTTAAAATATATTTTGTAGTGCATAATTTTCTGATTGACCAATCTATAACTATTTATTTATTTTCCTTTTTTTTATATTATTTCTATATATTTTTTATATATTTTATCTCCAAAAATATATTGTTTTAGTCAGGACTATTTTATGTAACATTTGAGATTTGTCATATTTATTAAAGGATCAATTTATTTTAATATTAAAAGTTTTGTGTAATAAATTACAATTTCAAAATCCAATCTGTCTCTCATATATTACATATTGTTTATCATCAAGTAAATAGTTTAGTTGTGTAAATTACACTTTTAGACATTTTTTGGCCTGGTTTCAGGTTTAATAAAATAGGCGCAACCTGCTTTTTGTTTTTCTATTGAATTTTAAAACCCACAGGGACTCTTTCTGGCCACAATAGTGATGGAAAAGTTGTTTCAAGGGGACTAACACCTGGACTGTGGCATGCCGGAGGGGGATCCATGGCAAAACTCCCATGGAAAATGACATAGTTGATGCAGAGTCTGGTTTTAATCCATAAAGGGCATAAATCACCTAACATTCCTAAATTGTTTGGAATAACGTGCTTTAAAACATCAGGTATGATGTTGTATCGATCAGGTAGTGTAAGGGTTACACCCGCTTCACATTGACAGACCAAACTCCCCGTTTAACGCACCGCAAACAACCGCAAACAGTCCATTTGCACAACCACAAACTCCCCATGTGCACAAGGTTGGATACCAAGCTAGCCATGTCCCGTTCCTTGTCCTCACTGATGTTATTGAAGGTCTCTTCCTCCACCCAGCCACGTACAACACCAAGGGTCCCCGAAAGGTGACAACAAGCCCCCTGGGACGCCTGCTGTGTTTGGTCTTCCACCTCCTCAAAGCCACCTTCCTCCTTTGACTCCTCTTCTTCAGACTCCTCTCTCTGCATTGCCTCTCTCTGTGTTATTATAAGGTGTGTTAAGTAGTACTATTCCTATCAGTTTAATCCCTGTTACGTCCCCTATCAGGGGATGTGTATATGGCATCGATTTTAGGAACCGGGGGATGGAAAAAGATGCTTGGTCGGTCCTCCTACTTCAAATTTGGGGCACTGCGCATGCAATCTAATGTGCCACCAGATAGGAGTGGTGTGTTAAGTAGTACTATTCTTATCAGTTTAATCCCTGTTACATCCCCTATCAGGGGACGTGTATATGGCATCAATTTTAGGAACCGGGGGATGGAAAAAGATGCTTGGTCGGTCCTCCTACTTCAAATTTGGGGCACTGCGCATGCAATCTAATGTGCCACCAGATAGGAGTGGTGTGTTAAGTAGTACTATTCTTATCAGTTTAATCCCTGTTACATCCCCTATCAGGGGACGTGTATATGGCATCAATTTTAGGAACCGGGAGATGGAAAAAGATGCTTGGTCGGTACTCCTACTTCAAATTTGGGGCACTGCGCGTGCAATCTAATGTGCCACCAGATAGGAGTGGTTTGTTAAGTAGTTCTATTCTTATCAGTTTAATCCCTGTTACGTTCCCTATCAGGGGACCTTTATATGGCATCGATTTTAGGAACCGGGAGATGGAAAAGATGCTTGGTCGGACCTCCTACTTCAAAATTGGGGCACTGCGCATGCAATCTAATGTGCCACCAGATAGGAGTGGTGTGTTAAGTAGTACTATTCCTATCAGTTTAATCCCTGTTATGTGCCTTTTTTTGGTTTGGTTTTTGAAGCCACAGTGCGGCACCAGAGGCCAGAAAAATTAGGCATGTACACATGCCTGAAAAATTAGGTATTGTTTGTTTCCCAGGCAGAAAGTGCCCCAAATCATTGCGGCTTGGACCCTAGTTGGTGGCGGATAAGTCACGCAAGTCATCCGGCATTCAGAGATAAAATACAGCAGCTTGTGGACCATTTTTAGCCCAAGGCAGCTCATCTCATCAGGCCTTTTTTAGTCGAATGTATCGCCCAATGTCAGTCGCTTCGGGATCCATCCCTCATTCATCTTAATAAAGGTGAGGTAATCTAGACTTTTTTGACCTAGGCGACTTCTCTTCTCAGTGACAATACCTCCTGCTGCCCTGAAGGTCCTTTCTGACAGGACACTTGAAGCGGGGCAGGCCAGAAGTTCTATCGCAAATTGGGATAGCTCAGGCCACAGGTCAAGCCTGCACACCCAGTAGTCAAGGGGTTCATCGCTCCTCAAAGTGTCGATATCTGCAGTTAAGGCGAGGTAGTCTGCTACCTGTCGGTCGAGTCGTTCTCTGAGGGTGGACCCCGAAGGGCTGTGACGATGCATAGGACTTAAAAAGCTCTGCATGTCCTCCATCAACAACACGTCTGTAAAGCGTCCTGTCCATGCCGGCGTGGTCGTGGGACGAGGAGGATTACTTTCACCTCTTCCCCTGTTAGATTCCCGTTGTGCTGTGACATCACCCTTATACCCTGTGTAAAGCATACTTTAATTTATTTTGGAACTGCTGCATCCTTTCCGACTTGCCGTAATTAGGTAACATTTCAGGCACTTTATGCTTATACCGGGGGTCTAGTAGCGTGGACACCCAGTACAGGTTGTTCTCCTTCAGCCTTTTTATACGAGGGTCCCTCAACAGGCACGACAGCATGAAAGACCCCATTTGCACAAGGTTGGATGCCGAGCTACTCATGTCCCGTTCCTCGTCCTCAGTGATCTCACTGAAGGTATGTTCTTCCCCCCAGCCACGTACAACACCACGGGTACCAGATAGGTGACAACGAGCACCCTGGGATGCCTGTTGTGGTTGGCCTTCCTCCTCCTCCTCAAAGCCACATTCCTCCTCTGACTCCTCTTCCTCACAATCCTCTTCCAGCGTTGCCGCAGGTCCAGCAAGCAATGCTGATAAGGCTGTTTCTGGTGGTGATGGTGACCACAACTCTTCCTCTTCACGCTCATCTACAGCCTCATCCAGCACTCTTCGCAGGGCACGCTCCAGGAAGAAAACAAATGGTATGATGTTGCCTTCGGTGTGACTGACTAGGTTTGTCACCTCCTCAAAAGGACGCATGAGCCTACAGGCATTGCGCATGAGCGTCCAGTAACGTGGCAAAAAAATTCTTGTTGGAGCAGGCGGTCGAACATTAGGAGTGTTGAATTCCAACGTGTCGGGCTGTCGCAAATCAAGCGCCTCACTGGCATGTTGTTTCGCCGCTGGATATCTGAAAAGTGCACCATGGCCGTGTAGGAACGCCTGAAATGGCCACACACCTTCCTGGCCTGCTTCAGGATGTCCTGTAAGCCTGGGTACTTATGCACAAAGCGTTGTACGATCAGATTACACACATGTGCCATGCACGGCACATGTGTCAACTTGCCCAAATTCAATGCCGCCAACAAATTTCTTCCGTTGTCACAAACCACTTTGCCGATCTCCAGTTGGTGCCACTGATCCACCTGTGCAGTCAGGGCGGACAGGAGTGCTGGTCCGGTGTGACTCTCTGCTTTCAGGCAAGTCAACCCCAAGACGGCGTGACACTGCCGTATCCAGAATGTGGAATAGTACCAGGGGAGCTGGGGGGTGCCGTTGATGTGGAGCAAGACGCAGCAGCAGAAGAGGACTCAGCCGAGGAGGTTATGGAAGAGTATGGAGTAGGAGGAGTAGAGGAGGTGGCAGCAGGCCTGCCTGCAAGTCGTGGCGGTGTCACCAACTCCTCTGCAGAGCCAGGCATTCCATGCTTAGCAGCCGTCAGCAGGTTTACCTAATGAGCAGTGTAGGTGATATACCTGCCCTGAACATGCTTTGCAGACCTGGTATCAGTGGTCAGATGGACCCTTGCCCCAACACTGTGTGCCAGACATGCCATTACTTCCTTTTGCACAATCAAGTACAGGTTGGGGATTGCCTTTTGTGCAAAGAAATTTCGGCTTGTATGGTAAAAGCTGGCGGGCTAAGAGTTCAGACAAGCTAGCTGTCAGATGCCGGGCAAGGGGGTGACTTTGTGACATTGGCTTCTTACGCTCAAACATGTCCTTGACAGACAACTAACTGTGGGCAGTTGAGCGGGAACTGCTCAAGGCGAGAGACGAAGTGGCGGATGGTTGAGTGGGGGCAAGGAGGACAGCAGTGGTTTATGTGGCTGAAGATGCTGGACCAGGAGGAGGATGGCGGCTTTGAGTTTGTTTGCTGCTTGTACTCATGTGTTGATCCCATAGGCGTTTGTGATGTGCGATCATGTGCCTTCACAAAGCAGTTGTATCTAGGGGGCTGTTGGACTTCCCACGACTCAGTTTCTTTTGGCACAGGTTGCAAATGGCATCGCTGTTGTCAGAGGCAGAAACACAAAAAAATGCCACACTGCTGAGTTCTGCAATGACGGCATTCTGGTGGTGGCAACAGAATGCGTTGATTGGCGTGCTGTCTGGCTGACCCCGGGTGCCAATGCATGCTGTCTGACTGTGCCACTAGCTCCTTGCAACGACCTCCCCCTGCTTCCAACTCGTCTCCTCCTCCTCTCTGTCTCCCCATCTGAACTTTCCCCCTCTTCTTCTTCTCTTCTAGCGGGCACCCACGTGACATCCACGGACGCATCGACGCATCGTCATCATCAAACGCTTCACTTGTATCTGACAACTCAGCAAAGGAAGCAGCAGCAGGTACAACATCATCATCATCACACCGTACGTCCATGTGTGTAATGCTGCCTGACTGAGACATATCCCTGTTATCTACATCCTCTGGCAATAATTGTTGTGCATCACTATCACTTATTTCTTCCAACTGATGTGTAAATAACTCCTCTGACAGATCAAGTGAAGCGGCTGTGGTGCTAGTGTTGGTGATGGCGGCAGGCGGGCGAGTGGTAACTTGAGAGGTTCCCGAAGCTAAGCTAGAGGAGGATGGTGCGTCAAGGTTTCGAGCGGAAGCTGTAGAAGATTTGGTGTCCTGTGTTAGCCAGTCAACTATGTCCTCAGAACTGTTCAAATTCAGGGTAAGTGGCCTCTGAACACTGGGCATTATTCTAGGGCCAAAGGGAATGACAGCACCACGACCACGACGGCCCCTGCGGGGTGGCCTGCCTCTGCCTGTCATTTTTTTTTCGATTAGTGGTACTATGCGTGCAAGCTACTGTGACAACAGATATGAGTGGCACTGTGCACTGGCAGAAGTTGGCAGAATAGACGCTGTAGGCCTGACACACACGCTTGCAGACAACTAACTGCTATTCAATCTATTACAGTCAAAATTGTATTTTTTTTTTTTAAATGTACACTACTGTTACACCAGATATGAGTTGCACTGGTGTGACACTGTGCCTTGGCAGGCACTGAAACGCACACGTGTGAAGGAAACAGACTGCTATTATTTCACAGTCAAAAAAGTGTTGTTTTTTTTAAATGTACACTACTGTTACACCAGATATGAGTTGCACTGGTGTGACACTGTGCCCTGGCAGGCACTGAAACGCACACGTGTGAAAGAAACTGACTGCTATTATTTCACAGTCAAAAAAGTGTTGTTTTTTTAAAAGGTACACTAATGTTACACCAGATATGAGTTGCACTGGTGTGACACTGTACCCCGGCAGGTACTTAAACGCAAACGTGTGAAGGAAACTGACTGCTATTATTTCACAGTTAAAAAAGCAAAATTTATGCTTACCTGATAAATTTATTTCTCTTGTGGTGTATCCAGTCCACGGATTCATCCATTACTTGTGGGATATTCTCCTTCCCAACAGGAAGCTGCAAGAGGACACCCACAGCAGAGCTTTCTATATAGCTCCTCCCCTAACTGCCACTCCCAGTCATTCAACCGAAGACAAGCAAGAGAAAGGAGAAACTATAGGATGCAGTGGTGACTGTAGTTTAAAAAATAAAAAACACCTGCCTTAAAATGACAGGGCGGGCCGTGGACTGGATACACCACAAGAGAAATAAATTTATCAGGTAAGCATAAATTTTGTTTTCTCTTGTAAGGTGTATCCAGTCCACGGATTCATCCATTACTTGTGGGATACCAATACCAAAGCTATAGGACACTGATGAAGGAAGACCTTTCTCCTAAAAATAGCCACCGAAGAAGCAAAAGTGTCAAATTTGTAGAATTTAGAAAAAGTATGAAGCGACGACCAAGTCGCCGCCTTACAAATCTGTTCAACAGAAGCCTCATTCTTAAAAGCCCATGTGGAAGCTACTGCTCTAGTGGAATGAGCTGTAATTCTTTCAGGAGGCTGCTGGCCAGCAGTCTCATAAGCTAAGCGGATTATGCTTCTTAGCCAAAAAGGAAGAGAAGTTGCCAAAGCCTTTTGGCCTCTCCTCTGTCCAGAGTAGACCACTAACAAAGCAGATGTTTGACGAAAATCCTTCGTAGCTTGTAAATAAAATTTTAAAGCACAAACCACGTCAAGATTGTGTAATAGACGTTCCTTCTTTGAAGAAGGATTAGGACATAGTGAAGGAACAACAATCTCCTGATTTATATTTTTATTAGATACCACCTTAGGAAGAAAACCAGGTTTGGTACGTAACACTACCTTATCTGCATGGAAAATGAGATAAGGGGAATCACATTGTAAAGCAGATAACTCCGAAACTCTTCGAGCTGAGGAGATAGCTACTAAAAACAGAACTTTCCAAGATAAAAGTTTAATATCTATGGAATGCAAAGGTTCAAACGGAACCCCTTGCAGAACCTTAAGAACTAAATTTAAACTCCATGGCGGAGCAACAGGTTTAAACACAGGCTTGATTCTAACTAAAGCCTGAAAAATGCCTGAACGTCTGGAGTATCAGCCAGACGCTTGTGCAAAAGAATAGACAGAGCAGAAATCTGTCCATTTAAGGAACTAGCTGACAATCCCTTCACCAATCCTTCTTGGAGAAAAGATAATATCCTAGGAATCCTGACCTTACTCCATGAGTAACCCTTGGATTCACACCAATGAAGATATCTACACCATATCTTATGATAGATTTTCCTGGTGACCGGCTTTCGAGCCTGAATTAAGGTATCAATGACCGACTCAGAGAAACCAAATCAAGCGTTCAATCTCCAAGCAGTCAGACGTAGAGAAATTAGATTTGGATGGTTGAAAGGACCCTGAAGTAGAAGGTCCTGCCTCAGCGGCAGAGTCCATGGTGGAAGGGATGACATGTCCACCAGATCTGCATACCAAGTCCTGCGTGGCCACGCAGGTGCTATCAAAATCACCAAAGCTCTCTCCTGCTTGATCTTGGCAATCAGATGAGGGAGCAGAGGAAACGGTGGAAACACATAAGCCAGGTTGAAGGACCAAGGCGCTGCTAGAGCATCTATCAGTGCTGCCTTGGGTTCCCTGGACCTGGATCCGTAACAAGGAAGCTTGGCGTTCTGACGAGATGCCATGAGATCCAGTTCTGGTTTGCCCCAAAGTTGAATCAACTGTGCAAATACCTCCGGATGGAGTTCCCACTCCCCCGGATGAAAAGTCTGCCGACTTAGAAAATCCGCTTTCCAGTTCTCTACTCCTGGGATATGGATAGCTGATAGATGGCAAGAGTGAACCTCTGCCCATAAAATTATTTTTGAAACCTCCAACATTGCTAGGGAACTCCTTGTTCCCCCTTGATGGTTGATGTAGGCTACAGTCGTGATATTGTCCGACTGAAACCTGATGAACCTGACCGCAGCAAGCTGAGGCCAAGCCTTAAGAGCATTGAATATCGCTCTTAGTTCCAGAATGTTTATCGGAGGGAGTGCCTCCTCCTGAGTCCACGAGCCCTGAGCCTTCAGGGAGTTCCAGACTGCACCCCAGCCCAGAAGGCTGGCATCTGTCGTTACTATTGTCCAATCTGGCCTGCGGAAGCTCATACCCTTGGACAGATGGACCCGAGATAGCCACCAGAGAAGAGAATCCCTGGTCTCTTGATCCAGATTTAGTAGAGGGGACAAATCTGTGTAATCCCCATTCCACTGACTGAGCATTCAAAGTTGCAGCGGTCTGAGATGTAGGCGGGCAAACGGCACTATGTCCATTAAGCCGATTACTTCCATACACTGAGCCACTGAAGGGCGAGAAGTGGAATAAAGAACACGGCAGGAATTTAGAAGTTTTGACAACCTGGCCTCTGTCAGGTAAATCTTAATTTCTACAGAATCTATCAGAGTTCCTAGGACGGAAACTCTTGTGAGAGGGGATAGAGAACTCTTTTCTTCGTTCACCTTCCACCCATGAGACCTCAGGAATGCCAGAACAATGTCCGTATGGGACCTGGCGATTTGAAAAGTCAACGCCTGTATCAGAATGTCGTCTAGGTAAGGGGCTACTGCTATACCCCATGGCCTTAGGACCGCTAGGAGGGACCCTAGAACCTTTGTAAAGATTCTTGGTGCCGTGGCTAACCCAAAGGGAAGAGCCACAAACTGGTAGTGCCTGTCTAGGAAGGCGAACCTGAGAAACCGATGATGATCTCTGTGTATCGGAATGTGAAGATAAGCATCCTTTAAGTCCACGGTAGTCATATATTGACCCTCCTGGATCATAGGTAGGATGGTTCGAATAGTCTCCATCTTGAAGGATGGGACCCTGAGAAATTTGTTTAAGATTTTGAGATCTAAGATTGGTCTGAAGGTTTCCTCTTTCTTGGGAACTACAAACAGATTTGAATAGAAGCCCTGCCCCTGTTCCTCCTGCGGAACTGGGTGGATCACTCCCATAACTAGGAGGTCTTGAACACAATGTAAGAATGCCTCTCTCTTTATCTGGTTTGCAGATAATTGTGAGATATGAAATCTCCCTTTTGGGGAAGAAGCTTTGAAATCCAGAAGATATCCCTGGGACACAATTTCCAACTCCCAGGGATCCTGGACATCTCTTGCCCAAGCCTGGGCGAAGAGAGAAAGTCTGCCCCCTACTAGATCCGTTTCCGGATCGGGGGCTGATCCTTCATGCTGTCTTAGAGGCAGCAGCAGGTTTTTTGGCCTGCTTTCCCTTGTTCCAAGCCTGGTTAGGTCTCCAGACTGGCTTGGACTGGGCACAATTTCCCTCTTGTTTTGTATTAGAGGAAGTTAAAGCTGCGCCACTCTTGAAGTTTCGAAAGGAATGAAAATTAGTCTGTTTGGTCCTTAATTTGTTGGACCTATCCTGAGGAAGGGCGTGACCTTTTCCTCCAGTAATATCAGAAATGATCTCCTTCAGTCCAGGCCCGAATAGGGACTGCCCCTTGAAGGGAATGTTGAGAAACTTAGACTTTGAAGTAACGTCAGCTGACCAGGATTTAAGCCATAGCGCCCTACGCGCCTGAATAGCAAAACCTGAATTTTTAGCCGTTAGCTTGGTTAAATGAACAACGGCGTCAGAAACAAATTAATTGGCTAGCTTAAGAGCTTTAAGCTTGTCGGATATCATCCAACAGGGTTTCTACCTGTAGAGCCTCTTCTAGAGACTCAAACCAGAAGGCCGCAGCAGCAGTGACTGGGGCAATGCATGCAAGAGGCTGGAGAATAAAACCTTGTTGAATAAAAATTTTCTTAAGGTAACCCTCTAATTTTTTGTCCATTGGATCTAGAAAAGCACAACTGTCCTCGACAGGGATAGTTGTACGCTTCGCTAGGGTAGAGACTGCTCCCTCCACCTTAGGGACCATCTGCCAAAAGTTGTGTGTAGCGGCATCTATAGGAAACATCTTTTTAAAAACAGGAGGGTGAGAGAACGGTACACCTGGTCTATCCCATTCCTTAGTAATAATTTCTGAAAACCTCTTAGGGATTGGAAAAACATCAGTGTAAACAGGTACTGCATAGTACTTATCCAATTTACACAATTTCTCTGGGACTTCAATGGTGTCACATTCATCCAAAGTTGCTAAAACCTCCCTGAGCAACACGCGGAGGTGTTCAAGCTTAAATTTAAATGTAGACATATCAGAATCAGGTTGAAGTATCTTCCCTGAATCAGAAAAATCACCCACAGATAGAAGCTCTCCTGCTTCGGCTTCTGCACATTGTGAGGGTATATCCGACATAGCTACTAAAGCGTCAGAGAGCTCTGTATTTATTCTAGCCCCAGAGCTGTCTCGCTTTCCTTGTAACCCTGGCAGTTTTGACAATATCTCTGTAAGGGTATGATTCATAACTGCCGCCATGTCTTGTAAGGTATACGCAATGGGCGCGCTAGATGTACTTGGCGTCCCTTGAGCGGGAGTTATAGGTTCTGACACGTGGGGAGAGTTATACGGCATAACTTCCCCCTTGTAAATTTCCTCTGGTGGTAAATCTTTTAACCCCTTAATGACCACAGCACTTTTCCATTTTCTGTCCGTTTGGGACCAAGGCTATTTTTACATTTTTGCGGTGTTTGTGTTTAGCTGTAATTTTCCTCTTACTCATTTACTGTACCCACACATATTATATACCGTTTTTCTCGCCATTAAATGGACTTTCAAAATATACCATTATTTTCATCATATCTTATAATTTACTATAAAAAATATTATAAAATATGAGGAAAAAATGGAAAAAAACACACTTTTTCTAACTTTGACCCCCAAAATCTGTTACACATCTACAACCACCAAAAAACACCCATGCTAAATAGTTTCTAAATTTTGTCCTGAGTTTAGAAATACCCAATGTTTACATGTTCTTTGCTTTTTTTTGCAAGTTATAGGGCCATAAATACAAGTAGCACTTTGCCATTTCCAAACCACTTTTTTTCAAAATTAGCGCTAGTTACATTGGGACACTAATATCTTTCAGGAATCTCTGAATATCCATTGACATGTATATATTTTTTTTTTAGAAGACATCCCAAAGTATTGATCTAGGCCCATTTTGGTATATTTCATGCCACCATTTCACCGCCGAATGCGATCAAATAAAAAATTTTTTTTACTTTTTCACAAATTTTTTCACAAACTTTAGGTTTCTCACTGAAATTATTTACAAACTCATGAAATTATGGAATAAATGGTTGTAAATGCTTCTCTGGGATCCCCTTTGTTCATAAATAGCAGACATATATGGCTTTGGCTTTGCTTTTTGGTAATTAGAAGGCTGCTAAATGCCACTGCGCACCACACGTGTATTATGCCCAGCAGTGAATGGGTTAATTAGGGAGCATGTAGGGAGCTTCTAGGGTTAATTTTAGCTCTAGTGTAGTGTAGTAGACAACCCCAAGTATTGATCTAGGCCCATTTTGGTATATTTCATGCCACCATTTCACCGCCAAAAGCAATCAAATAAAAAAAAATTGTTCACTTTTTCAAACTTTAGGTTTCTCACTAAAATTATTTACAAACAGCTTGTGCAATTATGGCACAAATGGTTTTAAATGCTTCTCTGGGATCCCCTTTGTTCAGAAAAAGCAGACATATATGGCTTTGGCGTTGCTTTTTGGTAATTATAAGGCCGCTAAATGCTGCTGCGCATCACATGTGTATTATGGCCAGCAGTGAAGGGGTTAATTAGGTAGTTTGTAGGGAGCTTGCAGGGTTAATTTTAGCTTTAGTGTAGAGATCAGACTCCCACCTGACACATCCCACCCCCTGATCCCTCCCAAACAGCTCTCTTCCCTCCCCCACCCCACAATTGTCCCCGCCATCTTAAGTACTGGCAGAAAGTCTGCCAGTACTAAAATAAAAGGTATTAAAAAAAATATATATATTTTTTTAGCATATTTACATATGCTGCTATGTAGGGTCCCCCCTTAGCCCCCAACCTCCCTGATCCCCCCAAAATAGCTCCCTAACCCTCCCCCTCTGCCTTATTGGGGCCATCTTGGGTACTGGCAGCTGTCTGCCAGTACCCAGTTTGCAAATAAAAATGTTTTTTTTATTATTTTTTTTTTATTTGTTTCTGTAGTGTAGCTTCCCCCCCACAGTCCAATACCCCACCAGCCAAACCGATCAACAAATAAATATATAAACCCCTTTGATCCCCACTTCTAAGAAAAAACTTTCTGTAGCGTAGTGGTTCCCACCCGCTCCCTCCCCGTGCACGCGCCCGCCCGGCCTCCCCGTGCACGTGCGCGCGTCCGTGCGCGTCCCCACGGTCGTCCCCGCCCCCGATCCCGCCCCCCTCCACATCACAAAGGCCATCGATGGCCGCCACCCACCTCCCACACCGGCTCCCACCCACCAACGAACATAGCCGTTAATGTCCGGTGCAGAGAGGGCCACAGAGTGGCTCTCTCTGCACCGGATGGCTAAAAATGGTTATTGCAGGATGCCTCGATATCGAGGCATCACTGCAATAACCGGAAAGCAGCTGGAAGCGAGCAGGATCGCTTCCAGCTGCTTTCCACACCGAGGACGTGCAGGGTACGTCCTCAGGCGTTAACTGCCTTTTTTTTGAGGACGTACCCTGCACGTCCTCGGTCATTAAGGGGTTAAAGCCAGAATATGGTCTTTATAATTTATAGTAAGATCAGTGCATTTGGTACACATTCTAAGAAGGGGTTCCACAATGGCTTCTAAACATAATGAACAAGGAGTTTCCTCTATGTCAGACATGTTTAACAGACTAGTAATGAGACCAGCAAGCTTGGAAAACACTTTCATAAATGTGAAAAAGCAGAATAAAAAAAATGGTACTGTGCCTTTAAGGGAAAAAAACAATCACATAAACTGCAAAACAGTGAAAAAAAGCAGTAAACTCTACAAAATTTTTACAGTGTGTATAATAGACTAAAGTAGAATTGCAGCAAAAAAGGTACAGGTAGCAGGCACTACAGAACAGACCCACAAAAAATTGGGTAAAAAATAAATCCTTTATTGGAGACGATATACAAAGATAAAAAGGCAGACTGACAGACAGGGTGGACTGAGGTCTTACGCGTTTCGCGCCCCCTAGTGGCGCTTACTCATAGACTGTCGTCTATGTTACAACCTAGACAATTTTTAGGCTGAAAGAAGGAAAATTTAACCCCTTAACTGCCTGTAAAACTGGTTAAAAACATAGATAGTCCCTAGTGGACACGGTGATAATACATAATGTATAAAAAAGACTTTATATTAAACTGATAACTAATATGAAAACAATATAAATGATAATATTTCATAGACAATAATACACATGCTATGTATACTATATTGCTAAACCCATAAAGCACAGGGAATAATGTATATATAGAGAAGGCACATATATATATATATATATATATATATATATATATATATATATATACATACATAGATAAAGTCATGGCCAATTATAAATGACAAAAAAAAGAGAAAATGTGTATATAGATAGATAAATAAATTAAATAATGAAAGGAATTAATTAATTTGAGTATTGGAAAAATCCTAGTTATCTATAAAATAACTAACATCACACTCCCTATTCATACCAGTAGGATGACAAGTTTTAAGTTTTAAAATCCAGTATAGTTCTTTCTTGTCTAAAATTTTAGACTTATTGCCACCCCTTGGTGGAACTATAGCAACATCAATAACTTGTAGAAACAATTCTGCTTTGTTAGAAAAATGAACATAATTGAAATGGTTTGCAACTGCAGAATCTGTCTCATAGTTTTTAGTGTCCCTTATATGCTCATTAAATCTAGTTCTGACATTCCGGGAGGTCATACCTACATATTGACAGGAACAAAGTTTGCAGGTAAGCAGATATACTGCATATTGAGTAGAGCAGTTAGCATAGAAATCTATATCATAAACGTTGTTATCAACAGTACAGCAAAAAGATCTACCTTGAAGTACATTATGACAAGCATAACATATTCTAGCCCCACATTTAAAGGTGCCTTTTTTAGACAGCCAATTTGCAACTGGGGTATGAGATGTGTTCTTTACCAAACTTGGTGATAATATTTGTCCCAATGTTTTGGATTTCTTAGGGACAAATTTACATTTGTGAATGTATTCACTCAACACATTATCAGTAGCCAATATTGGTAAATGTTTTTTCAAAATATTGACTATTTCCTGGTATTGCTGGCTATATTCTGTAGTGAAAACAATGGACTCTTCAAAACTGTCATCCCTAGGCCTAATGTGCTGGGTATCACAATCATAGGTGCTAACCATTTTTCTACATCTTTCTAGTTGTTGAAACTTATAGCCTCTTTTAATTAGTCTATTTCTCAATTCAATGGACTGCTGTTCATAGATATTATCAGACTTAGTATTTCGCCTAATTTCGCCTAAGTCTGATAAATTGTGATTTGGGTATAGATTCTATGAGATGTCGTGGATGTTGGGAGGTGGCATGGAGTATAGTATTTCCTGCTGTCTTTTTTCTAAAAGTTTTAGTGACAATGTTGTTATAAATAATCTGTAAAGTTAGGTCTAAATAGTTTACACTTACTCCACTGTATTCCCCAGTAAATTTTAAACCCATTTCATTATTGTTACAAAATGTAATAAATTGAGAGAAAAGTGTATCATTAAAAGGTTTTTTAATGATAAACAGTAGGTCATCTATATAGCAAACCAGCAATTCTATGTCCTCACACCATGGATTCGCTGGTGTGTAAACATAGAGAGGCTCCCACCAAGCAACAAAGATATTCGCAAAAGAGGGCGCATATTTAGCCCCCATGGCTGTGCCACAGGTTTGCAAATAATATTGATTATCGAAAAAAAAATAATTATGCGATAAAAGAAACCTGAGCACTTCACAAATATATTCAATTCTGGCGGAATCTAAGTCAGTGTCCCTATGCAAGAAGTACTCCACTGCCTGTATTCCTAAGTTTTGAGGAATAGAAGTATATAGAGATGTGATATCAATTACAAGCCAACAATAGTTAGACTGCCAATTTATCTTATCTAGTGTATTTAAAAGATGAGAACTATCCTTAAGGTAACTGTGTTGGGAGGTGGCAATAGGCTGCAGTATGGAGTCCAGCCATTCCCCTAATGGTTCAAAAATAGAGCCTATTCCTGCCACTATGGGTCTACCCGGGGGAAAATCTGTGCTCTTATGTATTTTAGGTACATGATGGAACACTGGGCATATTGGATTATCAAGTTCCAAGATGTTCATATCTTGTTCTTTAAAGACCCCTAAGGTTATCCCATCTGCTACCAATTGTTTAAGGCTGCTTTTAAATATATTTGTAGGGTTACTATTCAATACACGATAAGTACTATTGTCTGACAGTTGTCTATGTGCTTCATTGAAATAGCTAGTTTTGTTCATGACAACAATGCTGCCTCCCTTATCAGAATACGTATAACTATGTCCTCATTGTCAAGTAAAGACTTAATTGCTAGTCTTTCCTTATACGTTAAATTAGGAGGGGCAGCATTGTTCCCAATATGATTTTCCAAAAGTAGAATGTCAGCCTGTACTGCCTTTTGAAAAGCATTAACCAAAGGTCCCCTAAAGTTCTTAGGGTAAAATTCAGAATGATGTTTTAAAGGATTAGGAAGAGAACTTTGATTAGAGTTGTGATTACACAGATTTTCTGAGTATAAATCTTCTAATGTAGTAAGTGTACACACATCCTTGAATGCTAAATGGGAAACATTAGAATCACTTTTTATACTTGCTATATTTCTAGTAGCTGTGTATTACTAACTCTATTCTGTGCAAAATACCTCTTAAGTGACTGCTTACGGACAAACTTATTTACATCTAGCAAAGTATTAAAACTAGAAAATTTGTTAGTGGGTGCAAACCCCAGTCCTTTAGATAATACTTTAGTTTCTTCTTTAGCAAGTGGATAGTCCGAAATATTAACAACATTTAAATCATCTGGAGATGGATTAGAGGTCTGTTGGACTGGAGAATCTGATGTTGTCCTCACTTCTTCTTTTTGTTCTTTTATTTCTCCATCTTCTCCTCCTTCTTTCTCTCTTTGTGTGATTTTTCTTGTCTTTGGTCGTCCTATCCATTGGGTCTCCTCTGGATCCCCGACCTGTGATTCCTGTAAAAAAATAGAAGAAGAAGAAGGGGAGGGAGAAGAAGAGAGAGAAGAAGGAATAGGGGAATTTGAAGAAATTCCAGTGCCTCTGGAAGCAGCATCTAAATCAGTGGACTCTCCATCGTTACTGAAGACTACTTTCCTCTTATGTTTATTTTTTAATATAGATTTAGGATGATCTTTATGATCTTCATTGGTTTTAGGGATTTGTTGGCTTTTCCCCACTGTTGCTATTTTTATTGGTATTTGCCTGCTTATTCTTCCAATTCTGTTCTCTTCTTTGTTTTCGAACAGCTGCCCAATTATAAACTTTGTTTTGCTCATAGTCCTCTTTATCACGGTTAAATTTATTGCCTTTTCTTGATGCTTGTTCTGCATCATATTTGTTTATTGCTTCATCCATTTTCTTTTTATTTTCAGCAAAATTAGTGCAGTGCTCAAAGTTCTTTAATTCCTGTTTCTTGAGTTTTATTTCTGTCTGTAACTGTTTACGTTTTTTTGTTTTCACTCTGACAAGAATTTTTATCAATTTAAACGAACACTCTGATAAGGCAGCATTCCATTCCTCCATGTCCTCACTATCCTCGAAATCAAATGAGGGATATTTTTTTATTCTTAACCCTCTTGGAATTCTTTGGTAATCAAGGTATTTCTGAAATGCTATAATGTCCCACATAAGCCTTAAGTCTGTTGTTAGACAGTGCTGCAAGGATTTAAATGACTTTTTAATGTCTAAATTATCTTTTTCCAAATCCTCAGAAAAAATCTTGTCAAAAAATGTCTTCCTCGTTATCAGATCAAATATCTCATAACAATAATCAGTGGTTTGTGCCTCTATTGATTCCCTTTGTGTCATATTGTCAAATTCAATATTGTCATCAGTATACTCAGTATCTGTCATATTAGAAATCCCTGTGTCCACACCTGCCATGTCAAGTCAATAAGTAGGTCTGTATACGTGAGAAACAGTGGAAACTCCGGTGTATATAAGCAGGAAGAATATAGATAAGACTCAATGTAATAGACCTATCTAATCAGTCCTTTAAATAAACTGGTTGGTTTTTAGCGAGTAAAAACTGTCATGCATATGGAACTGGCAAAACTGCGATCTTACAGCGACACAGATTATATCTTCATGCAAGCTAAAACCTCTTTGCAAGAATACCAATTCGTAATAGCTGATAAAAAATTTATATTCTCAGAGAACTGAGCACATTAGGCCTAGGGATGACAGTTTTGAAGATTCCATTGTTTTCACTACAGAATATAGCCAGCAATACCAGGAAATAGTCAATATTTTGAAAAAACATTTACCAATATTGGCTACTGATAATGTGTTGAGTGAATACATTCACAAATGTAAATTTGTCCCTAAGAAATCCAAAACATTGGGACAAATATTATCACCAAGTTTGGTAAAGAACACATCTCATACCCCAGTTGCAAATTGGCTGTCTAAAAAAGGCACCTTTAAATGTGGGGCTAGAATATGTTATGCTTGTCCTAATGTACTTCAAGGTAGATCTTTTTGCTGTACTGTTGATAACAACGTTTATGATATAGATTTCTATGCTAACTGCTCTACTCAATATGCAGTATATCTGCTTACCTGCAAACTTTGTTCCTGTCAATATGTAGGTATGACCTCCCGGAATGTCAGAACTAGATTTAATGAGCATATAAGGGACACTAAAAACTATGAGACAGATTCTGCAGTTGCAAACCATTTCAATTATGTTCATTTTTCTAATAAAGCAGAATTGTTTCTACAAATTATTGATGTAGCTATATTTCCACCAAGGGGTGGCAATAAGTCTAAAATTTTAGAGAAGAAAGAACTATACTGGATTTTAAAACTTAAAACTTGTCATCCTACTGGTATGAATAGGGAGTGTGATGTTAGTTATTTTATAGATAACTAGGATTTTTCCAATACTCAAATTAATTAATTCCTTTCATTATTTAATTTATTTATCTATCTATATACACATTTTCTCTTTTTTTTGTCATTTATAATTGGTCATGACTTTATCTATGTATATATATATATATATATATATATATATATATATATATATATATATATATATATATATATATATATATATATATATATAGGGAGTGCAGAATTATTAGGCAAATGAGTATTTTGACCACATCATCCTCTTTATGCATGTTGTCTTACTCCAAGCTGTATAGGCTCGAAAGCCTACTACCAATTAAGCATATTAGGTGATGTGCATCTCTGTAATGAGAAGGGGTGTGGTCTAATGACATCAACACCCTATATCAGGTGTGCATAATTATTAGGCAACTTCCTTTCCTTTGGCAAAATGGGTCAAAAGAAGGACTTGACAGGCTCAGAAAAGTCAAAAATAGTGAGATATCTTGCAGAGGGATGCAGCACTCTTAAAATTGCAAAGCTTCTGAAGCGTGATCATCGAACAATCAAGCGTTTCATTCAAAATAGTCAACAGGGTCGCAAGAAGCGTGTGGAAAAACCAAGGCGCAAAATAACTGCCCATGAACTGAGAAAAGTCAAGCGTGCAGCTGCCAAGATGCCACTTGCCACCAGTTTGGCCATATTTCAGAGCTGCAACATCACTGGAGTGCCCAAAAGCACAAGGTGTGCAATACTCAGAGACATGGCCAAGGTAAGAAAGGCTGAAAGACGACCACCACTGAACAAGACACACAAGCTGAAACGTCAAGACTGGGCCAAGAAATATCTCAAGACTGATTTTTCTAAGGTTTTATGGACTGATAAAATGAGAGTGAGTCTTGATGGGCCAGATGGATGGGCCTGTGGCTGGATTGGTAAAGGGCAGAGAGCTCCAGTCCGACTCAGACGCCAGCAAGGTGGAGGTGGAGTACTGGTTTGGGCTGGTATCATCAAAGATGAGCTTGTGGGGCCTTTTCGGGTTGAGGATGGAGTCAAGCTCAACTCCCAGTCCTACTGCCAGTTTCTGGAAGACACCTTCTTCAAGCAGTGGTACAGGAAGAAGTCTGCATCCTTCAAGAAAAACATGATTTTCATGCAGGACAATGCTCCATCACACGCGTCCAAGTACTCCACAGCGTGGCTGGCAAGAAAGGGTATAAAAGAAGAAAATCTAATGACATGGCCTCCTTGTTCACCTGATCTGAACCCCATTGAGAACCTGTGGTCCATCATCAAATGTGAGATTTACAAGGAGGGAAAACAGTACACCTCTCTGAACAGTGTCTGGGAGGCTGTGGTTGCTGCTGCACGCAATGTTGATGGTGAACAGATCAAAACACTGACAGAATCCATGGATGGCAGGCTTTTGAGTGTCCTTGCAAAGAAAGGTGGCTACATTGGTCACTGATTTGTTTTTGTTTTGTTTTTGAATGTCAGAAATGTATATTTGTGAATGTTGAGATGTTATATTGGTTTCACTGGTAAAAATAAATAATTGAAATGGGTATATATTTGTTTTTTGTTAAGTTGCCTAATAATTATGCACAGTAATAGTCACCTGCACACACAGATATCCCCCTAAAATAGCTATAACTAAAAACAAACTAAAAACTACTTCCAAAACTATTCAGCTTTGATATTAATGAGTTTTTTGGGTTCATTGAGAACATGGTTGTTGTTCAATAATAAAATTAATCCTCAAAAATACAACTTGCCTAATAATTCTGCACTCCCTGTATATATATATGTGCCTTCTCTATATATACATTATTCTCTGTGCTTTATGGGTTTAGCAATATAGTATATATAGCATGTGTATTATTGTCTATGAAATATTAATTATCATTTATATTGTTTTCATATTAGTTATCAGTTTAATACAAAGTCTTTTTTATACATTATCTATTATCACCCTGTGTCCACTAGGGACTATCTATGTTTTTAACCAGTTTTACAGGCAGTTAAGGGGTTAAATTTTCCTTCTTTCAGCCTATAAATTGTCTAGGTTGTAACATAGACGACAGTCTATGAGTAAGCGCCACTAGGGGGCGCGAAACGCGTAAGACCTCAGTCCACCCTGTCTGTCAGTCTGCCTTTTTATCTTTGTATATTGTCTCCAATAAAGGATTTATTTTTTACCCAATTTTTTGTGGGTCTGTTCTGTAGTGCCTGCCACCTGTACCTTTTTTGCTGCCATTTTTACCGGTCTCATCCACCGGTTTTCGGCTACAGCTCTCTGTGAGTTACCTGGGGTCAATCATCGTGTCCTCTCTTTGAGGAATCAACTTCCGGTTCATGCCGAGGACGCCTCAGCTGCGGCTACACTCTTTCCATAAAGTAGCATTGCACCCACTTGCAAATGGATGATTAACCCCTCAGGCTCAAAAACGGATCAGAAAAACGATAAAACCGTTATAAACAGTCACAAGCAAACTGCCACAGCTCTACTGTGGCTCCTACGTGCCCTTAAAACGACTTTTGTAGGAACAAAAACCCTTTACAGAGGTCCTATATGTCAGGGGACTCCTTCAGGGAAGCTAGATGTCTCAGACTGCAAAAACTACTGCGCAATTAGAGCGTGAAAATAGGCCCCTCCCACCATGCACTCAAAGTGAGAGGGCCATAAATAACTACTCCTAGGAGAAATCTAACCAGCCATGTGGAAAACTAGGCCCCAAATAAAGATTTATCACCTTCAGTAAAAAATGTTTTTTATATATCATGCAAACGTTTTACATACTAAGTAATAAGAGCAATTAACATGAATATTACCCTTTACTGCAAGCATGATCCCAGTCGTTTGTTAAATCACTGTAATCAGGCTTACCTTAAATATATCAGACACTGTCAGCATTTTCTAGACCTTATCATCTCTCTAGAAAAAAATATACTGAACATACCTTAGAGCAGATAATTCTGCAGGCCATTCCCCCAGCTGAAGTTTTCCCATACTCTTCAATTATGTGTGAGAACAGCAGTGGACCTTAGTTACAAACCGCTAAGATCATCAAAAACCTCAGGCAGAACTCTTCTTCTAATTTCTGCCTGAGGCAAAAACAGTACAACGCCGGTACCGTTTAAAAATAACAAACTTTTGATTGAAGATAAACTACACTAAGTCACCACATATCTCTTGATACTTCCTTTCTTGTCGAGAGCTGCAAGAGAATGACTGGGAGTGGCAGTTAGGGGAGGAGCTATATAGACAGCTCTGCTGTGGGTGTCCTCTTGCAGCTTCCTGTTGGGAAGGAGAATATCCCACAAGTAATGAATGAATCCGTGGACTGGATACACCTTACAAGAGAAAGTGTTGTTTTTTTTAAATGTACACTACTGTTACACCAGATATGAGTTGCACTGGTGTGACACTGTGCCCTGGCAGGCACTGAAACGCACATGTGTGAAGGAAACTGACTGCTATTATTTCACAGTCAAAAAAGTGTTGTTTTTTTAAATGTACATTACTGTTACACCAGATATGAGTTGCACTGGTGTGACACTGTGCCCTGGCAGGCACTGAAACGCACACGTGTGAAAGAAACTGACTGCTATTATTTCACAGTCAAAAAAGTGTTGTTTTTTTAAAATGTACACTACTGTTACACCAGATATGAGTTGCACTGGTGTGACACTGTGCCCTGGCAGGCACTGAAACGCACAAGTGTGAAGGAAACTGACTGCTATTATTTCACAGTCAAAAAAGTGTTGTTTTTTTAAATGTACACTACTGTTACACCAGATATGAGTTGCACTGGTGTGACACTGTGCCCTGGCAGGCACTGAAACGCACACGTGTGAAGGAAACTGACTGCTATTATTTCACAGTCAAAAAAAGTGTTTTTTTTTTTTTAAATGTACACTACTGTTACAACAGATATGAGTGGTGGCACTGGGCAAGTGGGCACAGTATACGCTGTGAGCCTGACACACGCTGGCAGGCAGGCAACTGCAATTAGATTACACAGAGAAAAAAAAAGCAGACTGATGTTCTAGCCCTAAAAAGGCCTTTTTGGGGTGCTTTCCTTACAGCAGAGATCAGATGAGTCCTTCAGGACTGTAGTGGACACTGAATACACTAGCCCAGCTATCGATTTCCCTATTAAATCAGCAGCAGCTACACTGTCCCTCCTCTCACTAAGATGCTGTCCAGGAGGTGGGAGGGTCTGGGAGGGAGGGTCTGCCGCTGATTGGCAGGAATGTTTCTGCTGACTGTGAGGTACAGGGTCAAAGTTTACTCAATGATGATGAATAGGGGGCGGACCGAACATCGCATATGTTCGCCCGCCGCGGCGAACAAGCTATGTTCGCCGGGAACTATTCGCCGGCGAACTATTCGTGACATCACTATTTATTTTTTAATGCTATTCTACCCTTATTTTTATGTATACTTAACTTGAGTGTGTTTTCACATCTGTCTAGAGTCCATCAAAGGGTTAAATTACTAGCACATGTCTTTAATTAGGATATTATTTCTCCACTTTAAATGGACTAGGGACAGTGTTAGCTGTATAGCAGTGATCAAGTGCGGTAGCCCCGCACGAAACGCGTATGCTGATGCATTGCTGTTTGTTCTGGTTACTCTGAGCTTTGAGTGACCAGAAATCTGTTTGCCTTCTTTTTTGTTTTTACATAGTTTGCAATAAACTCTATGTTTTTTGAAGAGATCGGCTGAGGATTCCTTTCTTCTCCCAGTGTAGCTGGATACACTGTTGTTCATTTGCTGCACGGCTTGTAGCCAACTTTGTGTCTTAGCAGAGGCATTTATTCCTTGGCTCCTGGGAAATGCCGGTGATTGTTCACACAAGTATTGGGTAGGGGGCGTGACAAGGTGAACACGCTGAAGACACGCTGGATTACGGTAGATGCACACGGAGGCTGGTAAACACCGCTATGTTCTTTGCTGCTATACTGTAGCTAATCTCCCTGGATGTGGATGAAAGAGAAAATTGATCAAAGATTGCAATGAAGGATTGTTTGAATGGTGGATAAAGAACTTTGATCAACTTCCAGACAAATTCAAGCTGACCTTCAGGCAGAGGGTACAAATATGTCACCTTGCACTATACATCACTATCTGAATGAAAAGTGACGCTATGGTAGGAGACCCAGGATGACACCACTGCTGACACAGAAACATAAAAAAGCCAGATTGGAGTTTGCCAAAACCTACCTGAGGAAGCCAAAATCTTTTTGGGAGAATGTGCTGTGGACAGACGAAACAAAATTACAGCTTTTTGATAAAGCCCATCATTCTACTGTTTTCAGAAAAAAAAATAAGGCTTTTAAAGAAAAGAATACAGTCCCTACAGTCAAACATAGTGGAGGTTCACTTATTTTTTTGCTGTTTCAGGCACTGAATGTCTTGACTGTGTGCATAGCATTATGAAATCTGAAGACTATCAAAGAATTCTTTGGTGCAATATAGGACCCAGTGTCAGAAAGTTGGGTCTCCATCAGAGGTCATGGGTCTTACAGCAGGATAATGATCTAAAGCACAAGTCAAAAAGCACCCAGAAATATTTTAAGACAAATCGCTGGAGAGTACTGAACTGGCCAGCAATGAGTCCAGATCTCAATCCCATACAGCACCTGTAGAGAGATCTCAAAACAGCAGTTGGGAAAAGGAACCCTTCCAATCTGAGAGACCTAGAGCAGTTGGGAAAAGAAGAGTCGTCCAAAATCCCAATAGAGAGATGTAAAAAACTAATTGATGGTTACAGGAATAGATTGATGTCAGTTAATTTTTCCAAGCGTTGTGCTAACAAGTATTAAATTGAGGATGACAATAATTTTGTCCAGTCAATTTTTGGAGTTTTGCGTTGAATGTGTCCACTTTTTTGTGCCATACCAATACAAACAAAATAAATAAACATGAGAATGCCTAAACATTTGTAATTGCAACAACTGTCTGGGCGAAGTTGTGCATTACCTGACAGAAATGCAGGGGTGCCAATATTTTTGGCAATGACTATATATATATATATATATATATATATATATATATATATATATAAATAAATACACAGTATAATACTTTATTAAATATGAATATTGCATACATTTTCCTCTACTTAACTGCAAAGGGCTCCAAAGCGCTTCTATTTATATATATATATATATATATATATATATATATATATATATATATATATATATATATATATATATATATATATATATATATATCCACACACACACTTTACCAGCCCTATGCTCTATAGTATAATTAAAAAGTTGAAGACTAAGGAACCACCATATTAATGGAGCATGGTCAGTAACCAGTCAACTGTCTCCCAAGCAGATAATATCTCAAGGTTTCCAAAGCCCATTTGATGGCTAAACATTCTTTCTCTACTACAGAGTACCTCTGTTCATGGGAATTAATTTTTCTACTTAAATACATAACTGTGTGTTCTTCTCCCCCCTTGAGCAAATACTGCTCCCAAGCCCACATCAGAGAATTTTTTTTAGAGAAATCTGGAGTCATCAATACTGGGTCAGCACACAATGCCTCTTTTAAAACACAAAATGCATGCTCTGCTTCAGGGTTCCATTTCACCATTACCAAACTTTTATCTTTAGTGAGCTCTATCAAAGGGTTAGCAATAGTGGCAAAGTTGGGGATGAACCTGGGATAATATCCTGCTATCCCCAGAAATCCCCCTACTTGTCTCTTAGTCACAGGACATTGCCAACCTGAAATAACCTCAACTTACTTTACTCTGTTGTGGTTTAAGGATCCCCTGACCTATTGTGTAACCCAATAATTTTGCCTCTTCTAATCCTAGAGAGCATTTTTTTAAGGTTGTCAGTTAACCCTGCAGCCCACAGTGCATCCACAACAGCCTGAACATGGGGAAGATTTGTTTCCCAGTCCGCACTGTGAATTACCACATCATCCAGATAGGCAGCTGCATATGCTCTATGAGGCCTAAGTATTTTATCCATCATGCGCTGAAAGGTGGCTGGAGCACCATGAAAACCAAATGGCAACACTATATATTGAAATAGGCCCTCTATTTTGCTCTGCCTGTCAGTGGGACCTGCAAGTATCCTTTAGTCAGATCTAAGGTGCTTAGATACCTAGAACTACCTAGTCTCTCTATTAGCTCGTCCACTCGAGGCATAGGGTAAGCGTCAAATTTGGAAATATCATTCAGCTTGCGAAAATCATTACAAAACCTTATTTTACCATTCGGCTTAGGCACCAAAACAATTGGGTTGTTCCACTCACCTTGTGAAACCTCTATTACTCCCAACTTAAAGGGACACTGAACCCAAATTTTTTCTTCCGTGATTCAGATAGAGCATGCAATTTTAAGCAACTTTCTAATTTACTCCTATTATCAATTTTTCTTCGTTCTCTTGCTATCTTTATTTGAAAAAGAAGGCATCTAAGCTATTTTTTGGTTCAGTACACTGGACAGAGCTTGTTTATTGGTGGGTGAATTTATCCACCAATCAGCAAGAACAACCCAGGTTGTTCACCAAAAATGGGCCGGCATCTAAACTTACATTCTTGCATTTCAAATAAAGATACCAAGAGAATGAAGAAAATTTGATAATAGGAGTAAATTAGAAAGTTTCTTTAAATTGCATGCTTTATATGAATCACAAAAGAAAAAAATTGGGTTCAGTGTCCCTTTAAGCATCTTTCTTAACTCCACACTAATTGCCTCTCACCTGGCATCAGGTATTCGGTATGGCTTCAAATTAATTATTTTCCCAGGTTCTGTAATTATATCATGATTACATTTGTTCTCCTTGGTATTGGGGGGAAAAAAATCTGTTTTTAGACACAAATTCTCTCACTTCCTGCTTCTGATGGGGAGCTAGAATCTCTGCTATATATACCTCAGGATTTTTCTCAACTGTAGCATGAGTAAATGTATCTTAAATTATCGTCAAGACCTTTCTGTCTACCCACGGTTTAAGTAGATTTATGTGATAGATATGTTCTGGTTTTCTTCTACCAGGTTCACTCACTTTATAATTAACATTATTGATCTGTTCAATAATCTCATATGGACCTTGCCAACTTACCTGGAATATACCTTCAACTGTAGGTACCAGACGTAGAACTCTATCTCCAGGATGGAAAACCCTTAGCCTTGCATTCTTATTATAACTGACTTCCTGAGCTCTCTGTGCTTTCTGCATATTTTCTCTTACTATTGGCATTATAGCTTCCATTCTTTTTTGCATTTGTGCTACATGCTCTATAACACTACGGAGGGGTTTATTTTCCTGCTCCAATTTTCCTTTTGCAATGTCAAGTATTCCCCTGAGATGCCTACCATAAAACAATTCAAAAGTTGAAAAACCTGTGGAAGCTTGGGGAATTTCCCTAATGGAAAACATAAGGTACGGTTAGCAAACAATCCCAGTTCTTTCCATCCTTGTCTTCCACTTTACATAACATGATTTTTAGAGTTTTATTAAACATCTCAGTTTAGGGGTGATGCACAGATGTTTTTAGTTGTTTAATTTTAAGAAGTTTACATAACTCTTTCATAATTTTGGACATAAAAGTGGTACCCTGATCCGTAAGGGTCTCCTTTGGTATGCCCAGCCTGCTAAACATCATCATTAACTCTTTAGCAATATTCTTAGAGGAGGTATTACGCAAAGGAATTGCAGGTAAAATAGTCCACCACAACTAAAATATACTCATGCCCCCTAGCAGACTTTAGTAAAGGCCCTACCAAATCCATTGCTATACGCTTAAAAGGAACCTCTATAACAGGAAGAGGTATTAGTGGATTGCAGTAACCTTTAAATGGAGCCTTCAACTGACATTCTGGGCAGGATTTACAAAATCTCTCTATTGAAATGAAAATACCAGGCCAAAATCGTGCAAGAACTCTTTATCTAGTCTTTTCAAAACCAAGGTGCCCCCCTAAAGAAGGCTGTAGGACTTGCTGCAGTACATTAACCAATGTAGCTCTATCCTCTCACTGGGCATCCATTATGCTGCTTACTTGTGCAGACAGTAAGCGATTTGTCTCCTGCTGTACAGCAGTAGCTTTCACCAAAGCTTTCACCAGCTCCTCCATTTTGTAAGCTCTCCTCTTAGAAGTAACAGGTAACACCAAAACAGGTATATGTTTAAAAGGCCCAGTGTCACTTTTATTTCCAACAGTTTAAAGCAAAAGTTTTCTTAGTGAGGCTTTCAGAAAACTTTTATACCCACAGACCATATTTGTGCTATGCCCGCATTCGCCACCATATTGTAATCCAGCACCTACTCCTGGTGCCTGGTTTCAAGGAAATAGCATGGTCCTCTAGGGTATAAAATGACAAAGCCTTAATAAATTTAAACCTAGGTTCTTTGCTGCTCCTGAGCTTACCTATATAAACCTTTCAGCAAAGGATAACAAGAGAAGGAAGCAAATTATGTAATAGAAGTAAATTGGAAAGCTGTTTAAAATTGCTTTCTCTATCTGAATCATGAAATCATTTTTTGGGGTTTCATGTCCCATTAAACAAAACATGCTGTTTTTAGCAAACTCACTTTTCTCAGCTTTTCTCAGCTCAGCTCAGCTCAGCTGCAAAGTGTCTCTCTCCAAGTCAGAAACACTCTGGAGGCTCTCTCTCCCTCTCCACTACTAGCAGCTGGAGAATAAATTACCCTCATTTAATTAAACACAGGTGAGAAAAATACCTTCCTGATTTCTCATCTTCAGCTATGTGTAAACTGAGGAGTGGAACACTCGCCTGCCCTCTCTCCAATGTTTCACCCCAGGGACCCAAAAATACAGCAGCGCAATTCCTAGCCACATTTTATATAATACAATTCCCTGGAGTTTAGAAATCAAATACACATTTTAACATAGTAGGATAAATATAAACCTGGTCACTCACAATTACCTGTTCTCTGTCACAATATATATATACAGTATATATATATATATATCCATCTTTAGATATGTATGTATCTCTATATTAAATTCCTTTGCCTGCCTTTTTATTTTCTAACACCTGAGACCTCATATCTTTGACAACTTATAACTTTTTTGTGCATTATTTTTTCTAAATCATTTTTATCAGATGATGTTATTATGAGTGTAACTGTACTTTGTAATCTATTTTTGATGTGTTATGTGACACTTTTTAGTTAACCAGAGCTCTTAGGGCCAGCTAACCTGACGAGCATTAACTTGAATTGCGCTCAATCAAATGCATTTACTTTCAACTTGTAATACAAGCTGAAAACCTGGGGCGCAATCACATATACGGTGCAGGTTTCGGCGCAAGCGTGGGAACCTGCGCCGCCCGTAATTTCACCTTGCACATTGGGGTATTACATATATGGCGCCGGCAGTTCATAAAGTGCCGTAAGTCTAATAAACTAGCGATGTCCAGAAATAAGCATAAATACAAATTTCTGGAGTCGCTAGTGACTTACAGCACTTTAGAAACAGCCGGCGCCTAAGAAAAGTAAAGAAAATAGAAAATCTCCTGTAAAAGTCTAACCTGCCTCCCAAAAATATGCTCGACACGTAAAACCCCTAAATCTGCAATCCCCCCCTCTCATTACTAATATTAAATGTATTAACCCCTAGACCGACAACCCCCCACAACGCAATATGCCTGTTTAAACTATTAACCCCTATATCCGCCATCAAACCCACACCGCAAGTAATAACTAAATTATTAACCCCTAAACCGCCATAGCACCACAATGCAACCTATTCAAGTATTAACCCCTAAACCGCCATAGCCCACATAGCCTATTAAATGTATTAACCCCTAATCTGCCGCCGCCAACGTTGCCGCCACTATAATAAAGTTATTAACCCCTAAACCTCAGTCTAACCCTAGCCCTAACACCCCCTAACTTAAATATAATTTAAATAAATCTAAATAAAATTACTATTATTAACTAAATTATTCCTATTTAAAACTAAATACTTAACTATAAAATAAACCCTAAGATAGCTACAATATAATTAATAATTACATTATAGCTATTTTAGAATTTATTTTTATTTTACAGGCAACTTTGTATTATTTTAACTAGGTACAATAGCTATTAAATAGTTAATAACTATTTAATAGCTACCTAGTTAAAATAACTACAAATTTACCTGTAAAATAAAACCTAACCTAAGTTACAATTACACTTCACATTACACTATCATTAAATAAATTAAATGAATTAACTACAATTACCTAACATTAAATACAATTGAATAAAATAAACTATAGTACAAAAAAATACTAAATTACAGAAAATAAAAAAAATTACAAGAAGTTTAAACTAATTACACCTAATCTAAGCCCCCTAATAAAATAAAAAAGCCCCCCAAAATAATAAAATCCCCTACCCTATACTAAATTAAAAATAGCCCTTAAAAGGGTTTTTTTCGGGGCATTGCCCCAAAGTAATCAGCTCTTTTACCTGTAAAAAAAGAAATACAACCCCCCAACATTAAAACCCACAACCCACACACCCAACCTTACTCTAAAACCCACCCAACCCCCCTTAAAAAACCTAACACTACCCCCTTGAAGACCACCCTACCTTGAGCCGTCTTCACCCAGCCGGGCAGAAGTCTTCATCCGATCCAGGCAGAAGAGATCTTCCAGCCGGGCAGAAGTCTTCATCCAAGCGGCATCTTCTATCTTCTTCCATACAACAAGGAGCGGCTTCATCTTGAAGACATCCGACACGGAGCATCCTCTTCTTACGACGTCCTAACAAAGAATGAAGGTTCCTTTAAATGACGTCATCCAAGATGGCATCCTTTCAATTCCGATTGGCTGATAGAATTCTATCAGCCAATTAAGGTCGGAAAAATCCTATTGGCTGATGCAATCAGCCAATAGGATTGAGCTTGCATTCTATTGGCTGATTGGAACAGCCAATAGAATGCAAGGTCAATCCTATTGGCTGATTGGATCAGCCAATCGGATTGAACTTCAATCCGATTGGCTGATTGCATCAGCCAATAGGATTTTTCCTACCTTAATTCCGATTGGCTGATAGAATAAAGGAACCTTCATTCTTCGTTAGGACATCGTAAGAAGAGGATGCTCCACGCTGGATGTCTTCAAGATGGAGCCGCTCCTCGTCGGATGGAAGAAGATAGATTAGATTCGGATTCGATGAAGACTTCTGCCCGGATTGGATGAAGACTTCTACCCGGCTGGGTGAAGATGGCTCAAGGTAGGGTGATCTTCAAGGGGGTAGTGTTAGGTTTTTTTAAGGGGGATTGGGTGGGTTTTAGAGTAAGGTTGGGTGTGTGGGTGGTGGGTTTTAATGTTGGGGGGGTTGTATTTCTTTTTTTACAGGTAAAAGAGCTGATTACTTTAGGGCAATGCCCCGCAAAAAGCCCTTTTAAGGGCTATTTGTAATTTATTATAGGGTAGGGAATTTTATTATTTTGGGGGCCTTTTTTATTTTATTAGGGGGCTTAGATTAGGTGTAATTAGTTTAAACTTCTTGTAATTTTTTTATTTTCTGTAATTTAGTATTTTTTTGTACTATAGTTTATTTTATTCAATTGTATTTAATGTTAGGTAATTGTAGTTAATTCATTTAATTTATTTAATGATAGTGTAGTGTTAGGTGTAATTGTAACTTAGGTTAGGATTTATTTTACAGGTAAATTTGTCTTTATTTTAACTAGGTAGTAATTAAATAGTTAATAACTATTGTATCTAGTTAAAATAAATACAAAGTTGCCTGTAAAATAAAAATAAATCCTAAAATAGCTACAATGTAATTATTAATTATATTGTAGCTATCTTAGGGTTTATTTTATAGGTAAGTATTTAGTTTTAAATAGTAATAATTTAGTTAATAATAGTAAATTTATTTAGATTTATTTAAATAATAGTTAAGTTAGGGGGGTGTTAGGGTTAGGGTTAGACTTAGGTTTAGGGGTTAATAACTTTATTATAGTGACTGGCAACGACGTTGGCGGCGGCAGATTAGAGGTTAATACATTTAATAGGCTATGTGGGCTATGGCAGTTTAGGGGTTAATACTAGAATAGGTTTATTGCAGTGTGGGCTATGGCGGTTTAGGGGTTAATACTAGAATAGGTTTATTGCATTGTGGGATATGGCAGTTTAGGGGTTAATAGACTTTATTAGTTATTGCGGTGGGGGATTGCGGTTGACAGGTAGATAGACATTGTGCACGCATTAGGTGTTAGTTTATTTTTCCAGGCCTTTTCGGGAGTTACGGTGCTCCCATACTCAGCGCAAGGCCTGCTACGGTTGCCTTTTATGGCGAGGTAAAAATGGAGTAAGATTTCTCCATTTTCGCCACGTAAGGCCTTGTGCTGGATATTGGATACTGATTTACGACGCGGTCCCATGTTAGCCTATGGGAGTAAAAATTGCGAGCGTCGGGTGAAATATACGGGCGTAACTTGTATGCTACGCCATATATGTGATACCAAAACAGCGCAAAAACCGACGTCACCGGCTTTTGCGGGTGACGCTGCATATGTAATGGGGCCCCTGGCGTGCGCAAACACACGCAATAAACCCCTTGTTGCTCGCATGTAACTGTTAGCACTGCACCCATAAACTTGCTCAGAATAGATAAACAAAAATTCTTCATGAAGAACATCTTCTATGATGCTAATTGCTATGATGATGTAAACACAAACAAAATTATTAAATTGCAAAATATTAATAAAGTAATAATTATACAATGATAATAATGATACCACATGCTTTCTAATGGATTATTATACACATAGAGGCCTATTTATCAAAGGTCTTGCGGACCTGATCAGACAGTGCGGATCAGGTCCGCAAGACTTCGCTGAATGTGGAGAGCAATACGCTCTCCTTATTCAGCATTGCACCAGCAGCTCACAAGAGCTGCTGGTGCAACGCCGCCCCCTTCAGACTTGCGGGCAATAGGCCGCCAGCAGGGAGGTGTCAATCAACCCAATCGTACTCGATCGGGTTGAATTGTGGCGATTCCTGTCCGCCTGCTCAGAGCAGATGGACAGGGTTTGACCGCTGCTTCATAACTGCTGTTTTTGGCGAGTCTGAAGACTCGCCAGAAACACGGGCCCACAAGCCCCATACGGAGCTTGATAAATGGGCCTCATAATATCATCATATAATATATGGAATTAAATAATATAATCAATGAGATAACATTTAAATTGGACCCATATGATGTGACATTTATTCTCTAGTGATCAAAAAAAACTAAAATTAGTCCTTAGTGTCACTCTCCATTATAATCAAAAGCATCTTTTTCATAATTGTTCACTTCTCAGTATTATGTTTTGTAAAGGTGATGGCAGTTGGAAGAGTTAAGAGGGGTTTGGGATGGACAAGGGTATGTGGTAAGCAGGATTCTGATTGGCTATTATAAATAATGGCTGTGGGGATAGTTGTGGCTAGGATTAATTGCAGATAGGGTCATTCATTATAGTGAATGGCTGTGAGCAGTTGTTGCTGTAAGGGTTAATCAAAATAGGTAAAACTTAAAGAGGCCAGTTATGCTGACTTTGAAAAGTCTAAAAGCTGCTGGAATTTTTTTCCCTTGACCCCACATTTCCAATTACTCGTTCCTTACTCAATAAATACACAACACCGGATTGGGAGAGAAAAGGCTGCAGCTTTTTTATTAAAACAAACCAAAATAAATTAACATTGTTTAACTTAACTTTTTTACAACATCATTTTAACACACCTCAGTGCTTGCTCTTACTTTACTATAACCCTTCCAGGGTGGGGCGTACCCTCACTTTCCTTTTTCTTACACCTCCATAAATACCAGCCATACTTCATTAGGCGTAAGCCTCAATAGGACATAGCAAGCACCTCCGCCATTGCTGTGACAATCCACCAAACTTAAATATCTAGGGAGGGAGGGCGGGACACAACTCCTACCGTGCTGCTCCTGTAGGGACACCTGTGACCTCACTTCCTGACAAGGGTCTTATCAACCCTATTCGGCCACTCCCATTTTGGAATAATCCACTCCTGGGGAAGTGGGGTCACAGGTGCCCTTCTTCCAGTCTGTCATACGGGCCTTTTCTATACTTTGGAATATTACTGTTGTCCCATTTCCAGGCGTGGTCACATTATCAAACCCCAAATGCTTTAGAAAAACTTGTCATAATCCTGTTCAAGCTGATTTTTCACACGTAATGAAATGGCTTTAAATTTAAAAAAAAAATACTATAATAATAATTGGTAAATCTGACGAAAAGTTGCCAAAATGTCTAATAAGATCATTTCTTGTTCTTAATTTTTTCAAATTTAAAGGGACAGTCTACACCCAATACTTATTCTTTATTACTCATTGTTACATACCAGACAAGCATCTTGCAATGGGTTACACATCTATAAGCTTGCAAGAAGTACATGAAACTTTTAAATAATCATCGTTTGTTAGCAACTGAAAATGACTGGCAAGCTACGCCCACAGCTTTCTTCTTGTCCAGTTAGTGGTTTTCTTGTGTGACAGTTTAATAGTGCAAGACAGCAAAGTACTAATTTTTATAGTTAATGGAAATGGTTGTATATTTTGATATTATAGTTTATAATTCTATCTATGTGCAAAACTGAGAGACTGAAAATCAATAGCATGATTAATTTTATACAGTTCATCAAAATATGCTTTTGCCTACATGCATGATATACATTTTTATTGATCATGATCCTATAAAAGTGAGAAAAATAAAATACCTCTATGTACAAAAAGGATATTTATGATACATTTTTATAATATAGAATTTTTTTTATTTTATTTTACAGATTATACATTTAATAAACAGCACCTTTAAACTGGGCAGTAGCACTGCTCCTGGTGACATTTATAGTGCATGTCACACAGGCATTTATTGTTCAGCAAGTATAATATACATATAAGGAACAAAATAAAGCTATTGCATTTTAATGGGGTTTTTTCAGCAGGAGGTTATATTGAGGAACAAAATGAAATGAAAGAAGCTTTTCTGAAAGTCAGATTTTAATGTCCATGAGACTAAATCAAATTAAATCTGTAAATCTAAAGGGACATTCCGGTAAAAAATAAAATGCACATAGATGAATTACATCTTTAAATAGAAATACATTTCCAATATGCATGTATTGGCAAAAACACTTCTAGTAAAAGTTATCATTGTTTTAAGGTTAACATTTTTCTCTGCACGTGCATGTGAAGCATAGCTAGATAATCGCAGTGCACCAGTATTCTAAATAATGCAGTTGCTCAGAGTGCCAGTGGTGCTTGTATCATCTAAGCAATTAATTTAGTTAATTGATGGTACAAGTACCTTAGGTGCTCTGAGCAAGGACTGCGTTTAAAGTGCTGGTGCACGATGCCTACTAAAATACATTTTCGAAACCGCTATAGATTTTATTGGAAGCATTTTTGTTAATACATACAAATTACAAAAATGCTTCTATTCAAAACTGAAATGCAACCATGTGGATTAAATTTTTGGGTGGAATGTCCCTTTAAGGGGACAGTACACCTTGTAATTATAATTTTTGCTGCAGTTTTCCAATAGATTAACATGTTGGCAGTATTAATATTAATACAACAAATTAACACCTTGGGTGGGATTACATATGCGGCGCAGCCTTCAGCATAACTGCTGAAACCCACATTGCCCGTAATTTAACCTTGCACATTGGGGAATCACATAAACCCCCCCGGGCAGTTCATAAACTGCCGTAAGTCAGATAAACTAACGATGTACAGAAATATGCGTAAATGCAAATTTCTGGAGTCGCCAGTGACTTACGACACTTTAGAAACTGCTGGCGCCTAAGAAAATAAAAAAAATGTCAAATCTCCCATAAAAGTCTAACCCGCCTCCCAAAAATAAACCCCTATATCCGCCATCACCCCCATATTGGAACTAATAATAAATGTATTAACCCCTAATCTGCCAACCCCCCACATTGCAATTTAACTAGCAAAATTATTAACCCCTAATCCGCCAACCCCCACATCACAAATTATCTTATAAACATATTAACACCTAATCCGCCAAACCCCCACAATACAATAACCTAATAAATCTATTAACCCCTAACCCGCTAACCCCCACAGTGCAATAAACCTAATCAATCTATTTACTCCTAAACCGCCAACCCCCCCTAAACTCAAATAAATAATTAAATTGCTAGCCCCCCTAACCTAACACCCCCTAAATTAACCCTAATTACCTAAAATTCAAAAATACCAAATTACAATTAAAATAAAAAACCTAACATTATTTTAAAAATGAAAAAATCTACAATCACAGAAAAAAATAAACACAATTAAACCTAATACCTATAAAAATAAAAACGCCCCCCCCAAATAAAAACACCCACTAATCTAAACTAAACTACCAATATCCCTTAAAAGGGCCTTTTGTAGGACATTGCCCTAAGTTAAACAGCTATTTTACCTTTAAAAAAATACTAAGTCCCCCCTAATAGTAAAACCACCCACCCACCAAACCCCAAAAATAAAATAAACATAACACTAAAAAATCCTACACTACCCATTGCCCCTAAAGGGGCATTTGTATGGGCAATACCCTTGAGCCTAAGTCTAACACCCAAATAGGTACTCACGGTTCCTGAAGTCCGGCGGTGAAGTCTTCCTCCAAGTGGCCGACATCTTCTTTCAAGCGGGGACCTCTTCTTTCTTCATCCAGGACCAAGCCGGCTCGGAGCTGTGATGACCGCGGAACTGAAGACCGTCGACCACAGAGCCATGGAACGCGGAGGATCCTCTTTGTATGATTGCCGCCGTACACTGACGGTTTAGGGGTTAATAGGTTAATTAGGTATATTTGCATTGTGGGGGGTTGGCAGTTTAGGGGCTAATAGTGTTGATAGGTAGTTGGCGTTGTGGGTGAATGGCAAATTAATGGTTAATATATATATATATTAGGTAGATCGCAATGTGGGTGAATGGCGGTTTAAGGGTTAGTAGTTTTATTAAGTAGATTGCGATGTGGGTGAATGGCGGATTAGGGGTTAATAGTTTTATTAGTTATTGCGGTGGGGGTTTGTCAGGGTTTTTTCCCTGTTTTGTTTGCCATGTGCAGCTGGCAGCCATTTTACTCACCTCTCTTGCTGTCTGGTGCATACTGTGTGATGCTGCTCATTTCCTGCACTTACTTTTATGGCCAGACTGGTGTACATCATCTGTGTGAGACAGGATGCAGTCTCAGAATTGTGATGTAATAACTTATTATTTAAAGGGCCTCTGTTCAGTATGCTTTGCCCTTGCGTTGTCTCAGACCTGTTTGTGAGAGCTCCTGTGTATTACCTGGCTGTCTGACATCCTTCCTGGTTCCTGATCCCTGGCTTGTTCCTGACTCTGCTGTTCTCCTTGTTCCTGATTCTGGCTCGTCTGACTACTCGCTTTGGCTCCTGACTCGGCTCGTCTGACTACCAGCTCTGGTTTTTATTCCTGGCTTGTTATTTGACTTGTGGACTTTTTATTATTTTTTGCTATTAATAAAAGTGTGATTATTTTTGCACTTCTCGTCTCAGTCTGATTCCTGGCACCCTGACATTAAGCAAGGGCCATGAATCCTGATGGTGCTAATAATCCACCTTTACCTGCCATAATTTCCAGGATGGATGAACAGGATCACTGCTTGGATCAATTTGCACTAGTCCTGCAAACCCTGCTGACTCGCACTGCACATTTGGACCAAAGTGTCCCGCAAGTTATAGCTGCTCCTGTTTCCACTGCTGCACCTAGTCCTACCAGGAGCATGTCTGGTTCTGCACCTCTACCTCAGCATTATGGAGGCGATCCTAATCAGTGCAGAGGGTTTTTGAACCAGGTGGGCATTTACTTTGAGATGTTACCTCAGGAGTTTCCCTCTGACAGAGCTAAGGTGGGATTTCTCATCTCGTTACTCTCTGACACAGCTCTTGCCTGGGCTAATCCCTTGTGGGAGACTAATAAACCTGTGATTTCAAATTACCCTGAATTTGTGGCCTCCTTTCGAAGGGTATTTGATGTTCCGGCTCACTCCTCCTCTGCTGCTAAATTACTCATGTCCATTCAGCAAGGTACAAGATTTGCAGCAAGGTACATGATTTGTTGCTCAGTATGCCATTGAGTTCCGTACGCTTACTGCAGAGGTAGGTTGGAACAATGAAGCCCTTGTTGCCGCCTTCTTCCATAGGCTCTCTGATGCGATTAAAGATGAAGTTGCTGTCAGAGATTTACCAGAAGACCTTGAGGCATTGGTGTCTTTTTTATTCTAATTGACTTCAGACTAAGTGAGAGGTCCTCTTTCAAGGAGTGCTTGCGGAAGCCTCCTGTTCCGTTGTCTCCTACGTGTTCGTTCCCACCCGTGCCTTCATCTCCTCCCATGCCTCCAGGACCAGAGTCACCAGCTACTGCTGAGCAGATGAAGTTGGGATTCACGCGTCTCTCCACGGCAGAGAGGGCCTTTAGGAGGAGGGAGCGGCTCTGCCTCTATTGTGGGTTACAGGGCCACTTTTTGAAGTCTTGTCCTACACGACCGGGAAATGCTCACACCTAAGGTCCTGTCGGGGGCAGACCTTGAGTGGTTTATCCTTGTCCTCGGAACCGCTAAAGGAGAAACCTTTGGTCACGGTTGTCCTTTCCTGGGTGCACTCCTCCATAGTCACCCAGGCTCTTGTTGACTCCGGTGCTGTGGGCTATTTCATTGACAGTGCTTTTGTATCAAAGCACTCCATTCCTGTTTTTCCTTGGTCAGTTCCGCTTGCTATTGAGGCCATTGACGGCAGGCCCCTTCAGACCGCACTCATTACTCACGAAACTGCTCCGTTATCCATGGCTGTTGGGGCTCTCCATTTTGAAACCCTCCAGTTCCAGGTGATAAACTCTTCGTATTTTCCAGTTGTTCTGAGTTATCACTGGCTCCAAAAGCACAATCCCAGTCTCGACTGGCGCAGGTCCGAAATTTTGCTGTGGTCTCCGAAATGTATTTCCACTTGTCTTCGGAAACCAGTTAAAGTCTTGTGCACTTCTTCGGTATCTCAATTGCCAGAGGAGTACAGAGAGTTCCTAGACGTTTTTTACAAGGTGCGTGCTGGTACGTTGCTTCCTCACCGGTCTTACGATTGTGCCATAGACCTGCAACCCGGAGCCATTCCTCCTCGGGGCCGGGTTTACCCTTTGTCTGTTGCGGAGAATTGTGCTAAGGAGGTGTATGTTGCCAATGCTCTGTCGCGGGGGATCATCTGCAAATCCTGCTCTCCTGCAGGGGCTGGCTTCTTCTTTGTGAAGAAAAAGGGTGGCGAGTTAAGACCATGCATCGATTATAGGGGTCTTAATCATCTTACCATTAAGAATGCTTAACCTATTCGCTCATTATGGAACTCTTTGACCGCCTCAAGGGAGCTACGCTCTTTACTAAACTTGATTTGAGAGGAGCGTACAATCTCGTTAGGATCAAGGAGGGCCACAAATGGAAAACAGCATTTAACACCAGGAGCGGGCATTATGAGTATCTTGTAATGCCCTTTGCCCTATGTAATGCTCCTGCTGTTTTCCAGGAATTTATTAATGATGTCCCACGAGATATGTTGCAACAGTGTGTTGTGGTGTACTTAGATGACATCCTCATACACTCACCCACACTTGAGGCTCATAGTTCTGATGTTACACAGGTTCTTCAGAGACTACGTTAGAATGTCCTGTTTTGTAAACTCAAGAAATATGAGTTCCATCAGACTCATGTAACCTTCCTAGGTTATGTTATCTCTGTTGCAGGGTTCTCCATGGATCCTGACAAGTTATCTGCAGTGGCCTTGCCCAGTTGGTCTTCGGTCTATTCAACGTTTTTTGGGGTTCACCAATTACTATAGAAAGTTTATTAAAAACTTTTCTTCCTTGGTCAAACCTATCACAGACATGACCCGTAAAGAGAATGATCCACTCCATTGGTCACCTACTGCTATTAAGGCCTTTGATAGTCTTAAGACTGTCTTTGCTGCTGCTCCAGTTCTGGCTCATCCTAACCCTGTCCTGCCTTTCATTCTTGAGGTCGATGCGTCTGAGACTGGTGTAGGTGCCCTCTTGTCTCAAGGTCCTATGCCTGATGGTTCCTTGCATCCATGTGGTTTCTTCTCTAAGAAATTGTCTCCAGCAGAGTGCAATTATAAAATTGGCGACATGGAATTACTAGCCATAATTTTGGCACTCAAGAAATGGAGGCATCTTCTCGAGGGTACTAGCGTGCCAGTGCTCATTCCTACTGACCACAAGAATTTAACTTATCTATCTGAAGCAAAACGTTTGTCGCCCGACAGGCAAGATGGGTGCTATTTTTGTCTCGGTTTAATTATGTGGTCTCCTACCTGCCTGGTAGTAAGAATGTTAGGGCTGATGCCCTCTCTCGACAATTTTCCCCCTCTGTCCAAGGAGGAGTCTGTACCTACTCCAGTTATACCTCCTGATCATATTTTGGCTACCATACGTACTAATTTGACTTCTCCCTTGGGGGAGGAGATCCTGGCTGCACAAACCAATGCACCTCCTGAGAAACCTAGTGGTAAGTGTTTTGTTCCTGAGAATCTTCAAACTACACTTTTGAACACTTACCACTATCCTAAAGCTGCAGGTCACCCAGGCAAGAACCAAATGATTTGGTCTGTCACTCGACAATTCTGGTGGCCAGGTCTTCGTTCTGATGTTACTGCGTATGTTGCCTCCTGCTCAGTTTGTGCACAGAATAAGACTCCTCGACGTCTTCCTGTGGGTCTTCTTCAACCTATTGCTAATGGTGAGCGTTCTTGGACACATCTTTCCATGGACTTCATTGTCGAGCTCCCTGTTTCCAATGGCAATACTGTTAAACTTATGGTGGTTGACCGTTTTTTCTAAAATGTCACATTGCATTCCCTTGAAGAAGTTGCCTACCACTCAGGAGCTTGCTTCAATTTTTGCCCGGGAGGTCTTCCGTTTACATGGGTTACCCAAGGAGATAGTGTTGGACTGGGGTAGCCAGTTTGTCTCCATATTTTGGCGTTCCTTTTGTGCTCAAATGGGGATCCAGCTTTCCTTCTTCTTGGCATATCACCCTCAATCCAATGGGGCTGTGGAATGGTCTAATCAAGCTCTTGAACAGTTCCTCCGTTGTTATGTCTCAGATCACCACAATAATTGGTCTGAACTGTTACCTTGGGCAGAGTTTGCTCGTAATAGTGCTATTAATGCTTCCTCCAAGTTATCCCCGTTCATGGCGAATTATGGGTTTCAACCATCCTTGTTGCCTCGATTCATTCATGTCTCAGGGTATTCCAGCTTTGGAGGAGCATCTCCGGCAACTCATTTCCACGTGGGTGCAGATTCAGGATTGCCTTCATCGTTCTATGCAGTGCCAAAAGTTCCAGGCTGATCGTAGGTGTCTGCCCGCGCCTTCCTATGAGGTTGGTGAGAGAGTTTGGCTGTCCTCCTGCAACTTAAATCTTTGTGTGCCTTCCAATAAACTGGCTCCCCATTGTGTTGGTCCTTTTCGAATACTCCGACGGGTCAATCCTGTGTTCTACGCTCTTGACCATCCTCCTGCAATGCGCATCTTCAATGTTTTTCATGTCTCCCTCTTAAAACCATTGGTTTGTAATCGGTTTACCACTGTGTTGCCTCATCCCCGTCCTATCTTTGTTGACAACCATGAGGAGTATGAGGTCAGCAGCATTATTGACTCTCGTATGTCCAGGGGCTGCGTACAGTATTTGGTTCACTGGAGGGGCTACGGTCTGGAGGAGCGTTCATGGGTTCCCTCCTCGGATGTTCATGCTCCTGCCCTCCTCTGTGCCTTCAATGCCCATTTCCCCAATAAGCCTTTTGTCCTCCAGTGGGGGAGGGGTCGTTGAGGGGAGGGTACTGTCAGGGTTTTTTCCCTGTTTTGTTTGCCATGTGCTGCTGGCAGCCATTTTACTCACCTCTCTTGCTGTCTGTTGCATACTGTGTGATGCTGCTCATTTCCTGCACTTCCTTTTATGGCCAGACTGGTGTACATCATCCGTGTGAGACAGGATGCAGTCTCAGATTTGTGATGTCATCACTTATTATTTAAAGGGCCTCTGTTCAGTATGCTTTGCCCTTGCGTTGTCTCAGACCTGTTTGTGAGAGCTCCTGTGTACTACCTGGCTGTCTGCTGTTCTCCTTGTTCCTGATTCCGGCTCGTCTGACTACTCGCTTTGGCTCCTGACTCAGCTCGTCTAACTACCAGCTCTGGTTTATATTCCTGGCTTGTTATTTGACTTGTGGACTTTTTATTATTTTTTGCTATTAATAAAGGTGTGATTATTTTTGCACTTCTTGTCTCAGTCTGATTCCTGGCACCCTGACAGGGTAGGTGTTAGTTATTATTTTCAGGGGGTTACGCTGCTTACATTTTCAGAGCAAGGCTTGCTGCGACTGCCTATGTGTGGCAAGGGGAAAATGGAGTAAGATTTCTCCCTTTTTGGAAATTTTCCTTGCGCTGAAAATGTGATATCGATTTGCAATGCGGTTTTATGCTAGCTTATGGGAGGCGACGGTTGAAATATATGCGCCGCATTTACATGCAGCGCCGTATATGAGATACCAAAACCAGACTAAAAACTGGTGTCGCCGGCTTTTGCGGACGACGACGCATATGTAATCTCGCACCTTGTTTGCTTGCATTTCTTTTTTATTGTCAAACTCGACCCACCATTTTCTTTATTTGGAGTAGTCTGCAGAGGGCAGGGCTTTCAGATGGCATTGTTTTTACAAAATCTCCATTGCTTAACTTGAACAACAAAGATAACATACTTCAAATGAGATATAGATATGTGGCAGGATTAGGCTTGGGAAGCCTGCCATGTGCTTTTCAGTTTTCAGAATTGGGAAGCCAATAATTTTCAGACTTAAATTAGAGGAAAAGGGGCAAAATAAATAATTAAAGTATATAGCAAAGTTATTTTACTATGTATAATTAAGCATTTTTATTCAAAGTGTTTACTGTCCCTTTAAAGGGGTATGAAACACATAATTTTTATTTCATGATTCAGATAGATTCTGCTATTTTAGACATGTTTTTTAATTTACCTTTATTATCACTTTTTTCTTTGTTCTCTTGGTATCTTTTGTTGAAAGGCATTTTTTTCAGGAGTCCTCTTTTAACCACACAAAGGGATGTAAATTTAAGGGACACTTAAAACAAATTGTAAGCTGCATGATAATGCACTTTTATATCTAACAAGATTTGCAATGAATAATGCAGCATTATTTCGTCAAATGAGCATATTGGTTTATTTTTTTCACTAACTTCCCTGTCCCCCAGAACCAAAAAAAAAACCTTGCTAACTAATCACAAACTAATACACAGATGCATATTTATATATAAAGTGTGTGTATACTGTATATACACTCACTGGCCACTTTATTAGGTACACCTGTTCAATTTCTTGGTAACACAAATCGCTAATCATCCAATCACATGGCAGCAACTCAATGCATTTAGGCATCTAGACGTGGTAAAGACAACTTGCTGAAGTTCAAATGGAGTATCAGAATGGGGACAAAAGGGGATTTAAGTGACTTTGAATGTGGCATGGTTGTTGGTGCGAGACTGGCTGTTCTGAGTATTTAAAAAACTGCAGATCTACTGGGTTTTTCACGCACAACCATCTCTAGGATTTACAGAGAATGGTCCAAAAAAGAGAAAATTTCCAGTGAGCAGCAGTTGTGTGGATGACAATGCCTTGTTGATGTCAAAGGTCAGTGGATAATGGGCATACTGGTTCGAGATGATAGAAAGGCAACAGTAACTCAAATAAACACTCGTTACAACCAAGGTATGCAGAATACTCTGCAGATATCTATGCAGATAATCTCTGAATGCACAACATGTAGAACCTTGAAGCAGATCGGCTACAGCAGTAGAAGACCACACTGGGTGCAACTCCTGTCAGCTAAGAATAGGAAATTGAGGCTACAATTCTCACAGGCTCACCAAAATTGGACAATAGAAGTTTGGAAAAACGTTGCCTGGTCTGATGAGTCTCGATTTTAGCTGCAACATTCACATGGGAGGGTCAGAATTTGGCATAAACAACATGAAAGCATGGATCCATCCTGCCTTGTATCAATGGTTCAAGCTGGTGGTGGTGGTGTAATGGTGTGGGGGATATTTTCTTGCACATTTTGGGCCCCTTAGTACCAATTGAGCATTGTTTAAATGCCACGGCCTACCTGAGAATTGTTGCTGACCATTTCCATTCCTTTATGACTACAGTGTACCCATCTTCTGCTGGCTACTTCCAGCAGGATAATGCACCATGTCACAAAGCTCAAATCATCTTAAACTGGTTTCTTGAACATTACAATGAGTTCACTGTACTCCAATGGCCTCCACAGTCACCAGATCTCAATCCAATAGTGCACCTTTGGGATGTGGTGGAACGGGAGATTTGCATCATGGATGTGCAGCCGACACACTTGCAGCAACTGAGTGATGCGTGAGTGTGTGTGTATATATATATATATATATATATATATATATATAGTATCCATTGAAATAACATCAAATTAATCAGAAATACAGCGTAGACATTGTTAATGTTGTAAATGATTATTGTAGCTGGAAACGGCTGATTTGTTATGGAATATCTACATAGGCAAACTGAGGCCCATTATCAGCATCCATCTGTCCTGTGCTCCAATGGCACATTATGTTTGCTAATCAAAGTTTATCATTTAAAAAGGCTAATTGATCATTAGAAACCCCTTTTTCCAATTATGTAAGCACAGTTGAAAACAGTTGTGCTGATTAAAGAAATGATAAAACTGGCCTTCATTAGACTAGTTGAGTATCTGGAACATTTGCAATTGTGGGTTTGATTACAGGCTCAAGATGGCCAGAAACAAAGAACTTTCTTCTGAAACTTATCAGTCTATTCTTGTTCTGAGAAATGAAGTCTATTCCATGCAAAAAATTGCCAAGAAACTGAAGATCTCGTACAACACGGAACAGCGCTAACAGGCTCTAACTAGAATAGAAAGAGGAGTGGGAGACCTTGCTTCACAACTGATCAGGAGGACAAGTACATTAGAGTGTTTGAGAAACAGACACCTCACAGGTCCTCAACTGGCAGCTTCATTAAATAGTACCCACAAAACACCAGTCTCAACATCAACAGTGATGAGGCGACTCCAAGATAATGGCCTTTTAGGCACAGTTGCAAAGAAAAAGTCATATCTCAGACTGGCCAATAAAATTAAAAGATTAAAGGGACACTGAACCCAAATTTTTTCTTTCGTGATTCAGATAGAGCTTGAAATTTTAAGCAACTTTCTAATTTACTCCTATTATCAAATGTTGTTTATTCGCTTGGTATCTTTATTTGAAATGCAAGAATGTAAGTTTAGATGCCGACCCATTTTTGGTGAACAACCTGGGTTGACCTTGCTGATTGGTGGATAAATTCATCCACCAATAAGAAAGTGCTGTGCAGAGTTCTGAACCAAGAAAAAAAGCTCATATTCCTTCTTTTTCAAATAAAGATAGCAAGAGAACAAAGAAAAATTGATAATAGGAGTAAATTAGAAAGTTGCTTAAAATGTCATGCTCTATCTGAATCACAAAAGAAAAAATTTGGGTTCAGTGTCCCTTTAAAGGGACAGTCAACACCAGAATTTTTGTTGTTTTAAAAGATAGATAATCCCTTAATAACCCATTCCCCAGTTTTGCATAACAAACACATAATTATACACGTTTTACCTCTGTAATTACCTTGTATCTAAGCCTCAGCAGACTGCCCCCTTATTTCAGTTATTTTGACAGACTTGCATTTTAGCTAATCAGAGCTGTCTCCATGGTATATTCATGTGCATGAGCTCAATGTTATCTATATGAAACACATGAACTAATGCCCTCTAGTGGTGAAAAACTATCAAAATGCATTTACATTAGAGGCGGCCTTCAAGGTCTAAGAAATTAGCATATGAACCTCCTAGGTTTAGCCTTCAACTAAGAATACCAAGAGAACAAAGCAAAATTGGTGATAAAAGTAAATTGGAAAGTTGTTTAAATTACATGCCCTATTGGAATCATGAAAGTTTTTTTGGGACTTGACTGTCCCTTTAGAATACAAGTGGCACTCAAACAATTGCGCTAGCGTTTTCGTGATCGTTTGTGCCCCCTTTCAATTGCGCTGATTTTACAAGTGGAGCGAAATCATGATTTCTCTAGCGCAATCTTGATTTACGCAAAAATCCTTACCGTGATCTCAGAGCTGTGGTTAACTGTGTTGTGAAATTTAAACATTACACAAAACACTTAACAAATACATTGCAAACTACACTTACACACATATTAACACTTTCTAATACAAATTATTCAAAAAATATTGCCCCAAAAAGTTATAAGGGCTCAACAATATGCGATCTCATAAACTCATAATCTCAGAAAACTGCTGAAGGGCTTTAACATTGAGATACATATATATACAGTTGCAAGAAAAAGTATGTGAACCCTTTGGAATTATATGGATTTCTGCACAAATTGGTCATAAAATGTGATCTGATCATCATCTAAGTCACAACAATAGACAATCACAGTCTGCTTAAACTAATAACACACAAAGAATGAAATGTTGCCATGTTTTTATTGAACACACCATGTAAACATTCACAGTGCAGGTGGAAAAAGTTTGTGAACCCCTAGACTAATGACATCTCCAAGAGCTAATTGGAGTGAGATGTCAGCCAACTGGAGTCCAATCAATAAGATGAGATTGGAGGTGTTGGTTACAGCTGCCCTATAAAAAAACACACACCAGTTCTAGGTTCACTTTTCACAAGAAGCATTGCCTGATGTGAATGATGCCTCGCACAAAAGAGCTCTCAGAAGACCTATGATTAAGAATTGTTGACTTGCATAAAGCTGGAAAGGGTTATAAAAGTATCTCCAAAAGCCTTGCTGTTCATCAGTCCACGGTAAGACAAATTGTCTATAAATGGATTAAGTTCAGCACTGCTGCTACTCTCCCTAGAAGTGGCCGTCCTGTAAAGATGACTGCAAAAGCACAGCGCAGACTGCTCAATGAGGTGAAGAAGAATCCTAGAGTGTCAGCTAAAGACTTACAAAAGTCACTGGCAAATGCTAACATCTATGTTAGCGAATCTACAATATGTAAAACACTAAACAAGAATGGATTTCATGGGAGGATACCACAGAGGAAGCCACTGCTGTCCAAACAAAACATTGCTGCACGTTTACAGTTTGCACAAGAGCACCTGGATATTCCACAGCAGTACTGGCAAAATATTCTGTGGACAGATGAAACCAAAGTTGAGTTGTTTGGAAGAAACACACAACACTATGTGTGGCGAAAAAGAGGCACAGCACACCAACATCAAAACCTCAGACCAACTGTAAACTATGGTGGTGGGGGCATCATGGTTTGGGGCTGCTTTGCTGCGTCAGGGCCTGGACGGATTGCTATCATCAAAGGAAAAATGAATTCCCAAGTTTATCAAGACATTTTGCAGGAGAACTTAAGGCCATCTGTCTACCAGCTGAAACTCAACAGAAGATGGGTGTTGCAACAGGACAATGACCCAAAGCATAGAAGTAAATCAACAACAGAATGGCTTAAACAGAAGAAAATACGTCTTCTGAAGTGGCCCAGTCAGAGTCTTGACCTCAACCCGAATGAGATGCTGTGGCATGACCTCAAGAAAGCGATTCACACCAGACATCCCAAGAATATTGCTGAACTGAAACAGTTCTGTAAAGAGGAATGGTCAAGAATTACTCCTGACCGTTGTGCACGTCTGATCTGCAACTACAGGAAACGTTTGGTTGAAGTTATTGTTGCCAAAGGAGGTTCAACCAGTTATTAAATCCAAGGGTTCACATACTTTTTTCCACCTGCACTGTGAATGTTTACATGGTGTGTTCAATAAAAACATGGCAACATTTAATTCTGTGTGTGTTATTAGTTGAAGCAGACTGTGATTGTCTATTGTTGTGACTTAGATGATGATCAGATCACATTTTATGACCAATTTGTGCAGAAATCCATATCATTCCAAAGGGTTCACATACTTTTTCTTGCAACTGTACACATGTCTAAAGATGGATATTTATGATTATACTGTGTATATATATATATATATATATATATATATATATATATATATATTTATATATGTGTACATATTAGACATGTGTGTTTCTTTTTTCGGCAGAATTTCATTTCAGGAGAATGTTGGCCGATTCAGAGATTCGAATGCACCCGAATTTCTGAATTGGCAAATCCCAAAAAATTCCAAAAATGAATAAATCAGTTTCTGAATTTTCGGATCCATTATTCATATTCAGAATTTTCATTGTTCTATATAAACCGCAGTTCCCCGACATCGCCGGCACTAAGTTAATCACAAAATAAAGCTATTAACCCTTAAACCGCAGTTCCCCAACATTGCCGACACTAACTAAACCTATTAACCCCTAAACCGCCATTACCAAACATCACTGACACTATTAAACCTATTAACCCCTAAACCGCAGTACCCCAACATCGCCAACACTAACTAAACATATTAACCCCTAAACCGCCATTCCCAAACATCACCGACACTAACTAAACCTATTAACCACTAAACCGCAGTACCCAAACAACACCGACACTAACTAAAACTCTAAATAAAGCTATTAACCCCTAAACCGCCGTTCCCCAACATCACAGACACTAACTAAACCTATTAACCCCTAAACCACAGTTCCCAAACATCGCCGACACAAACTAAACCTATTAACCCCTAAACTGCAGTTCCCAAACATGGCCGACATGAACTAAACCTATTAACCCCTAAACCGCTGTACACCCACATCGCCAACACTAACTAAACCTATTAACCCCTAAACCACAGTTCCCAAACATCGCCGATACAAACTAAACCTATTAACCCCTAAACTGCAGTTCCCAAACATGGCCGACATGAACTAAACCTATTAACCCCTAAACCGCCATACACCCACTTCGCCAACACTATCTAAACCTTTTAACCCCTAAACCGCTGGCCCCCACATCGCAACAACCTAAATTAAACTATATTTTACCCCTAAACCTAACACCCCTAGCTTTAACATAATTAAAATAGACCTAAATTAAAGTTAAACTAACTACCTAGTTAAAATAAATACAAACTTACCTGTGAAATAAAAATAAAACCTAAGCTAGCTACAATATAACTATTTTCTAACTACCTAGTTAAAATAAATACAAACTTACCTTTGAAATAAAAATAAAACCTAAACTTAAGCTAAAAAAACCTAACATTACTAAAAAAAAAACTAACAATACTAAAAAATTTAAACTACAATTACAAAAAATAAAAAAAACTACCATTACAAAAAATAACAAATGAAATTATCCAAAATAATAAGAATTAGTAACATTACTAAAAAAAAAAAACTAACATTACTGAAAAATGTAAACTACAATAAAAAAAAATAAAAAAAACTACCATTACAAAAAATAACAAATGAAATTATCCAAAATAATACAAATTATTCCTATTCTAATACCCCGTAAAAAAATAACCCACCCCAACATAAAAAAACCCTAATCTATAATAAGCTACCAATAGCCCTTAAAAGGGCCTTTTGTAGGGCAATGCCCTAAAAATAACAGTTTTTTTGCTAAAAAATAAAAACAACCCCCCCTAACATTACAAACCCCCACCCCCCAAACCCCACTAAATAAAAAAACCTAACTAAAAAAAACCTAATCTACTCATTGCCCTGAAAAGGTTATTTGTATGGGCCTTCAGCTCTTTTAACGCCCTTAAAAGGGCATTCAGCTCTTTTTCAGCCCATTAAAACCCTAATCTAAAAAAAAACACCCCCCAAAAATAAAAAACTAACACAAACCCCCAAATCGGTACTCACAGTTGCTGAAGTCTGGCAAAAGATCTTCATCCCAGCGGTGAAGCATCTTCATCCAGGTGGCTCCATCTTCATCCATCGCGGGACCGGCACCTTCTTCATCCCTGCGGAGGTGGAGCGGTCAATGTGCGGAGGTCCATCAGTACAACGTGGAGGTCCTCTTCATGCAATCATCCGCCGCACACTGAGGATTCAATGCAAGGTACCCCATTGCTATTGGCTGAAAAATTTAAATCAGACAATAGGAATTAGAGCTGCTTAAATCCTATTGGCTGATTTGAATCAAAACCAATCAGTGCCTTTTATTCAGCGATCTAAAAATACGTCTCAGAACAAAAAATAATGATAAAAACAGGTATATTTAACTAAACCAGTAAAATCAATGCAAATAAAAAGTCTCACAAAGCTTTTCTCGGATTTACCATTTCATCAGGTGAGATGTTAAACATATCTTGTTCTGGGGGCGGAGCCTATAGTTGTTGCAGAAGGACGTGTTTGTGGGGAGCTCCTGATTTTTGATGGGCTATTAGGGGTTATCCCCTTATCTATTTATATTGAGGATACCTGCTGAGGTGCCCTGAGAAACCCCAGAGAAGTCAGTGAGTGCTTTCACAAAGGTGGATCTTCTTACGTTCCTCAGCTGAACTGCATGGAGACTGGCCACGTGGTGGGGAAATCTGCACTGTGACTTTGTTCACCCAAGTTGTTGGGGCCCGTTCCCCCCTCAAGATCGGAAGATCACTGGCAGCGAAAGTGCTGCACTACCATGGAGACTGCTATTCTGATCTCATCAGGTGACTTAATGGAAGATTTCTGTACAGCCATATTAGAAGAACTAAATGTAGCTTTCCAGCTTTCCCTAACTACTGAAAGGCAGAGTTTACAGCGATCAAGGTCTGCAGCTGATATGAGAGAAACATTGCAGAAAGATATCGCTCAGACCGACTTTCCTAATTTGAAGCTACAGAAGAACATATCAGAACCCCTAACTACTACCATAACGGAACATGTCACACTCTCCACTGACTGGGGACCTGAGCCTACTGGTTGTGGAGAAGCCTTTCAGCTGGATCGGCATGTAAAAGACGCAAGAGAGATGGTCGACACCAATAACTCCCGATCTAGGGTTCTGCTACTAGATGCGGCTCCCTTATTGAGTTTGGTCACAAACACTGGCTGCACGTCTTGGCCACATGGCTTCAAGATTCCAGAGTTAATACAACCTGCTGGTAGTACTGACAACTCTCACATTAGTTGTGAAAGGAGCATGGAGCAGTCAAATTTGCAGCATTTCTCTGTGAACCACATATGCAGACAGAGTCACTGGAAAATGGGCATTGGCTGATATTGCTGCAGGACTGACGGAGGATATGTTTCCAACAATGCAGAGACACCGGCAGTATGTATAATTGGGAAACAAACTACACCTCCTTGATATTAACTGCCACTCTTGCACTGCTAAATATGACTCCATGGATTTAGCTCTATTTCTATAATTGCCGTACCCTAATGATGGCGACTACGCCTGATGTTTGGGGGACTTTAATATTTAACGCTAAAATGCCAGACTCAGTTTTAAAGTAAATACTGCATAGCCCTTCTCAGTATATAAAAATTGAGGCATAATGGTAGACTTGTCTCTTAAAACTGCGGCATTGTACCTCTTCAGTCTGGTAGAGGTTACTGTTCTACATACCCTTTGCAAAGGGGGTTTATTACTGTTATTCTTTTCTCTGATTAATCCTATTTTAGCCTTGTGGACTGTTGTTCAGTAGATTGGGAACAGAAGAAAGTATACTAGAGAGATCATAGTTCAGAATTTTAAAAATTTGCAATTGTCTATTGTATTTTATAAGCATGTTCTTTGAGTTTTGTTTTGTTTACTGATCTGATAATCCAGATTACATATTAGAGCTGTATAGTATTATATGTATATTATTAATTACTATCTGAGTAATAGTACATAGGCTTAGAAAAAGGAAGCAATAAGTTTGTTTAGTGATATTGCTAGTCTCAAAACTGATGTGCTGATATAGTAATATATTATGCGTCATATATACAGTAATTGGGTTGAGTGAGCTATTATGTGTTTTAAATATCATTTTTACTTTTCACAAACAGGTTAGACATAGTGAGATAAACTTTTCCCCCTATCTATGTATCATTGACATAATCTCTGAAGACCCCTTCAACACATAATTTTAAGGTGGGTGGTTCATAAGGATCTACCATTCTACATTGTGTCCAAGTTTTGCACTTATCAGAGTTTAGGGGTTATACAGAGAGCTATAGAAGATGTATATGTTAACTTGCTCACCTATATATATTCTTATCTATACATAGGATGTAACTGTTATGACCCTTCACAGCCATTTTAACACCTAATTTCATTCTGGGTGGTTTAGGTGAGATTGCCAATTCATATTTGAGCATAGCCCCATATATTTGTTTATTTTCTGGGATAAGAGTCCTACAGTGTGATATAAGATTTGTTCTTAGTTATATGCCCAGACCAGCTGTGGTAGTATGGTATATGGTTCAGAAATCTAGTTGAGTATTGTGTCAATATGAGGGCCCCAGAGCCTATAGTAAATATAGTAAAGATTTTCACTATTGATCTATGTTGTTGTTATAAATATAAGTCAAGGGTCCAAGAGTGGCCCTAACACCATTAAACAAACCTCCTATGTCTCATAATTTTGGTTTTAAAGGTCCAAGAGAGGCCTTTGTAGGTCCAGGAGGTAGAAAAGAGAGCTCATGTCTTTTCTCTGTTATTGTTCTGCAGGCACGGTTTTGGTTATATTGATATTGTATATTATTATTCAATATGCTCTTTACATTTACATGTACTTACAAATACTGTGGAAAGGGGGAGCTGGTATTCTGGTTAATTGAAACTTGTTTTGGTATCCCTCTAAATCTCTGTTTGTAACAGACTCCTCTGTATTTTGAAATGTTTACATGTACCTGTTACCCCTGCAAACTATCTCTCAATAAAATAAACATTTTAAAAAAAACAAAACAAAAAAAAAACATATCTTGTTCTGAGTCTTAAATACCCTTCAGGGGCATTCTCAGTTACCCATAGTGCACATCTGTGATCAGTCGCACACTAGAATGCAGAACCAATCAGGGTGTTAAACATGTTCTGTATGTCTATGAAAGATGCTAAGGGGAATGAAAGGTAGCAGAGTCTCTTGTAATGGAGTTAAGGGATGAGCTGACAGGCTAGTGGAAAATCCCAGTGCAGTGTAGTAGCAACAATGTTGCAAAGTGAGGGGAGGTCTTAGGCTTACCTCATATAAGGGAAGTTCTGGAACAATCTGGCCTCTTCCACCTGGGATTTTCAAGGAGAAAGTTTGCCATTCTTCAAGTGAAAATGTCTAGGTCCAGGAGAAGTGCTGCGGTGCCCATTCACTTCAGGGAGTCCCCTGGGAGATCCTTGAGGAGTGCACCTGTAATAGATGAAGAGGATGAGGAGGTGGTGCCACCAACTCCGGCAGAAACAAGGCCAGTATTGTCTGCTTTACCTCATAATGTTGTAGTTAGTAGCCCCCCAGCCCCTGAGCCTGCACCCGCTGGACCCGGTACTGTTATGGTTGCGGGACAGGCGGGTGCAGTGAGAGCAGGCCCATCCAATCTGGACGTGGCTTTGGAGGCAGGCCTAGGGGCCCTCACGGCCTCTGGAATGTCTCCTGAGGCGGCGGCGGCCATTGTGGGCATGTTTAAGGCCCTCACGGCCACCGTTCTGCCTCCGGTTGTAGGCCAGGCGGAACCAGGGCCTAGCGCCCCTCATCATCAACCCCATGTGGGCCAGGGGCCTAGCGACCCTCATCAGGCAGGGCCCAGTGTTTCCACTCATCCGGCCGGGTCCCTAGGGCCCGGCACGGATGCCTCATTGGTGGCTCAGTCTGCTGCTGGAGCGGGGCCTACGGGTCCTCGCCCACTTACCGGACTGCCTTTGTCATTGGTGGCTCAGTTGGAGCCTGCCACTTCTAGTGCAGGCTCCGGTTGCGGCCTCGCGTCCGTCGCGTCCATTTCCGGCCGGTCAGGTGACGCACGTGACGTCACTTCTGGCGCCGCAGTAGTCACATGGCCGGAACCTGGAGCGGACGGACGCATTCCTGGAGCGCGAAAGAGGCCTAGCCGGGTACTCTCCGCAGGTGAGGGGGGAGTATCCGGGCGGGCCTGCTCCGCTGCGCTACACTCTGCAGCATCTGGCATTGCGAACAGGGCCAATTTCTTGCAGAGGGGCCACGGCATGCAAAGAGGGAGGCTCAGGGGGTCCAAGGTTACCAGGCAGGCTTATGGGAGAGCTAGAAGCGCATTGCTGGGGCGCCAGTGGTCTAACAGGGGGGGTGCCAGCAACACTTATGTACCCCAAACCGGGGAGAATGCACCCGCAGATGGGGCACAGGGTGAGTCACTATACCCAATAACTGCAGGGGTTCAGGGAGGCCAAGGGCTCGTTACTGCAGGTGCTCAGAGCGTTTCTTCAGTTAGGGAGCGTGTGGTCAGGGAATCGCCCTATGTTGCAGGGTCAGTGAACAAATGGAGTGGTGATATGGATGACGAGAGGGCTAGAGGGGCCCCAACTAGGGCTGGGGTCAGTACTTCTACCCCGGTTGGGGGTAGCAGGCAGGGGGGACGCATGGCTGGCCTGGATACTCCCCTCTTGTTTGTTTCTCCTCCACAGGACATGCTGGCTGCACCGCCGAGGACAGAGGGCTCTGGTACAACGGGAGCTGGACCATCAGTACAGCCGCCAGGAGGATTAGTGGTAGCAGCACCAGGAATATCTACACCTTCCACATCGGCAGTTGGTGAGAGAAATGTATTTAATTTGTCACGCACCACTGACACCGATTATAGCACTGATTCAAACTCAGATGGTGGGAAGAAATTAGGGCTAAACAGTAAGGGGCAGCGCCGCATGTTCAAAATGTTAAAGCTGCTGGTGGCTGAGCGTAATCAGGCTAAGGGTTTAGGTAGCATGGAGCAGCCTGAGCTGCCGGCAGGGCAAAGCACTGCGTCAACATCCACGGGCAATGCCCAGGGAGGCAAGAGCGCTGCGCAGCTGCAGGACATAACAGTTAGTGCCAGGAGGGTAGCTCTGCAGGGGGACTCTTATCCCTGCAAGATCCACTGCCTGCATGCACATCTCAAGCCCAAGACGGTACAGAAAATTTGCGATCATAAATACGTCAATATGTTTGAGCTGTCCCTAGAGGCGTAGCGAGACAAAGAGCGTAGTGAGGATGGGACTGGGCCAAAGAAGATCCAGCGCCCAGATACATTTGAAGAGTGGAGGAGGTGCTTTAGGGTATTCTCCTCCTGCTACATTTAACAGAGGCCGGAGGCCGCGGTAGATGTAATTAAGTACGCGGAAATAATAGAATGTATCTATAATAGATACGGGGAAGGCATGTGGCGTGCTTATGATAGTGAATTTAGGCGTAAAATGGTCGGTAACCCAGTTTTGAATTTTGGAGTGAAAGACTTGGACCTGTGGTCCCTGCTCATACCGGAAAAGGGGGGGCAGGAGGTTCGCTGCTGCGGACAGGGCCCCCGAGGCCAACAGGCCTCGTCAAGCGTCGGGGCAGGGAGTGCTGGAAGTACAATGAGAAGCAGTGTGACAAAGGGGCTTCCTGTTCCTTTCGGCATGCTTGCATGTACTGCAGCGGTCAACACCCAGGTGTTGAGTGCCCCAAGCAGAGGGACGGCGGAGCCTTCCATGGGGCAAAATCGGGGGGGCTGGACAAAAGAGCTCCAACACCCCTGAAGCTGGACGCCATTAGGCCTTGGCTAGCGGCCTACCCGGATAGGGTGGCGGCTGCCAACCTATTGGCCGGGATTAGAGAGGGATTCAAGATACCAACATTGGGGTTGGTAATCGGGTCGGCATCGCATAAGAATTTAAAGTCGGCTTACGAAATGCCGGGCGAAGTTAGGGCAAAATTGAACAAAGAAATTGCTCTGGAGAGGTTTGCTGGTCCATTTGTAAAACCTCTCATCCCTGACTTGGTTATATCACCTTTAGGGGTGGTCCCTAAAAAGGAACCAGGGAAATTCCGTCTGATTCAGCATTTGTCTTATCCGAAAGGCGGTTCCGTCAATGACGCAATAGACCCCCTGATAAGCTCGGTGTCGTACCAATCGTTTGACCAGGCGTTGGAGTTGGTAGTTGCAGTGGGTCTGGGCGCGCTGCTAGACACAAAATGGCCATTGAGTCTGCATTTTGGCTCCTCCCCATACACCCATCATCGTTCAGACTAATGGGGTGTAAATTCGGAGGAAATTATTTTATTGACAAATGCTTGCCCATGGGTTGCTCGCTATCGTGTGCTTATTTTGAGGAATTTAGCTCATTCTTACATTGGGCTATCGTCTCGGCGGCTGGCTAAGGAATAGTCGCCCATTACCTGGACTACTTCCTGCTGGTCGGCGCCGCAAATACACGCGAGTGCGATCGGCTGATCGCAGTAATGCGAGGGCTAATGTCGAAATTCGGGGTGCCACTAGCTGAAGAAAAGACGCAGGGCCCCTGTACAAGGCTTACATACTTGGGGATTGAGATTGACACTGCTGCTAGGCTATGTCGTCTCCCAGCTGACAAGGTGGAAGCCATGCTCTCAGCGGTACGCAAAGCTGGGGTGGCACGGAGCATGCCCATGAGGGAGCTGCAGTCAGTGCTAGGCTTACTCAATTTTGCATGCAAAATTATACCCATGGGCCGCGTGTTCAACAGGAGGATGGAAGCGTTGCTTTCCACTCCTCGGGGTGCATGTAAAGTGTCGGTTTCTGACGACATGCAGGAAGACCTTAGGGTATGGGAGAACTTCCTGACAGGCTTCAACGGAACGCTCCTTTGGCGCGCTCCTAGGGTTTCCAGTCAGACAGTGCACCTGCTGACGGACGCAGCTGGAGCGGCGGGTTATGGCGCTTACCTGGATGGGCAATGGAGCGTGGAGCCATGGCCCCTGTCATGGGTCCAAGTCGGTCTGACAAGGAATTTGACACTACTGGAGCTCTTTCCTATTGTCGTGGCTATGGAGCTCTGGGGGTCGGCGTTAAAGGACCGGTATATCGTGTTCTGGACGGACAACGCTAGCGTCGTGTTCGCAATAAATAGGTTGTCTGCGTCGTCACCGGTAGTGGTTAGGTATTTGCACCAGCTGGTGCTGAGGTGCTTGCAATACAATATTCAGTTTACCGCGAGACACGTCCCCAGGGTCAACAACACCCTGGCGGACGCGCTCTCAAGGTTCCAATGGGACCAGTTTTGCAGGCTGGCTCCTAACACAGCAACAGTTGGCTTACCTTGTCCCCGCTCTATTTTGCAGTTGGCGGGGCATGGAGGTCCATAGGGCACCTAGTGAGGGCGTCCCTGGCGCCGAATACCTGGAGAGCTTATTCACAGCACTGGGTCGAGTGGGTAAGTTATTGTCATGAACGAGGCACAACGGCAGGGGAAGCCCCCAGAGAAACACGGGCAGGGCATTTCGAAGGGCGCTATATCCAATAGGATAGCAGCTGTCTCCTTCTTTTGCAACATGTTGGAGTGGCCCAATGTCACTAAGGGTTTCCTGGTGAGGCAAGTGATTAAGGGCTGGCATAGGCTCGAAGGTAGATCGAAGGTAGATCGAAGGATGCGCATGAACCAGTGACGTTCTGCAGGCTAGCCAAGCTGCTGGACGCCACTGGGGGCGTTTGCGTCGAACCCGGTGAAAGGGAGCTGTTTCATTGTACATTTACGTTGGCATTCTTTGCTGCCCTTAGGCCGGGGAGCTGGTCGCAGCTTCAAAGGGCGCGGTTAACTCGGGTATGCAGTTGTCTCATGTCAAATGTGCGGGGGATAATTTGTTATTGTTCATCCCGCACTCAAAGACAGACCAGGAGGGGAGAGGAGTGTGGGTCACTCTGACGCCCTCAGCCGCGGGCGTCTACCCGGTTTTGAGTACAAGGGTCTATATGGCGCAGCGACCGCAAGGCCCAGTTCAGTTTTTAGTGCATTCCGACGGATCAAATCTGTCTTGGTATCAGTTCACAGCGGTGCTCAAAAAAGTAGCGCTCGCGGCAGGTTTGGGGGACTGTAGAATCACCCCACATTCCTTCCGAATAAGGGCTGCTATCAGCGCTGCGGCACTGGGATGGAAAGGGGAACACATCCAGAAGTTGGGAAGATGGAGGTCCCAATGTTATAAGTCTTACGTGAGCCCGCCAGCAGAGGCGTAGTGGGTAATTTCGGGGCATGAGTAAGGAAACATGCACTGTGCAGTTGTTCTGGTTGTGTTGGCTGGCGTTAGCTTCTGGTGATTGACTATCTAATCCGTTTTCTAGGTGTGGCTACAGGTCCGGCTCGTATTTGGATAATAGGGCACTCTTACGTGCATTGGGCGGCACTGAGGGCCCATTCCTTACCTGAGGGGCAGCAGCTGGGTCTTCCGACGTCAAAAGATTTGTTGCTATTGGAATTCAATATAAGGGAGAGTCAATGCAGCAGACGTCTTAGCAGTATCGTGCAAGTTTTGATAAACACTGTTAGGTGAAATTAGGTAATAAGATGATATACAGTTCATATACAACCTGACCGGAAAAGAGAGCTTAGAGGAGAGCTGCAAGTTAGACTCAGACGCTGCTTGTTTGTTCGATGATCCGATGGTAATGTGTCTGAGCTGCAGGTTGCGGAGAATGCTATGGGCGGTAGTTGATAACGTCAGGTGGAGTCTGCAGAGGAGCAGAACAGTGTTCTGCAGTCAGTTAAGAGCGGATACGGAGATCCCAGTTTACCAAGAAACAAAGTTATACACTTAACCTTTGGAGAGGTATTTTAGGCTGAAGAATGAGGCTAGAGTTTAGAGACAACTAGTAAACTTGAATAATCCAATGTGGTGTGCTGGAAGGAGGAGCCTTATATAGCACACTGTAGGTAAGTGTCATCTTAAAGGTAAAGGCAGACAGGATGAAAATAGGCAGACCTGACAGGCTGCTGCGTTTTGTATCATCTGAAGGCGACTGAGTTCTTTTTTTGGGAGGCCCAAGTAAAGTGCATTGCAGTAATCTAGCCTAGAGGATACAAATGCATGGATTAATGTTGGCATATCATCCAGTGGAATTAAGTGTTTTATCCTGGCTATGTTTTTCAGATGAAAGTAGACAGATTTTATTAGGCAGGAAATCTGCTGTTTAAAATATAGTCCAGTGTCAATCAGCACTCCTAGGTTTCGTACCTTTGAGAACTAATGAGTTCAGAGCCTCCAAGCTCCAGGCCAGTTGGGTGATTGTGGGATGTTTTTGATGCCATGTGTCCCCTCACCAATAGTAACTCTGGTTTGTCCAGGTTCACTTTGAGACAGCTATCATTCATCCATTCTATGAGGTCTGTTAAGCAACTTTTTATGCGGCATGCTGGGTCTGTAGTACCTGGAGCAAAGGAGAAGTAGAGTTGCATGTCATCAGCGTAATAATGATACCTTAGGCCATGTCGGTTAATGATGTCCCTCAGTGGTAGTAAGTAAATTGTGAATAGCATGGGAGACAGGATGAATCCTTGTGGAACTCCGCAGGCCAGTTCTGTCGGTGCTGATGAGCTTGATCCTGATATTACTCTATGTGATCTACCAGTGAGGAAAGATTTAAACCAGTTAAGGACTGTGCCTCCTAGACCACAGATGTGCTGTAAGTGCTCTATTAGAATCCTATGGTCAATGGTGTCAAATGCAGCTGAGAGATCCAGGAGGATTAGGATGGAGTTATCACCTTTGTCTATTGCCATGAGGAGATCATTTAGCACTGTGACTAGCGTTGTTTCAGTGCTGTGGTGGCATCTGAAGCCTGACTGGAAAGAATTGAATATGCTCAGGCGTGCTAGATGGGCTTCCAGTTGAGTTGCCACTACTTTTTCAATTATTTTCCCCAGAAATGGGAGGTTGGATACTGGTCTGTAATTAGTCATGCAGTCTGGGTCTAATAAAGGTTTCTTTAGGAGTGGTTTTACCACAGCTTCTTTTAGAGGATCTGGGAAGTCTCCTATTTTTAGTGAACACTGCACTATTTTTGTGAGGGGTAGGGCGAGTGTTTCAATGCAACCAGATATGGGCTGAGTTGGAGCAGGGTCTAATGCAGGGGTAGCAATACAGGCTTAGGTAGCAATATTGTAAGATCATCTGTTCACATCTCTTAAGTGAACATGTATAAGTGAGGCACAACGAATTATACAAGAATTATACTCAATACTCACCACACTGCTGTTTACTAACTAACAAACTGCCTATTGACATCTGCTAAGGAATGCTGAGTTAACCTACTCTCTCTTCTGCTTTCAGGTATGCGAATTGAGTCCCTGCATTCAAATCCTGCCAATTTCCCTGTATTTTGTATTTTGTTTAATTTGTACTTCAAGTCTGTCTTTTGGTATGTGAATTGGGTCCCTGCATTCAAATCCTGCCAATTTCCCTATATTTTTAGTCATTTGTACTTCAAGTCTCTCTTTTTTTTATGTGAATTGGATCCCTGCATTCAGATCCCACCAATTTCCCTGTATTTTGTGTCACTTGTACTTCAAGTCTCTCTTTTGGTATGTGAATTGGGTCCCTGCATTCAAATCCTGACAATTTCGCTGTATTTTGTTTAATTTGTACTTCAAGTCTCTCTTTTGGTATGTGAATTGGGTCCCTGCATTCAAATCCTGCCTATTTTCCTGTATTTTGTGCCATTTGTACTACAAGTCTCTCTTTTTACATTTGTCTGTGTAATACGTTTACTTTGCTGATATCTTTTCTTTATCTATGTGATGTTCAAACCTTGCAAATACTTGTTATGATTCCTAAATTTATAATTTCACTAATGGTATAACCCCAGCCTCCCCAAATTATATTGTCTGTTTTTTTTAACTTATCTCACCCTGAATCAAATTTTCCCAATTGGCCTTTGACTGTCTTTGATCATGTCATTACCTAATTTATTGCATTCAGCTGAATGCACTGGCCTATAAATGTAACACTGCTACGGTGAAAGCACTGCAGGGGTAGCAATACAGGTTTAGGTAGCAATATTGTAAGATCATCTGTTCACATTTTTTTAAGTGAACATTTATAAGTGAGGAACAATGAATTATACAAGAATTGAACAAGGATTGGACAAGAGATAAGGCAAGTTCTGTTTTAATACTGAGTTTTATACACTGTCTGAATATTTTGTAAAAAATGCACAATATCTCTTTTTGCCACCTTTTGTCTGTTTAACAAACTACTTTACTCAATTACTCCTTACCCCTCACCACCTGCACTTCTCATTAGCCCATCTCTCTTAACCTCACCTTACTTTTGTATTCATGAACTTCACACATTCCTAAAGACTCTCTCTCCCCCTTGCAACTCATCACAAAAACACTCACTACTGCAAATCCACATCTCATGTCACTCTCCCTCTGGCTCATACTAGCTGCTGGCGACATCTCCCCTAATCCTGGTCCCTCACAACTTCCCTGCCCTGCACACCCATGTGTGCCCTTCAATAGACTTCAAAAACAAAACTCTGGTAACCTTAATCTCATTCCTCTTGCATCTAAAGCCACCACCCCCTTCACTTGCGCACTTTGGAACTCTCGCTCTGTTTGCAACAAGCTCACTTCTATCCATGACCGCTTTATCTCCCACTCTCTTAATCTTTTGGCTCTCACAGAAACCTGGCTCTCTCTCCCTCAGACACTGCTTTCTCTGCTGCACTGTCACATGGGGGTCTCTAATTCAGCCACACTCCTAGGTCTGACAATAGACATGGAGGTGGTGTTGGTATTTTACTTTTCTCTCGTTGCACCTTTCAACAATTACATCCCTTCTCTTCCCTCACATTTTCTTAATTTGAAACACACATGATTCGCTTAGTCTCTCCCCTCTCTTTAAGTGTTGCAGTCATATACCGCCCCCCCTGGCTCCGCAACTCTATTTCTAGATGACTTTGCCACCTGGCTACCTTACTTACTTTCCTCAGATACCCCTGCCCTCATTCTCTGTGACTTCAACCTCCCTGTTGATAATCCCACTGCCTCCTCTGCAAAACAACTTCTGCAACTCACTTCCTCTTTTGGCCTATAACAATAGACTGACTCTTCCACTCACAAAGATGGTCACTCCCTTGATCTGATTTTCAGCTATCGATGCACTATCTCAAACTTCACAAACTCACCTTTTCCTCTTTCTGACCACCACCTCCTCACTTGCAACATCACCTCCCTCCCTACAACTCTCCCTCCTTCAACCCCTCAGACTAAACTTCACAGAGATATCAAGTCATTAGATCAGCAACAGCTAGCTAGCTCTATCGAACCTCTTCTCTCTTCCATCCTCTCCTTTTCCTGTCCTGATGAATCTATCTGCCACTATAACTCCACCCTTACATCGGTCCTTGATAATCGCTCCTTGATAATCTAGCTTGAAAACATACACTCACCCTGAGCCCTGGCATACTCCTCTGACACGGTACCTACGCAAATGTTCCTGTACTGCTCAGCGACACTGGAGGAAATCTCGACGTTCTGCTGACTTTCTTCACTATAATTCATCTTGAACTCTTACTATTCTGCCCTTAATTTATATAAGCAACAATACTTCTCCACTCTTATCTCTACGCTTTCTTCAAACCCAAAACATCTGTTCTCCAATTTCAATACTCTTCTCAGCCCACCCCCACCTCCCACCACAACTTTTCTCTTAGCTTAACATTTTTCTAGCTACTTCAACAACAAAATCGACTCCATCAGAAATTAAATCAGCTCTCAACATACTACCAGTCTCCCACCCCTTCAAAAGCTCACAATAATCCAAAACTCACATATCCATAAATTTAGCTCTTTTGGCCCTTTTACAGAGGAAGAAGTTTCTGCCCTTGGACTATCCTCTCACCTCACTACCTGTCTTCTTGACCCCATCCCCTCACAAGTACTCCCCATCCCTCTCTTCTCACACATATCTTCAATCTCTCCTTCAGCACTGGTATAGTTCCCACATCTCTTAAACATGCATTAGTCACACCTATCCTCAAAAAAACCTCTCGATCCAATCTCCCCATCCAACTACCGCCCTATTTCCCTACTCCCTCATGCCTCAAAGCTTCCTGAAAAGCTAGTATATGCACGTCTATCCCATTTCCTTACATTAAACTCCCTCCTTGATCCACTGCAATCTGGATTTCACCCCTTCACTCAACAGAGACAGCAATTGTTAAGGTCACCAACGACCTACTTACAGCAAAATCCAAAGGCCACTTCTCTTTACTTATCCTCCTTGATCTGTCTGCAGCTTGTTATACTGTTGACCACTCTCTTTTGCTCCATACCCTCCAATCCTTCAGCATCTGCGACACAGCTCTCTCTTAGTTCTCTTCCTTTATGTCTAACTGTACCTTTAGTGTAGCCTTCTCTGGGGCATCCTCTGCCTCTTTCTGTTGGGGTACCGCAAGGCTCTGTCCTCGGTCCCCTTCTCTTCTCAATCTACATGTCCTCATTAGGTTTCTCAATAAAGTCCCACGGGTTTCACTATCATTTGTATGCCGACGATACCCAAATCTACCTCTCTGCAAAATAACTATCTCTTTCCTTGCTAACCTATTTCACTAACTGTCTCACTCATATCTCATCTTGGATGTCCTCTCACTACCTCAAGCTAAATCTCTCCAAAACTGAGCTACTTATTTTCCACCCTTCTTCCAAAATCTCCACCCCCTATGTGTCTATAACTGTTGATAACTCCATCATTACCCCAACCTCACATGCCCGTTGTCTTGGGGTCACACTTGACTCAGATCTTTCTCTCACTCCTCACATTCAGTCCTTGGCTAAATCCTGCCGCTTCCACCTAAAAAACATTGCTAAAATCAGACATTTCCTTACACAAGACACAACTAAGATTTCAATCCACTGTCTCATCCTTTACCGTCTCAACTACTACTGAAACTCCATCCTCTGGTCTCAAGCTGCCTAGCTCCTTTAAAACCATAATGAATGCCTCTGCCAGGCTCATCTGCCTTACACGTCGTTCTTCATCTGCCACATCTTTCTGCCAATCCCTTCACTGGCTTCCTCTTGCCTACAGTATTAAACACAAAATTCTCACTCTGACACACAAAGCCCTTAATTGCATTGCTTCCCCCCACATCTCAGACCTTGTCTCCAGATACTCTCCCTCCCGACCCCTTCGGTCCACTCATGATCTCCTACTCTCCTCCTCTCTTGTTACCTCTTCACATTTCCATTTACAAGATTTCTCAAGACTGGCTCCCATCTTATGGAACGCTCTGCCTTGCTCCACAAGACTCTCCCCTAGTTTTAAAAGCTTTAAGTGCTCCCTGAAGACTCTACTATTCAGGGCCGCATACAACCTACACTAACCTTCCTATCTCCACTGCTATCCCCTTAAAGCCCATAGCATGTAAGCCTATAAATCCAGCTGTTTGTAGTCCACCTTCATAAGAGCCAGCAAGAACAGTGCAACTCTCGTCTTTGAGTTTGAGAAGGGAGACATGAAAAACTGGGTGGTTACAATAGGTTGGTGGCAACTGAAGATGGATTGCAAATGGAGATAGTAAAAGGTCTAATGGACCTAATTTCTTGGAACAGTTTTTAATATCTTTTATTTTCTTGAAATCCATGCAAATTTCTCCAGGTGCTAGGATGAAGCCAAGGAGTTCTACTGAGTCAGTATGAAAGATAGATTTTTCCAGTTTAGCATATACATTGAGATAGTACAGTCCTTACATGATCATAGTGTTGTTGTACTCCTAAATAAGAATGTTTTCCAAGTAGACTACTACATAAGTATCCAGGATATAACGAAAACTGTAATTTACAAATCTCTGAAAGGTAGCAGGGCCGTTGCACAGACCAAAGGGCATCACAGTATACTTGTAGTGCCCATAATGGGAAAAAGGCAGTTTTCCACTCATCCCCTTTGCATACTCTCTAAGATTGTAGGCACCAATGTTACTGAATATGACTTCTGCCCTGAGTCGATCCATCAAGTCTGGAATAAGTGGTAGTGGGTATTTATTCTTTACAGTGATGGCATTAAGATCCCTGTAATCTATGCATGGACGAAGTTCTCCATCTTGTTTTGCTGACAAAGAATATACCAGCCTCAGCAGGAGACTTGGATGGTTTAATAAACACTTTTTGTAAATTTTCTTCCAAATAATCTTTTAACTCTTTTAATTCAGGCTCTGATATTCGGTAGATATGGGAATTGGAGCCCCAGGAAGGAGATCAATTGGGCAATCATATTCCTTATGAGGAGGGAGAGTGTCAGTTATTTTCTTTTCAAAGACATCTTGAAATTCTTGATACATCACTAGTATTTGAACAAGATGTTTAACTGGAGGTTTAAGAGTAGCATAAATTTGGGACTTTAGACAGTGATGAAGACAAAATTAGGACTTAAAGTGTACAGTTCCAATTTCACAGTCGATAAACAAACTATGCCTTCGTAACCAGGGGAGGCTGTGCACTAATGAGAACACAGTTCTCCTTTGTGATTGGACCAGTTTTTAACAGTGCTCTCCATCTATATAAATTGGCTTATCCTTATTGAGACTGGGGATCTAAAGTCTGTGTGCTAACTGGATGTCCAAGAAACATCAGCTGGCCCTAGAATCAATCATGGAAGGTAGACTGACAGAGTGCTTATTCCACTGCAATGAGAGAGGTAGGAAAAATGAGGTTTAGAATATCTAGGCATTTGATTGATAGAAAAGAGGGGAAGAGGCAGCTTACCCCTAGGAGTCTTGGGCTTTGTAGTGCACACTCAAGCTATATCTACAGGTTTTCTGCAATACAAACAGAGATTAAGTGACCTTCTTCTTCAGCTTCACTGAGGAGACCCCGGACACATCTTATTTGCAATTAATTCTTCAGTGGAGCCAGCAGTTGAGGATGGAGGCAGAGGATGCACAAATCGCTTGTGAGGAGGACTATATGCAGCCGCCTTTTCTATTCGCCTTTCTCTAAGGCAGTGGTCAATCTGAGATGAGAGAGAAATAAGACTTTCTAATGTTTAAGGGACCCCTACTCATGCCAGTTCATCTTTCAGAGTATTTGACAGACCCAACCTAAACTTATCCAAGAGGGCAGCTTCATTCCAAGTGGTTAATGTGGCAAGGTGACAAAATTCTATTACATATTAGGGATGTGCATTCCTTTTCGGATAAATGTACAAAAATCGGATACTCATTTTCATTTACTAAAATGAATATCCGAATGAATGCACCAACGAAATTTAAAGAAAACAAAAAAATACTGATTAAATTCGTTAGTACTTATTTGTTTCCTTTAAACTGATTTTTAAGGCCTTATACTTACCTTAACACGCTCTGGAGAGTGTGCTAACCCAAATCTATTCTTGCCAGGTCCCTGGCCACACTAATAGGAGTACAGGTCCTGGTAGATGAACTGTTAAGCCTCCTGTTAGCACGGCCAGGGCTCTGGCAAGAAGAGGATAGGGTTAGTGCTCTCTTCAGAGCACATTAGAGTAAGTATGTAGCTACAGGTGAACTTTTCACCTATAGCTTTGAAACATTTAAATTTGTTTAAACACTTGGTCTCTGGAACAAGGTGAGCATACACGGGTATCAGGTAAACATGCTTAAGCTTCAGGAACAAGACAGGTTTCACAATAATTCAGGCCATAGTGATGGGCTGAGTGAACTATAATAGGAACTCCCTTTCCTATTGCCTTCAGGTGGGAGTTCTGGTAATTAGGACATGGTCTGTTAAATCTAAGCAACATATGGCCGCACGCACCAAGAGCTGCAGCAGCCACTGCTGGAGTGGAGTCTTGTGTTCCACCACGTGGGAAACCAAGACTAAGGAAATCACTTTAGGTGTTCGCTGGGCCCGGAAGTGGCTTATCCCTAAGGTAAGAACCTAAAAGTTATGGACACAATAGTCTTTGTTTTTATATAGTATGGACGTCAAAAGGCCATTCCGTAGGTTCAATTTACTAGAAGTTACCTCTATGTCAAAAGGCCATAAAGTAGGTTCCACTTACAAGAAGTTACCTTGATCAATAGGAGTTAAGTTGCAGCATCTGTGAGAGATAGATCTCCGGTGTGGTGGGAATCCGTCAGAGTGCACCTTCTTTATCTCTTGGAGGTAAAGGATGTCTGGGGAGTAGTACCCCATTGGATCACAGGATAGTTGAGAAAAAAACCATAGGAAAGAATACAAAGCAAAATATTGCAGTGTTGCTTTAAAATAGAAAAGATATGCATGAGGTATTTGTACAGCATTTGATATCATAAATGTTTTGTCCTGGTGTCCTGCTTTATTTTTCTCTTCTTGTTAATCCAAGAATTTGTAAAGGCACCAGTCAGTAGATCAAGTGTATTAAAGTAGTGCAATGCAAATAATGCCTTAAACAAGTCAAATATTTCCCTTACATGTTTCAAAGGCTATTTTCCTTCTTCTTCAGAGAGTATCTTTGAAATATTATGATTATAGCCTTTCAAAATTCCCGTAACTCTGATGCACATGACAACGAGCTCTCATCATGCACTTCACTACCTATAGGCACATAACGAGCTGTTTTCATTGATCCCCCTCATTACAGGCCAGGGATCATTGGTGGACTAGTGGGCAGCACTCCCAGGCTTCATGGGAGTGCCAGTGACATCACCACATCTGCACGTAATGACATAAAAAATGGGGCACAACTAGGAAGCTCACTGTAGCTGTAAGGGGGAAGGTTCTTCAAACTCCTCTATCTCAGCCCCCATAGGAGCTTCAAGCCTCAAAAACCATCATTTGAAAGAGAATCATCTGCTCTTTCAAATGATGGTGCTGTTGGAGCAGTACCTTACAAAACACATGCAGATTTGCTTGGGAATAGCTCATTATGGGCTAGATTACAAGTTGAGCACTAACTAGCGCTTTTGATAGAGCGCTAACTGCGATAGCGGTAAACATTTTGTGCGAGTTGGGTTGCGCTGGTACTATGAGTTGAAAGTAAAATCAAATGGCTACTGTGCTAACCCGACTCATGCAAAGTCGGGTTAGCGGAATTACAGTGTCAGGTTAGTGGAATTACACCATCGCTAGCACGATAACCTACTGCCCCATAAAGGTCAATGGAGAAAAAAAGTGAAATAAAAACACCTTGCACACTAACCCAAATCACCATAAGACCCCAACTCTAATAACCCTAAACTACCACACTCCCCACATAGCAAAGCCTGCACTACACTATTAACCCCTAAACTGCCAGACCCCCACATCAAAGTTTGCACTATTTTCATAACTCTTAAACCGCCAGCCCCTACGCAAAGTAACCGACTAGCATCTAAACCCCCTAACCTAACAACCTTTAAGATAACTTAAAATAGACTAACCCTACCTTTACCAAATAAAACCTAACTTCCTTTAAAAAGTTACCTAAAAATAAAAATCAAACCTTCCATTACAATAAAAAAAATACTATTATTACAGTAAAAAAAAACTAATACATAAAAAATAAATAAAAAACACACCGTACAAAAAATAACAGAAAAATATTAAAAATAAATAATTATGCCTATTCTAATACCCCAAAATAAAAACTCACCCCAAAATAAAAAACCCTATTGTAAAAATAAACTACAAATAGCCCTTAAAAGGGCCTTTTCTAGGTCATTCCCCTAAAGTGATCCAGCTTTTTTGTTTAAATAAAAAAAACTTCTAACATTAACTCCCCCACCCCCCAAAAAATAAAAAAAATATCTAAAAAGAAGCTAATCTAAAAAGTGCCCTGAAAAGGGAATTTGGCTGGACATTGCCCTTAAAAGGGTATTTAGCTCTTTTGCTGCCCAGAGGAAAAAAAATAAAAAACTAATCTTAAAAAAAAACTACCCAAAAAACTCTAAACCCCAAGATGGTACTGACCATAGATGATGGTGGGTACCCTTGCATTCCTATTGGCTGATTTGCATGTTCCAATTAATGAATGAAAGCTCACAAAAGCACACTTCCATAGGCTCATGGGAGCCTCATTTTCATGCCGTCAGACACAGCAAACCCTTTGCGCAGCACGCAATTCGCACAGTGTTGGGCAGCAAAATGAAAGTATATATGTATATGAATATATACACATATTAACACATAAATATATATGTATATAAGCATATACATTCTATGTAAAGGCACTTTCAGTGCTGTTTTGTTTCAAAACCCTCACATCACCTCTCTTTAAACCCTTAAAACTACTTTGTGCAGTTTTTATTCAATACCTAAAAATGCTGTACAATTTATTTTGGGGGGCAATTGGGGCAACTTTTTATCATTAACCAGAGGTCTGAGCTCTGGTTAATTGCATATAGCACAAAGTGAAAGCTTGTGGGAGCATTAACTAGTTATTTGTAATGTCTCATATTTGCCCATTTACAGGCGCCCGTTAAAATAGTGCTCTACTTGTAATCTAGCCCTAAACCTTTACAGTTATATTTTCAATATTTAAACAGCTAATATAATTGTAAAAATGCATCTACATACTATTCTAAGGCTAATCTTTGCTTTGAATACATCATCATGTCAAGCATGTAATTACTATTTAACATCCCTTTAAAGTACAACAGGAATGCAGCCAAATATAAGATAATTACAATTTATTTTTTGAGGGGAAAAAAGGGAAATAATGACATCCTATTCACATCTCAAATGTCTGACCAAGGTCATTTTAGTTTTAAACAAACCTTTCTGTGGTTCCCTCTAATCCCCCTTCCTATTAATTTTCTCTCTCTGACATATGTCAATCCAGGTAATAGAATTAATCAAGAGCTGATTTATTTGCAGTTCGGTGCCTACCAAGCTATAGCATAAGGGCACAAAGAGTTTTCCTCTGCAGTTATGTGAATATGTTATTTATTATGGCTTTTTATATCTTACAATCTCTTCTTTCTTCTTTACTTTTTTATCATTTATAGTTCATTTTTTGTATCTTATTGCTAGAAACTGTAAATGGTTTTCTTCAACACAAGCAAATATGCAAAACATTATTGTATGCACTTAGATGTTTACCTTTTTCTCTTTTGTTGTATTTATAACATCATTTAATAAAAAATAAAAAAATAAACTTGCTAAATAAACATTGTTTTTTCTGCTGATCAAGGAGCAAGTTATTAGACTGCTAATATATATATATATATATATATATATATATATATATATATATATATATATATATGGCTTTGTTACAATCTTGTTTGCACAGTCTAGTTCAAATTGGTCTTGTAGTTGTACATTAGGTAGGGCATGTTCTTGTACTGTGTCATACCGCAAATATAAGGTCATTTGTCAAAGCCTTATCATTGTCAAATTCTGTAACCATTCAAAGGCAGACTGGGATAGAGTTAAGAATTGTATGTACTGTAACAAATTAAGTGATATATATTTAAAAGGATTTTTTTTTTTTTAAAACGTCCTAATATATTCAAAAGATCAAATAAATTTTAGGAGAAACTTTTTTGCATCAAAAAGAAGAAAATTAGTGGGAATCAACAGTAAAAAAGCAATAAACCAAAATGTAAACATCTACTAAGATAAGTATAGTAACTGTTTTAATTCATGCCTTTGAAAGGGTCTTCTACTAACTTATGGTATAAAGGAACCGTGTAAGGAATAAAAAACCAATGGGCTAATCACAATCTGTTAGAAACACTTATCAAATGATGTATCTACATAAACTCCATAGACATTAATGGTGTTTTTTTACTGAAAAACATTACAAGGATTGTAACCCACGTGTTCAAAATGAACAGTAAATTGTTTTCAAAGCCCATTAGTTAAATAGGTAAGTGATTGGGGGGGCGGAGCCAACTATCATAGGGTCCAGACGTGTGTGTAAAGAGCTCCTGGCTCTTATATGTTATAATTTCTGTTTATTAGTCCCTAAAATAACCTTTGAAACACCAAAAGTGGACCCTTTCATATACAGCTCTTTTTGGAAGTCTTGAAAGCTCCTGGATGGACTTTTTTTTGGCTTTGTGAGAGTTTCAAGAGTTAGGCTGCGATGGAGGCCTGCGCCGACTGGAGGCTGGCTTTGACGCAGCTCCTGCAGGATCATTTTGCTAGCCTGGAGCTGGTTCTCCGTGAGTGTTATGGTGACAAAGCTGCAGGAGAAGACAAATTTAGGCAGTCGGCCGACCATCATGCCACTTTTACTCTGACTCCTAGTGACTCTATTGTTAGCAAGAGTGCCTGTGTTGCTATGCCGGCCCCTGAGATCGCCTGCAGCTATCTTGATTCCCTAAAGCAGAGGGACGCTCCTACCTACCTCTGCAGCACCGGGTTGGACTGTGCGGTTGGAATTGGGGACTGCCTTGCCGCAACTACTGTTTCCAGTTTGGCTATTGATCTGATCCGGTACCCGGGGGTTTCACCCTCAGCACACAACTTACCTTTAAGCACGGAGTGCCTAGCTTCCACAGTCGGCGGATATATTGGGGAAGGTAGTGCAAGTACACTGCTTGCGTCCACTACACGGAACTCTGCTGAACTCAAGACTTTTCATTCTAGACGGATCAGAGGTATGTCTCCAATTATCCCACAGCTGGGGTTTTTGGACCACCATGCAAAGCTTGCTATTTATGCTGGGCGAGGTGCTGTGCTTGCCGCGGAAAGGTTTGGAGGCGATTGGAAGGAACTCAGGGCATTTCAGTATGAGGCCTTTGTTGATACTTATCCCATCTTGCAATTATTTCTGCTATTTGGCGACATCAGTTACTTGAATTTAGAAGGCAGTCCATCCACGATCCATAATCCAGCCTTTGTTAAACACCTGGAAGCTACAGCACCAAAAGTTGGAATTGGCTAATATGCAAAATATCTGCAGAGACTATGACTGACTATGGTTAACCTGCCTTAGACCTATAATACAGATTTAATGGTGTCCTGATTGGATCGATATAACCTTATTATATGGACATGGTTTCTATTTTCACATAATGTTGGTTGCGTATGTTATATCTGAGGAACCTGTTGGGTTACCTTCTCTTTCAGCTAAAGTTACTTGCCTAAACTTTGTTTTGTAAAGGCTGATAGACACAGTCAGGTTCTCCATATTATTTTTATATGTTCTCACTCTGCATTTTGATGTTTACTACAGTTTTTGTTTAACCATATTATATGAAGGGTCACATTACAGTTATTTTCTATTTTAGATGCTATCTCATTTTAAATATCTAAATAGCTATATCTGGGCTAATTCCAAATGCTTACTCCCACGAGTGCTGACAAATACAATCTACTTTTCTCCCTGTCATTCTGATGCTAATATGATTTGTTATAAGTATAGCCCAATACTATAATGGTTTTCCGAATATGATATATCCTTAGATGTTGAGAAGGATGATAGTGTCATTATTTTGACTATGCTTGGGGGTACATTTATACATACACCTCATGTAACTACTACACATGTCATATCCCTACTAATGGTTCATTTGAGATAACTCAGGTTGTGTAGTAATCTATTTGTTAAACTTATTATGTAGCATTTAAGTTCATTAGGTAAAGAGAGAACACATACAGCCACTTTTGAGAGGTTTGTGTAACCTGTTATTAGGCTATGTTAGCTGTATATGTACCTATCAGGTTTCAGCGTTTTAGGTTATGATATGGGTATATGTAACTAACCAGCTTAGGACCTTGTTTGTTAAAGTTCTTATATGAACTCCCCAGTAAGCTCGGGTATCATTACTATTCATTTACACTATAAATAGCATTACTATATATATATATATTTTGTAACTAAAGGCTGGGCTTAGGATCTAGTTGCATGTTAGACTTATTATACCTTATATCTTTCTATAAGTGTGAGGACCTATGCTCTTATCTAACTACTTTGTGCGTATGCACGATAATATTTCTTATGACCCATCTATGGAGCAATCTTTTTCACAGGTTTAGATCTGTTATTAATACAATTTGAATATTTGAGTGGCATAGTTACTTCTATCCTTTAATCAGCCTAGGGAAGTCATGTGTAACTTTCACATATCTTCACAATAAGCTTTTGGATGGCAGGATCTGTCAGCGGCCGAGGCAGAATTCTGTACATCATTCCATTTCTCAATGTCTAAAATATATTATGCTGACTCCCCAAACATTTGGCTAACATTTACCCTCTTCTCATATTTAAAATATCTACGCTTAACCATTCGTTACTTGCCCCCCAGTTACTTTCCCAAACTGTTTTATAACTTAACGCCTGCTATATATTTCCATAGACCCAGTACCTTTTTAGTAATGTCGACTATTTATGAGCATTTGATGTGAGATGTAATTTTGATATACATCCAGTAGTCTATATGTTTTTGTGAATGTATGCATGTCTGTGCTACCCTGTAATACTGAAGCCAGTCTACTTAGTACACTAAGCACCTGTTATCTATTATATATGTTCGCCTGCCCTCCTTTTCATTCGCAACAAACCTCTAAGTCCTTAAGTTACTTACTTCATTCATCTTACTTTTATTACCACCTCCTCCCCCCCCCCCCCCACCACCACCATAAAGAACCTCCTTTTACAGGAGAACTAACTACGCGGCTTGCCTTTTCTATGCCGCATCTCTATCATAGTTCTTTCCCAACAGCACCATATGTCTTTACTTAACAACAACCCTTATTGTACCGCACCCTAACTACCTTCTTTAAATCAGTTGAAAATGTTATTCTAATTTGCCATAGGTTCAAGAGAGACTATTTTTATCACTCTATTTCCTCTAGTCATCATTTTAGATGACAGGAGTCCAAAAGTGGCTTCTTTTATTAGGAGAGGAAAATACTATAAAGCAGAAAATGAGGTTTCAGTTTTGCCTGTTACATATAAATATAGAGATATTGCTTTGGGTTTTCTCATGAAAAATCTTTACCTATATGTGACTATAGCATAGTTTTGAACTCCTAAGTAATGTCATAGTTTAAAAGAATGTTTCTGAATACTTATGTAACATGTTTATTTGATGTTGTTTTGTCAATAACCTCAATAAAAAACCTATTTAAAAAAAAAAAAAAAAAAGGGAGAAAAAAAAAAATAGGTAAGTGATTTTGTAATAGTTAACTATATTAAAGTGATGGAAACTTGCCCTTTTGTATAAACAGATACGAAATGTTAGCGATAATTTAGATGGAGTTTAATTCATCCATTCTAATGAAGATGCATTTTAACTTACTTTTTTATGTAGTGCTGAAACTCAAATACCCCCGTGCTCTGACCACCCACTTCAAATGTAATTTTTTTTTTTTTTGTTGAGCTTAATGATTTGAACTTTTCTCCTATCGGCACTCGATGCAAAAAAGAAAAAAAATGTGAGTGCAGTATGGCTAGAGTGCTGATTGGAGAGCAGTTCAAACCGTTATCTCACAAAAAAAAAAACTTTTGAAGCAGGTGGTCAGAGGGGGAGGTATTCTAATTTGGGTGCTACATTAAAAAGTAAGTTAAAGGGCATCTTCTTTATTAACTGATTAATTGAACTACATCTAAAATATTGCTTACATTCCAGATCTGTTTATACAAAGGGGGACGTTTACCATCACGTTAAGGCTGTAGTTAACTGTATTCTTATAACATTTAGTTAATAGTTTATGCTATTGCTAAGCTGATATATAAAAAAAATAATAATCAGTATTTGCCAAACCAATTTATCATGGAAATTATTATGGACACTGAAGGAGGTGGCCAAGAAATTCCAACATATCCAAAATAAAAATGAATATCTCACAAAAATCTATAGTCCTTAAATAAATCCTTAAATAACCTATCCAGTATGTAACAATTACAGCTATTGGCTACTTGTACATGATATCTTCTTGAGAAAAACCTACGAGAGAAACTTTCTTCTGAAGGCATTGATCATGCTACTAAGAACATTAGCGTTTGATAAAACAATCTGGGGAATACTGAAATAGGAAAGAACAAAATTTATGTTTAATAAATGCAAAGAGGGTCTTGAACTTTGTCCAAAATTGCCTTTATTTCAAATAGAACAGTGAATTGTATTTAAAATCCAAACAACTTTAAAGGTAATATATAAATTTGTCTTGAACTGATATTGTTGTGTATGGAATATGGATCCAAGTTCAGATTAGAAATCATTACATGAAGAATAGGAAATTACTTCAAAAATCTAAATGATTGCATTGTTTAGAGCACAAAATAAATAAAATATAACAATTATAGACATTTTGATCATTCTAAACTAAATTTTTTTTTTTAAATATTATACCAAAATTAGCAGAATTATTAATATTATATATTAATAATGACATCACTATGACATTATTTATGACCTACATAAAACATTAATAGTTCCATTTGCCATATTTCTACATAAAAAGTACATTGGTTTTGGTGTCAGCTTAGTTAAAAGGACAGTCTACTTCAGAATTTTTATTTTTAAAAAAATCACTTTATTATCCATTCCCCAGTTTTGCATAAGCTACATGGTTAAATTAATATACTTGTTATATCTGTGATGACCTTGTATCTAAGTCTCTTCAGACTGCCCCCTTTTCAGTTCTTTTGACAGACATGCATTTTAGCCAATCAGTTCTGACTTCTAGGTAGCTCCACAGGAGTGAGCACATTGTTATCAATATGCCCCACATGAACTAGCGCTGTCAAGCTGTAAAATAAATGTCAAAATGCACTGAGATAAGAGACAGCCTTCAAGGGCTTAGAAATGAGCATATTAGCCTACCTAGGTTTAGCCTTCAACAAAGAATACCAAGAGCAAATTTGATGATAAAAGTAAATTGGTAAATTTGTTTAAAATGGCATGCCCTATCTTAATCCTGAAAAAACTTGGTTGGGTTTTGTGCAGTTTTAAGAAATCAATGTTAACTCATAATGCATTTGATGACATCATATGTTATGTAATCAGTGCTGTTAATAATGGTGGAATGTATCATTGTATTTATGATGTATACTATCATCAACAAAAACCATGGGGCACAGAATTTAAATTCTAAATATTAACTTTTGAGAACTGCAGTGAGCCCATGCTGCAATGTTTTCTTTTTGGATTTTGTTTTATTGAGTAACATAGCTTAAAACTTTTGATTATTGAATCGTATTTATGATATTTATATGGTTCTTCATTACATAAATAGTGCACATTAGATGAAACTAGAGGTGCATTTAGTTTTGGCCAAATTTAATTTTCGGACGAATTTTGGGCGATTCAGAGATTTGAATGCACCGAATTTCCAAATCAACGCCATAACTAACATCCTGAAAAATTCAAAAAATAAATAAATCAGTTTCCGAATTTTTGGATCCATTCTTTATTCATATTCAGAATTTTTCATTGTTCTAATCTAAACCACAGTTCCCCGACATCGCCAATACTAACAATATCACTAAATAAAGCTATTAACCCCTAAACCGCCATTCCCAGACATCGCCAACACCAACTAAATCACTAAATAAAGCTATTAACCCCTAAACCGCCATTCCCTGACATAGCCGACACTAACTAAACCTATTAACCCCTAAAACACAGTTCCCTGACATCGTTGACACTAACAAAACCTATTAACCCCTAAACTGCAGTTTTCTGGCATTGTCAACACTAACTAAACCTATTAACCCCTAAACCGCTGTTCCCAAACATCACCAACACTAACAAAACCTATTAACCCCTAAACCGCAGTTCCCCGACACTAACTGAAACACTAAATATAGCTATTAACCCCTAAACCGCCATTCCCAAACATTGCCAACACTAAATAAACCTAATAACCCCTAACTTACCGTTCCCAAACATCGCCATCACTCACTAATCCTATTAATACCATTAATTCAGGTCTTTTACTGACCATAAAATAAAAAAAGCCATAATAATAAAAAAACACCCCAAAAAAACAAAAAAAATACCTAATATTAACCCCAAAATCAGTACTCACAGTTGCTGAAGTCCAGCGAAATATCTTCATCCCATCGGCAAAGCATCTTCATCTAGACGGCTCTATCTTCATCCATCGCGGGACCGGCATCTTCTTCATGCCTGCGGAGGCGGAGTGGTCGATGTGTGGAGGCAGAGGTCCAGATGGAGGTTCATTTGTCCGCGTGGAGGTCCTCTTCATACGATCGTCCACTGCACACTGAGGATTCAATGCAAGGTACCCCTTTTATATTGGGGTACTGTTGCATTCCTATTGGCTGAAACATTTAAATAAGCCAATATAAATGAGAGCTGCTCAAATCCTATTGGCTGATTTAAACAGCTTTTAAACAGCCTTTCTTTTAGATTTTTTATAGGTTAGATTTTTTTATTGTGTGGGTTTGGGGGGTTGGGGTTTGTAATGTTAGGGGGTGTTTGTTTCTATTTTTTTGCAAAAGAGCTGTTAACATAAGGACAATGCTCTATTTTTAAGGGCCCTTGGTAGTTTATTATAGATTAGGGTTTTTTTATTTTGGAGTGTTTGTTTTGGGGGTTTTTAAACGGGGGATTAGAATAGGAATCATTTTTATTTTTTGGGATAATTTACTTTGTTATTTTTTGTAATGGTAGTTTATTTTGTTGTTGTAATTTTAGTGTTTATTATTTTTTGTAATTGTAGTTTTAATTTTTAGTAATCTTACAGCTAGATTACGAGTTTTGTGGTAACAGGGGTACGGTGCTAACGAGCAGTTTTTTCTCACTGCTCACTTACATACAACGCTGGTATTACGGGTTTTTACAAACCCAGCGTTAAAAGACAAAAAGTGAGCGTAGTGCAAAATTTTGTTCCACACTTCACTTCAATCAAGCGCTGCTTAAGTGAGCGGTGAGCTGTTGTAACGTGCTTGTGCACGATTTCCCCATAGGAATCAATGGGGAGAGACGGCTGAGAAAAAGTCTAACACCTGCAAAAAAGGAGCGTATAACTCAGTAACACAGCCCCATTGATAAATAAATTAAATTAAATTAGCTAAATCCCCAAAAAACAAACACTAAATTACAGAAAATAAAAATCAAATTACAGATCTTTAAACTAATTACACCTAATCTAAGAGCCCTATCAAAATAAACCCCCCCCCCAAAAAAATAAAAAAACCCTAGGCTATTGACTGAAACATTTAAATTAGCCAATATAAATGAGAGCTGCTTAAATCCTATTGGCTGATTTAAACAGCTTTTAAACAACATTTTTTTTTAGATTTTTTCATAGGTTAGATTTTTATATTGTATGGGTTTGGGTGGTGGGGGTTTGTAATGTTAGGGGGTGTTTGTTTCTATTTTTTTGCAAAAGAGCTGTTAACTTAAGGACAATGCTCTATTTTTAAGGGCCCTTGGTAGTTTATTATAGATTAGGGTTTTGTTTATTTTGGAGTGTTCTTTTTTTTTTTAAACGGGAGATTAGATTAGGAATAATTTTTATTTTTTGGGATAATTTACTTTGTTATTTTTTGTAATGGTAGTTTTTTTGTTTTTGTAATTTTAGTGTTTATTATTTTTTGTAATTGTAGTTTTAATTTTTTCGTAATCTTACGGCTAGATTACGAGTTTTGCGGTAACAGGGGTGCAGTGCTAACGAGCATTTTTTTCTCACCGCTCACTTCAATCCAGCGCTGCTTAAGTGAGCGGTGAGCTGGTGTAACGTGTTCATGCACAATTTCCCCATAGGAATCAATGGGGAGAGCCAGCTGAGAAAAAGTCTAACACCTGCAAAAAAGCAGCGTAGAACTCAGTAACGCAGCCCCATTGATTCCTATGGGGAAATAAAATTTATGTTTACACCTAACACCCTAACATGAACCCCGAGTCTAAACACCCCTAATCTTACACTTATTAACCCCTAATATGCCACCCCTGACATTACCACCACCTACATTATACTTATTAACCCCTAATCTGATGCCCCCGACATCGTCGCCCCCTACCTAGACTTATTAACCCCTAATCTACCGCCCCCAATGTCGACGCCACTATTCTAAATTTATTAACCCCTAAACCTAAGTCTAACCCTAACCCTAACACCCCCTAACTTAAATATAATTTAAATAAATCTAAATAAAATTCCTATCATTAACTAAATAATTCCTATTTAAAACTAAATATGTACCTATAAAATAAACCCTAAGCTAGCTACAATATAACTAATAGTTATATTTTATCTATCTTAGGTTTTATTTTTATTTTACAGGCAAGTTTTTATTTATTTTAACTAGGTACAATAGTTACTAAATAGTTATTAACTATTTACTAACTACCTAGTTAAAATAAATAGAAATGTACCTGTAAAATAAAACCTAACCTAAGTTACACTGACACCTAACACTACACTACAATTAAATACATTAACTAAATTAAAAACAATTAAATAAATTAGCTAAATCACAAAAAAACAAACACTAAATTACAGAAAATAAAAAATCAAATTACAGATCTTTAAACTAATTACACCTAATCTAAGAGCCCTATCAAAATAAAAAAAAGCTCCCCCAAAATAAAAAAACCCTAGCCTAAACTATCAATAGCCCTTAAAAGGGCCTTTTGCGGAGCATTGCCCCAAAGTAATCAGCTCTTTTACCTTTAAAAAAAAATACAAACCCCCCAACAGTAAAACCCACCACCCACACAACCAACCCCCCCAAATAAAAACATAATTTATGCTTACCTGATAAATTCCTTTCTTCTGTTGTGTGATCAGTCCACGGGTCATCATTACTTCTGGGATATAACTCCTCCCCAACAGGAAATGCAAGAGGATTCACCCAGCAGAGCTGCATATAGCTCCTCCCCTCTACGTCAGTCCCAGTCATTCGACCAAGAAACAACGAGAAAGGAGTAAACAAGGGTGAAGTGGTGACTGGAGTATAATTTAAAAGATATTTACCTGCCTTAAAACAGGGCGGGCCGTGGACTGATCACACAACAGAAGAAAGGAATTTATCAGGTAAGCATAAATTATGTTTTCTTCTGTTATGTGTGATCAGTCCACGGGTCATCATTACTTCTGGGATACCAATACCAAAGCAAAAGTACACGGATGACGGGAGGGATAGGCAGGCTCATTATACAGAAGGAACCACTGCCTGAAGAACCTTTCTCCCAAAAATAGCCTCCGAAGAAGCAAAAGTGTCAAATTTGTAAAATTTGGAAAAAGTATGAAGCGAAGACCAAGTTGCAGCCTTGCAAATCTGTTCAACAGAGGCCTCATTCTTAAAGGCCCAAGTGGAAGCCACAGCTCTAGTGGAGTGAGCTGTAATTCTTTCAGGAGGCTGCTGTCCAGCAGTCTCATAGGCTAAACGTATTATGCTACGAAGCCAAAAAGAGAGAGAGGTAGCAGAAGCTTTTTGACCTCTCCTCTGTCCAGAGTAAACGACAAACAAGGAAGAAGTTTGGCGAAAATCTTTAGTTGCCTGCAAGTAGAACTTGAGGGCACGAACTACATCCAGATTGTGTAAAAGACGTTCCTTCTTTGAAGAAGGATTTGGACACAAGGATGGGACAACAATCTCTTGATTGATGTTCCTGTTAGTGACTACCTTAGGTAAGAACCCAGGTTTAGTACGCAGAACTACCTTGTCTGAGTGAAAAATCAGATAAGGGGAATCACAATGTAAGGCTGATAACTCAGAGACTCTTCGAGCCGAGGAAATAGCCATTAAAAACAGAACTTTCCAAGATAACATTTTTATATCAATGGAATGAAGGGGTTCAAACGGAACACCCTGTAAAACGTTAAGAACTAAGTTTAAACTCCATGGTGGAGCAACAGCTTTAAACACAGGCTTGATCCTAGCTAAAGCCTGACAAAAGGACTGGACGTCTGGATTTTCTGACAGACGTCTGTGTAACAAGATGGACAGAGCTGAAATCTGTCCCTTTAATGAACTAGCTGATAAACCCTTTTCTAAACCTTCTTGTAGAAAAGACAATATCCTAGCGATCCTAACCTTACTCCAGGAGTAACCTTTGGATTCGCACCAGTATAGGTATTTCCGCCATATTTTATGGTAAATCCTTCTGGTAACAGGCTTCCTAGCCTGAATCAGGGTATCAATAACCGACTCAGAAAAACCACGTTTTGATAAAATCAAGCGTTCAATTTCCAAGCAGTCAGCTTCAGAGAAGTTAGATTTTGATGTTTGAATGGACCCTGTATCAGAAGGTCCTGTCTTAGAGGTAGAGACCAAGGCGGACAGGATGACATGTCCACTAGATCTGCATACCAAGTCCTGCGTGGCCAAGCAGGTGCTATTAGAATTACTGATGCTCTCTCCTGTTTGATTTTGGCAATCAATCGAGGAAGCAGCGGGAAGGGTGGAAACACATAAGCCATCCTGAAGTTCCAAGGTGCTGTCAAAGCATCTATCAAAACTGCTCCCGGATCCCTGGATCTGGACCCGTAGCGAGGAAGTTTGGCGTTCTGGCGAGACGCCATGAGATCTATCTCTGGTTTGCCCCAACGTCGAAGTATTTGGGCAAAGACCTCCGGATGAAGTTCCCACTCCCCCGGATGAAGAGTCTGGCGACTCAAGAAATCCGCCTCCCAGTTCTCCACTCCCGGGATGTGGATTGCTGACAGGTGGCAAGAGTGAGACTCTGCCCAGCGAATTATCTTTGATACTTCCATCATTGCTAGGGAGCTTCTTGTCCCTCCCTGATGGTTGATGTAAGCTACAGTCGTGATGTTGTCCGACTGAAACCTGATGAACCCCCGAGTTATTAACTGGGGCCAAGCCAGAAGGGCATTGAGAACTGCTCTCAATTCCAGAATGTTTATTGGAAGGAGACTCTCCTCCTGATTCCATAGTCCCTGAGCCTTCAGAGAATTCCAGACAGCGCCCCAACCTAGTAGGCTGGCGTCTGTTGTTACAATTGTCCAGTCTGGCCTGCTGAATGGCATCCCCCTGGACAGGTGTGGCCGATAAAGCCACCATAGAAGAGAATTTCTGGTCTCTTGATTCAGATTCAGAGTAGGGGACAAATCTGAGTAATCCCCATTCCACTGACTTAGCATGCATAATTGCAGCGGTCTGAGGTGTAGGCGTGCAAAAGGTACTATGTCCATTGCCGCTACCATTAAGCCGATCACCTCCATGCATTGAGCTACTGACGGGTGTTGAATGGAATGAAGGACGCGGCATGCATTTTGAAGTTTTGTTAACCTGTCCTCTGTCAGGTAAATCTTCATTTCTACAGAATCTATAAGAGTCCCCAAGAATGGAACTCTTGTGAGAGGAAAGAGAGAACTCTTCTTTTCGTTCACTTTCCATCCATGCGACCTTAGAAATGCCAGAACTAACTCTGTATGAGACTTGGCAGTTTGAAAGCTTGAAGCTTGTATTAGAATGTCGTCTAGGTACGGAGCTACCGAAATCCCTCGCGGTCTTAGTACCGCTAGAAGGGCACCCAGAACCTTTGTGAAGATTCTTGGAGCCGTAGCCAATCCGAATGGAAGAGCTACAAACTGGTAGTGCCTGTCTAAGAAGGCAAACCTTAGATACCGGTGATGATCTTTGTGGATTGGTATGTGAAGGTAAGCATCCTTTAAATCCACTGTGGTCATGTACTGACCCTCTTGGATCATGGGTAAGATTGTCCGAATAGTTTCCATTTTGAACGATGGAACTCTTAGGAATTTGTTTAGAGTCTTTAAATCTAAGATTGGCCTGAAAGTTCCCTCTTTTTTGGGAACCACAAACAGGTTTGAGTAGAACCCTTGTCCTTGTTCCGACCACGGAACCGGATGGATCACTCCCATTGTTAACAGATCTTGTACGCAGCGTAGAAACGCTTCTTTCTTTATCTGGTTTGTTGACAACCTTGACAGATGAAATCTCCCTCTTGGGGGAGATAATTTGAAGTCTAGAAGGTATCCCTGAGATATGATCTCTAGTGCCCAGGGATCCTGAACATCTCTTGCCCAGGCCTGGGCGAAGAGAGAGAGTCTGCCCCCTACTAGATCCGGTCCCGGATCGGGGGCTCTCGGTTCATGCTGTCTTTGGGGCAGCAGCAGGTTTCCTGGCCTGCTTGCTTTTGTTCCAGGACTGGTTAGGCTTCCAGCCTTGCCTGTAACGAGCAACAGCTCCTTCCTGTTTTGGTGCAGTGGAGGTTGATGCTGCTCCTGTTTTGAAATTCCGAAAGGGACGAAAATTAGACTGTCTAGCCTTAGCTTTGGCCTTGTCTTGAGGTAGGGCGTGGCCCTTACCTCCCGTAATGTCAGCGATAATTTCTTTCAAACCGGGCCCGAATAAGGACTGCCCCTTGAAAGGTATATTAAGTAATTTGGACTTAGAAGTAACATCAGCTGACCAGGATTTTAGCCACAGTGCCCTGCGTGCCTGTATGGCGAATCCTGAGTTCTTAGCCGTAAGTTTGGTTAAATGTGCTACGGCCTCCGAAATGAAAGAATTAGCTAGTTTAAGGACTCTAAGCCTGTCCGTAATGTCGTCTAGCGTAGAGGAACTAAGGTTCTCTTCAAGCGACTCAATCCAAAATGCTGCCGCAGCCGTAATCGGCGCGATACATGCAAGGGGTTGTAATATAAAACCTTGTTGAACAAACATTTTCTTAAGGTAACCCTCTAATTTTTTATCCATTGGATCTGAGAAAGCACAGCTATCCTCCACCGGGATAGTGGTACGCTTAGCTAAAGTAGAAACTGCTCCCTCCACCTTGGGGACCGTTTGCCATAAGTCCCGAGTGGTGGCGTCTATTGGAAACATCTTTCTAAATATTGGAGGGGGTGAGAACGGCACACCGGGTCTATCCCACTCCTTAGTAACAATTTCAGTTAGTCTCTTAGGTATAGGAAAAACGTCAGTACTCGCCGGTACCGCAAAGTATTTATCCAACCTACACAGTTTCTCTGGTATTGCAACAGTGTTACAATCGTTGAGAGCTGCTAAGACCTCCCCTAGTAGTACACGGAGGTTCTCCAATTTAAATTTAAAATTTGAAATATCTGAGTCCAATCTGTTTGGATCAGAACCGTCACCCACAGAATGAAGCTCTCCGTCCTCATGCTCTGCGAGCTGTGACGCAGTATCAGACATGGCCCTAGCATTGTCAGCGCACTCTGTTCTCACCCCAGAGTGATCACGCTTGCCTCTTAGTTCAGGTAATTTAGACAAAACTTCAGTCATAACAGTAGCCATATCTTGTAATGTTATCTGTAATGGCCGCCCAGATGTACTAGGCGCCAAAATATCACGCACCTCCCGGGCGGGAGATGCAGGTACTGTCGCGTGAGGCGAGTTAGTCGGCATAACTCTCCCCTCGCTGTTTGGTGAAATTTGTTCACATTGTACAGATTGACTTTTATTTAAAGTAGCATCAATACAGTTAGTACATAAATTTCTATTGGGCTCCACCTTGGCATTGGAACAAATGACACAGATATCTTCCTCTGAGTCAGACATGTTTAACACACTAGCAAAAAAAAACTTACAACTTGGTTATAATCTTTTTTAGCAAAAAAAGGCACTGTGCCTCAAAGAGGTACTAACGATTAAATGACAGTTGAAATAATGAACTGAAAAACAGTTATTGCATCAAATTTTAAAACAACACAACTTTTAGCAAAGGTTTGTTCCCATTAGTAAAAAACAACACTAATTAAATTTGTACATAAGAAAACAAAACAACGTTTTTTATACACAGTCACTATAAGAATTCTCACAGCTCTGCTGAGAGAATTTACCTCCCTTCAAAGAAGTTTGAAGACCCCTGAGATCTGTCAGAGATGAACCGGATCATGCAGGAAATATAAAAGTAGCTGACTGGAATTTTTTGATGCGTAGCAAAGAGCGCCAAAAACGGCCCCTCCCTCTCCCACACAGCAGTGAAGAGAAACGAAACTGTCACAATTAAAGCAAAAAACTGCCAAGTGGAAAATAATGCCCAAACATTTATTCACACAGTACCTCAGCAATGTAAACGATTCTACATTCCAGCAAAAACGTTTAACATGAGAATAGTTATTAAAAGGATTAGTGACCTTTAACACAGTAGTTCCGGTGAAATACCATCCCCAGAATACTGAAGTGTATACATACATGTCATTTTAACGGTATGGCAGGCTTTTCTCATCAATTCCATTCAGAAAATAAAAACTGCCACATACCTCAATGCAGATTCATCTGCCCGCTGTCCCCTGATCTGAAGCCTTTACCTCCCTCAGATGGTCGAGAACAGCAATATGATCTTAACGACTCCGGTTAAAATCATAGTAAAAAATCTCTGTCAGATTCTTCCTCAAACTCTGCCAGAGAAGTAATAACACGCTCCGGTGCTATTTTAAAATAACAAACTTTTGATTGAAGTCATAAAAACTAAGTATAATCACCATAGTCCTCTCACACATCCTATCTAGTCGTTGGGTGCAAGAGAATGACTGGGACTGACGTAGAGGGGAGGAGCTATATGCAGCTCTGCTGGGTGAATCCTCTTGCATTTCCTGTTGGGGAGGAGTTATATCCCAGAAGTAATGATGACCCGTGGACTGATCACACATAACAGAAGAAATACTATCTAAAAAAAAACTAAGCTCCCCATTTCCCTGAAAAGGGCAGTTAGCTCTTTTGCGGCCCAAACCCTAATCTAAAAAATAAAACCCACCCAAAACTCCCTTAAAAACCTAACACTAGCCCCCTGAAGATCAACTTAATGTTCTGAAGACCGGACATCCATCCTCAAGGAAGCGGCAGAAGTCTTTATCCAACCAGGCCAAAGTCCTCAACGAAGCCGGGAGAAGTCTTCATCCAAGCTGGGCAAAGTGGTCCTCCAGACAGGCAGAAGTCTTCATCCAGATGGCATCTTCTATCTTCATCAATCCGACGTGGAACAACTCCATCTTCAAGACATCCGACACGGAGCACCCTCTTCATCCGGAGTCTTCTTACTGAATGATGGTTCCTTTAAGTGACGTCATCCAAGATGGCGTCCCTTAGATTCCGATTGGCTGATAGAATTCTATCAGCCAATCAGAATTAAGGTAGAAAAAATCCTATTGGCTGATGCAATCAGCCAATAGGATTGAACTTCAATCCTATTGGCTGATCCAATCAGCCAATAGGATTGAGCTTGCATTCTATTTGCTGATTGGAACAGTCAATAGAATGCGAGCTCAATCCTATTGGCTGATTGCCAATCGGAATCTACAGGACGCCATCTTGGATAACGTCACTTAAAGGAACTGTCATTCAGTAAGAAGACTCCGGATGAAGAGGATGCTCCGCGTCGGATGCTCCGCGTCGGATGCTCCACATCAGATGGATGAATATAGAAGATGCCATCTGGATGAAGACTTCTGCCCATTTGGAGCACCACTTCACCCGGCTTGGATGAAGACTTCTCCCGGCTTTGTTAAGGACTTCAGCCCGGTTGGATGAAGACTTCTGCCGCTTCCTTGAGGATGGATGTCCGGTCTTCAGAACAGTAAGTCGATCTTCAGGGGCTAGTGTTAGGTTTTTTAAGAGTGTATTGGGTGGGTTTTATTTTTTAGATTAGGGTTTGGGCGGCAAAAGAGCTAACTGCCCTTTTAAGGGCAATGCCCATCCAAATGCCCTTTTCAGGGCAATGGGGAGCTTAGTTTTTTTTAGATAGTATTTTACTTGTGGGGTTGGTTGTGTGGGTGGTGGGTTTTACTGTTGGGGGGTGTTTGTATTTTTTTTTTACAGGTAAAAGAGCTGATTAATTTGGGGCAATGCCCTGCAAAAGGCCCTTTTAAGGGTTATTGATAGTTAAGTTTAGGATAGGGTTTTTTTTATTTTGGGGGGCTTTTTTATTTTGATAGGGCTCTTAGATTAGATGTAATTAGTTTAAAGATCTGTAATTTGTTTTTATTTTCTGTAATTTAGTGTTTGTTTGTTTTTATGATTTAGCTAATTTAATTTATTTAATTGTTTTTAATTTAGTTAATTTATTTAATTGTAGGGTTGTGTTAGGTGTTAGTGTAACTTAGGTTAGGTTTTATTTTACAGGTAAATTTGTCTTTATTTTAGCTAGGTAGTTATTAAATAGTTAATAACTATTTAATAACTATTCTACCTAGTTAAAATAAATACAAACTTGCCTAGCTTAGGGTTTATTTTATAGGTAAGTATATAGTTTTAAATAGGAATTATTTAGTTAATTATAGGAATTTTATTTAGATTTATTTAAATTATATTTAAGTTAGGGGGTGTTAGGGTTAGACTTAGGTTTAGGGGTTAATAAATTTAGAATAGTGGCGGCAACATTGGGGGCGGCAGATTAGGGGTTAATAAGTGTCGGTAGGTTGCAGCGACATTGGGGGTGGCAGATTAGGGGTTAATAAAAAATAATGTAGGTGTCGGCGATGTTGGGGGCATCAGATTAGGGGTTATTAAGTATAATGTAGGTGGCGGCGATGTCCGGAGCAGCAGATTAGGGGTTAATGAATGTAGGTAGGTTGCAGCAATGTTAGGGACAGCAGATTAGGGGTTAATAATATTTAACTAGTGTTTGCGAGGCGGGAGTGCGGCAGTTTAGGGATTAATATGTTTATTCTAGTGGCGTGGATGTCCGGAGCGGCAGATTAGGGGTTAAAAAATTTATTTCAGTGTTTGAGATGCTGGAGGGCCTTGGTTTAGGGGTTAATAGGCAGTTTATGGGTGTTAGTGTACTTTTTAGTACTTTTGTTATGAGTTTTATGCTACGGTGTTGTACCATAAAACTCATAACTACTGACTTTAAAATGCGTTAGGAATCTTGACGGGGTAGGGTGTACCGCTCACTTTTTGGCCTCCCAGGACAGACCCGCAATACTAGCGCTATGGAAGTCCCATAGAAAAAAGACTTTACCAAGTTTACATAAATCATTTTGGGGTAAGGCCAAAAAAGTGTGCGCTGCCCCTAAACCTGCAAGACTCGTAATACCAGCAGTAGTAAAAAAAGCAGCGTTAGCATTATCACCTGTTAACACTGCTTTTTCATCTTACCGCAAAACTTGTAATCTAGCTGTTAGTTTTTTTTTATTTTTAGTAATGTTAGGTTTTATTAGTGTTAGCTTAGGTTTTATTTTTATTTCACAGGTAAGTTTGTATTTATTTTTAAATAGGTAGTTAGTTAATAATTGTAACTTTAATTTAGGTCTATTTTAATTATGTTAAAGTTAGGGGGTGTTAGGTTTAGGGGTTAATAGTTTAATTTAGTTTGTTGCGATGTGGGGGCTGACAGTTTAGGGGTTAATAGCGGTTTAGGGGTTAATAGGTTTAGTTAGTCTCGGCGATGTCAGGGAACTGCGGTTTAGGAGTTAATAGGTTTAGCTAGTGTCAGCAATGTCGGGGAACTGCAGTTTAGGGGTTAATAGGTTTAGTTAGTGTTGGAGATGTTTGGTAATGACGGTTTAGGGGTTAATAGCTTTATTTAGTGTTTTAGTTAGTGTTGGCGATGTTTGGGAACAGTGATTTAGGGGTTAATAGCTTTATTTAGTGTTTTAGTTAGTGTTGGTGATGTTTGGGAACAGTGGTTTAGGGGTTAATAGCTTTATTTAGTGTCGGCAATGTGGGTGGCGGCCGGGGTTTTAGATAATCTGGTTTCGGCAATCGCCATGCATATTAGTTATGTTAAGTTAAATAGTTTTTTCGGATCCATTCTTTATTCATACGCATTATTCTATTCTAAACATTAGAATAGAATAATGAATATGAATAAAGAATGGATCCGAAAGAACGAACGTATCAGAAAAAACGATTTAACTTAACATAACTAATTTCCCGAAAACACCTTTTTTTTTTTAAACTTAACTAAACTAATTTGCCGAAACAAAATTATTTATTTAACTAATGAAAAGGAAATAAAAACAAAACAAAATTTTTAGCATTGTACATGTCTAGATGAAACGTCTCAAACACATAATATTGTTTAATCTCTCACCTAGCCAATGACTAAACATAGAGTGACTACAAAATTACCTTAGTGAAGTGCTGTGACAAATGTATAGAGCCTGCAAGATCTTTTATTTATAATTTAATCCTTAAATAAATTGCTAATGGGCATTTTATTTAAAAAAAAAAAAACTTTAAAAAAATTAAACATTTGTAAAAGCAAAACTGAATATTTAACTGAAAAGAAACCCCCCACTTGCCTGTATTCAAAAGCTTTCGCAATCAATCTAAAGATTATGCACAGGATCAAGAGTTTGTAATGGAGTGGAATGTTCTGAAAGAAGGAGTGTCTTCTGTTCTGATTTTTAAAGCAGATATTCCAGGCAAGAATATAGATTATTACTACTAGAAATACCATAATGTTAAATTTTTGCTTAGAGGACTAGTAGTGTTGTTTGTGTATTTGAGTTGATTTATTACAATTGTGTGTGTGTTGTGCATATGAGTCTTTGTTATTTATGTTGTTCATATTAATCTTAGGATTTGTTCAATTTACAGAGAAAACAGAATTAGCAGTCTCTACTTAGGAAATGTATAGCAAGTTTTGAGATAATCAAAATATTAGGAAATAAGCAACGTTCACCATGAGGCACAAACAACATTTTTGTATTGTGATGATTTCTCAATATGCTTAAGTGGACTGATATGGCACAGTTACTTGTGAATCATGGCTGAGTGGGTATCTTAACATAATTCCAGTTTCCCTGTTGTTTTACAAGACTTGTGTTTGTGTTTTATTAAGCCTTTTATAACTCTGAGTCATCCCAATACGTATATTAGGTTCCATATTGTTCAATATAGATGAAAATACATTTTTTGCAGATCTGTTAACCTTGTTCTTTTCAAACATCTAAAGTCATTCATAAAAATGAACCACAGAGAGGTGATGGAGGATAGGATAACACATTTTTTATTCCCTACATTACCTAGGAAGACTCATTGGGCTAGGTTACCAAAAATTATGAGGCTGTTGACATTAAAAAATACTGCTTAAAAATCAAATACTTTTTTTATAGCAGCAAATAAAAACAAATACAGCAATTCACAGCACATAGCTGTTTGAGATGGGGTTTTGTTTGCATTGAAACTAGTAAGGTATCTCTCTGCCATGGAGTACAGTTATTTAGTTTTTATTTTTGATTGATGTTCTTCTTTGCTTTAGTAGATTTATATTTATGCAGATGCCTGGCTCAATGACTTTTCCTAGGGGACATAGTAAAGTAGGCGTCTTGATTGATAATAGAAGCTAGGCTAAATGCAGAGGTTATGATGCAGATAACTAATTGGGATGGATACTGGCAGTAAACAGGCAAGAGTACCTACATTAAATTCAAAAGTGTAACACATAACTTGGATATTAGGTAGCTGTTTGTTCAGTGTTCTAAGAGGGCCGGTATACCCTACTATTATGGCATACAGGCAGCCCAGCATTTATGTGTATATATATAAGTAAGGAGTAGTTACTCCTTGAGAGAGCAGTGAGAGGAGGCCTTATTTGTTATTATGGACTTTTTAAAAAGTCCCTATTACACCAGCAATATAAAAATATCATAAGACAACTGTATAAAAGACATTAAAATAATCGGTGTCATGTTACTATAGTTATACTTTCCAAAAGAGATTGGCAGAATGCTGAAGTCTTTTTTAAAAACACATTTCTTTATTTGGTTCCATAAAACACATCACTATACATGGACAAAGTATGCACTTAGTACCAGATTGTCCGTGGATCAGCTTTTTTTGGGAAGTGTATTGTATTCTCAAAGCTTTAGGTTACGTTTATGGTATTGTGCGGATCAGCGCATATGCCAATACTCATACCGGATATGTGTGAAATGATTAAGACCATCAAGCGTGTAGTCCTGTGGACTGGAAAACCAGCCGTACACACATACCCGACAGTAAGTGAGAATGGGGGAGTGGTGCATCTGTGAGCTGTGGTAATCCTGAGGAGGGGCTTGTATGAACGCGGAATTGAGTCAGTTCTGTTTCAGACTAGTAATCATTAAAATCAAATAGTGCTATAAAAAATGATATAATACCTTATTCCAGGTTGATTCATAAATTTTCCAGTTAACTGGAAATTCTTAATTATTGCCCTGATGGTGGAAGTGAGTATTTTCAGTGCTTTTGCTATTTTCTTATAGCCATGCACATCACAGCAATATTCCTTTGTCTTACTCATTGTGATGAATGACTAAGGGAATTTGCCCTCTGTTACCTCATATTTATACCCCTGTGAAACAGGAAGTCATGGTTGAACAATTTCCTGTTCCTAGTCACCCAGGTGAGCTAAAAAAATTAAAATATCAATGGGAATATACTTCAAATATATTTTTCTCATATGAATTCATAGGGGTGCCAAAATTGTGCCACACATATATTTAACAAATATTTGTTTTTCTTTAGATAAACCTGTGTTGTGTTTGCAATTGTTTGATATCCATGAGAGCAGAGTATTTGTGGGTGTTTTTTGAACAAAATATCAAAAGCTTAAACAATAAAGACATTTTTTTACAGACTTTTTTGCTCATATTTACCAAAGATGCCAATATTAGTGGAGGATACTGTATATAAATATACATTTTAAAATTAAAAGAACCTTTTCTTCCATGTGACGAACATTGGAATGCAAGTAATTGGTGTTGTGTTAATGAGTGAGCAATAATTGTTGTTTTGTTTTTACAGCACGTCCCATAGATGTCTATGGGGAGAAGACATTAGCACAGTTTCTGATGTCTTAGAGTTAACTCGCATCGGACTTATGCTTTTATACTTTCAACTGGTAATATGCATGCTAAAGCGGCCACGTTAAATTTTTACTTTGAACGCAGTTAGCATGAGAGGGAAAATTAGTTAGTGTGCTATTTGTAATCTGGCCCATAGTGTGAAGTTTGATAAGCGTCCTATTCCAAATCAATCAATCAATCAATCAATCAATCAATCAATCTATCTATCTATCTATCTATCTATCTATCTTATCTATCTATCTATCATCTATGCATCTGCATATCTTTCTTTCTATAAATTTATAAGCATCCACCTCAGTTAACATATATAATTCTATAAGTAAGTACTGTATCTATTATTGATATTTGAGTCCAATCATTGCTTATTTGAAAAAGAAAAAAATAATTACCAGGAAGCATTTAAACACGATACACAACATGCATTGACATTTTTTGCACAGCCTTATATAAACTGTGAAACATATTCCCATACGCTTACAATTTGCTGATCAGCTACATATGTCTCCTTAATATTATAGTTCTAAAAGACTGTCAGGAAATGGTGTTAATTTGAATGAGTGCTTATGAGTGACTGGTTTTGACAGGAATTGTAAGTACAGCACATGTCTAGAGTGTGCAAATGACAGAAAGCTCTATGGTTTAAGCAAACAGGTCTGACACCTAATTGCTACATGTGATTAAGTGCATCTGTTAGTGCTTGAATGTCAATAATAAAGTGACTCAATAGACAATTCAATGATCCATCTGCTAGGAATAATTGCACTATTTTATATTTCTCTAGATTTATCTAAATGTGAACACACTCTGATATGGTTTTTATGTTATGCAATATTAAGATGACTATTTCTGCATCTTAGATAAAAAAAGACATTTATTATCATACACATAAAAATAGGGCTGTTTTTATCATTATTTTGTTTTTTTATTAAAGGATATTAAAACCCACATTTTTTATTTCATGATTTAGATAGGAACTACAATTTTAAACAACCTTCCATTTTACTTCTATTATCAAATTTGTTTTGTTTTCTTGTTATCATTTGTTTAAAAGCAGGAAGGCAAGTTCAGGAGTGTGCACGTGACTGCAGCACTTTATGGCAGCAGTTTTGCAACAATGTTATACATTATATAAAGAGAAAGTGATCTTCCAGATAATAAACGTGTGCTGGTTGTATGGCAACAATCAAAGTGTAGTACCAAAAGGCAAAGTTCATATTTATTAAATACAAATTTAAAACTTACAAGTCACTGGACATTGGTCAGAGGAGTATAGGGCAAACGGAACAGGTGCCTACGTCACTTGACGCGTTTCACGCTGTGCTGGAGCTTTCTCAAAAAATGCGTCAGTCAGTAGTTATGTAACATAAAACTCATAACTAAACTGCTACAAAGTACACTAAACACCCAAAAACTATCTATTAACCCCTAAACTGAGGCCCTCCCACATTGCAAACACTACAATAAATGCATTAACCCTTAATCTGACACTCCCAACATCGCCGCCACTTAAAAAAAATACACAGCCGCCACTATAATAAACCTAATAACCCCTAAACTGAAACCCCCCCACAATGAAATATATTAAATTAAACTATTAACCCCTAAACCGAAAGCCCCCATATTGCAATAAACTAATTTAAACCAGTTACCCCCTAAACCTAATGCCCCCTTAACTTTATATTAAAATTACAATTTCCCTATCTTAAATGAAATTAAAACTTACCTGTCAAATTAAAAAAACTAACTTTAAACTAACAATTAAAGGGGGGCAGAGCCAACGCTAAAATGGAGCAGTCGCATGCTAACATAGCTCTAGCTACTTACTACCTTTAAGTATACAATTGACCGCTCAAATCAGCCCAGCTTTAAAACACTATATGGTCAGAGACTCAGGGACCCTAAATGTGAAGCCTGGAATCTAGAAAACATCTGCAACTAGCGGAATTCCGATTCTTAAGTGGGGCCCTTCTGCGGTTGTTCCGTGAAGCGGCCATTTTCAAGATCCTGTAAAGGGAGAAACGAGATACAAGTGCAATGGCACTTTTTAGCTATACCTTTCTAGATACACTACAAAGCCTACTATGCAAACATTTTCTGTGTCTCGAGAGAAGCTTGATGGTAACATGGGGAGGAACTGTAAGTGCTGACACACAGTGCATCGTTCAGGCAACTCCAGGTGCCGTTCCAGCCTTGAAGCCTAAGGTTAGACAGATGGTTTGTTTGATGGATGAATCTGCTCATCCTGAGTCAGAGCAGATTGCAAATGCCCCGTGGACTGCTGCTGGTAACCCAGATCAGCAGTGACAGATGACAACAACAGACTGGCAGCAAGTTTATGATGGGGAAGCCAAGGAGGCCACCACAAGCTCTAATATCCCTGACCATCTAACAGATAAGGGTCACAGTATGGATCTTTCAGCACAGGGACCTGTAGCAATGGCCTTATCAGATCTCCACGCTAGAGCACTGAATTATATGGGGGCAATGAGCACAGTGACTGCCTATAAACAAATGTGGCTACACTTATGGCATGCTAGGCGCTCCTTCTATTGTGTCTGCAATGCAGTCGGCGTTGGCTAGGATAATGGGGCTTCCTATAGCAGGCGGGAGATAAACTCCCCACTTACTTACGACTCCTACAGAATTGTAACCCATGAGACATTCACCGATACCATTATATTTATTTTGGCACATAAGGCCAACACTATAGCCAGATGGACCTGTTGTTTATTTCTTTATTAGCTCTCTCTGGTGCTAATTGACTTTAAACTACCGCTGAAAAGAAATACACCACCTCCTCAGAGGACTGTTATGGACTAGAACATGCAGTCCTGACTGGGCCTCTGCAGCGGGAGTATGTCCTGGGACGGCCATGTTTGTATCTTGCCAGACTGTTCTGCAGTTAAGTTTACTATAGGGCATGGCAATACCTATATAAGAATGGTTCCTGTGCCTCTATGTATTTAATGTTTATTTCACTAATGTTATAGGGTCTCTTAGCATAATATTTAGAGTTGGTGTGTTGATGACATGTGCATCGTTTCCTGGATTGACTTAAAATAATGGTATCATGGCTAACTGTAGTATCCTACATTTATAACGTGTCTATACAATTTTAGTTCAATAATAATGTTGCTTTTTTTTTTGGGCTCACTCTAACTACAGGGCGAATTTACTTTTTTTGTTTTGAGGTTTGTTTACCACTAAGCCACCAGGAAAAGTTTACTCTTTGATCAGACCAATCCTTATACAGATACTATTAGACAACATTGTCTACACACTATTATGCTCAGCTTAAGCTGTTTATATGTTAAATATAGATCTTCCCGAAATAAAAGTATTTCTCACTAACTTATCACTATACCCTTCAGCTATTGCACAGGTGGGAACTTTATATGAGGACTATTGCTGTTTATCAGTCTGTATCACCCACTGTAATGGCCGCTCATAGTATTACGATCATTTCTTTATATGTGTGTGTTAACCTGCATTATTAATATCTTTAAGAATTCACATTATGCATAGTACTTATAGACGGGCACAATGTTTTTTCTTTTAACCTGCCTCTTATTGCTAGGATAATTATATGTGTGATATTAATGTTGATACATAGCTATGTATACAATTACATCTAATCCCGATATTATATCAGGAAAGGTCCATATTTCCTCTTTATAAGAACTAGGGTGGTGCCGCATGCGGCCGGTGCGGCGACACTCAATTATATTCATACTTTGAGGATCCCTACTCTGATCATAGATATATAAAACTACTCCTAGTAGTTAACGCTATACACCTACCTGACATAACAATGTTCTGCTCTCAGATGTTACACTCACCCGGATACTTAGGCTTCTGGTTACACATACACATGGCCTCTAGAACTCTCGGGTAAAATATTTAGCTGGTATTTAGCTGATATTAGTTAGTTAGTTAGTATTACTATTATTGCAGCAATTTCCTTTCTCTGCAAGACAGGTTACTTAGGGTGACTCCATTATACTATTTTATTTCTATGTTTAAACCACAGTTTTTATTCTGGAGTCGCACCTGTTTGATCTTACCAACCTTACCCTTCTATGTTTTATTACCACTACCTTGCATCCCTAGAAAACATAGGCATTAACGGATTTTGACGGGAATATATACTGCCCTCTACATAATAGCTAATTGACCTAAAATTACTCTGGTAAAGAGTGTGCATTCTTCTTTTTCTTTTATTACGCCTGAATTTGGACACTTATCCCTATCTGTTATCTCCAAATATCTCAATAGCACGATTATTAGTCTATGATACCTACCATAACTAAATGCCCACCTCCTCCCCTCCCCCCATTAAAGCTCTGGGCATGTTTCCAATACTATATTTACAATTGGTATGCAGCCACGGCAAATACATATGATTTCCGTATTAACCCTATTAATATCTGATAAGTGGGCATCTACTAAGTTTCCGTATTTATGTATTCTTATAAAGTTAACCACACTTTGTCCCATCAAGTTCTAACTGTAACCCTACACTATAAGTAGTCTCCCCTAATCTATTAGTTTTGAAGTGAAGCATTTTTCATCTTGCCTGAGTGGGCTGGACCCACTCTCCTATTCTCATTTATGGTTTCCTTACATATGATACTACAACTGAGCGACATAAGCCATGTTTCAGCAAATAGTTTAGAATTTAATGTTCCGCCATGCCAGACAGGACAATGGTCTAGTATTTAACCAACCCTCTTATATTTTCCCTCTAGTAGCCCATATGTGTATGAGAGTAGCGTAGCGTTGTAGCTCACTTTACTTTTGAGTCATGATATAATAAACCATCCTGCCTACCTACCATATTTGAATAATCACCTCCCCCCCATATAATTTGCCTCCCAATTGTGGAGGACTACCTAAGCGGTTTATCTCTCCTATACCGCACCCTTAACAATAGTATTTCCATTCCTAATGCCCAGAACCAGTTGGCTTAGATTCCCTCTAATCTAATATATATTTCATTTTTTTTTAATATCTAAATTGTAAGCCACATATTGCAGCCTGTTTATTGTGTTTTTCTGGGCTTCGACACAACATCACTTCTCATACTCATTCTGTCAACAACCTGATAATTTTTTGAGAGTCTGTGATCTCTTTGTGACGTTTTTTTTATCTCCAAATCACCAGGTTGTTGGTGTTCAGTTTATATTTGTAGTCTACCTTGTTATTATATTTCCCTATGTAACTCCTAAACAACTAATAGGCCCAAGAGGTCTTAAATGCTCTTTAAGGGAAATATTTCTAAAAAAAATGAGAAAACATGAGGTTCATCTTTTGAATATTTAGACGTGTGTATACAGCACTAGATTGAATTGTTAAAATGTATGTTTATTTTGGATACACACTGCAAATTGTCGTGATATGTTTTATAACTCGCTGATGATAATTGTTTGTTTCTATGAGAACCCCAATAAAGATTATTTAAAAAAAAACTAACAATTAAACTAATATAATTATTAAACTAAAATTAAACTAACTACTAATTAAATAAAACTAAACTACACATTAAAAACATCATAACATTACTCTAAAAATTACAAAGTATCTAATTACAAAAAATAAAAAAATACTAAGTTACAAAAAATAACAAACACTAAACTACGGAAAATAACAAACGAAATGATCAAAAATAAAAAATAATTACACCTAATCTAATAGCCCTATCAAAATAAAAAAGTCCACCCAAAATAAAAAAAAAACCCCTAGCCTACAATAAACTACCAATGGCCATTAAAAGGGCCTTTTGTGGGGCATTGCCCCAAAGATACCAGCTCTTTTACCTGTAAAAAAAATCACAAAGACCCCCCAACAGTAAAATCCACCACTCAACCAGCCTGTGTTTTTATACCATCACCACATCGTATTCTTCACGAGTGACTATTCACGCCCTACCTCCATCCCACCCGTTACCTGCAGTGGTAGTGCGCACTGATCGTAGCCATACGGAAACAGTGGAGGCTTGCCGATTGCCGACGTCTGACTGGTGGACATGGAGTGACGTATACTGGCTGGGGTGTGTCATTTAAAAAGAATAGCAATATAATGACATTCATTAAACATAGCAATCATATTATTATCATGGATAATAATAAGCATAGTCCTTTTTTTATACAGAATACATTAGTCAACAAAGAAATATACTGGACTGAGAACAACTAAAATTTCAATAGTGAATAAACAATGTACTGTTTTTAAAGACCAGCAATTGCCAATTTTAATTACGTAATTGAACTAGCATGCATATAATGTATTGGCTTCCCTTAACAATGCTTTCTAAGAATATAGATTACTAGTACTAAAGCCCGTGTACACGGGCCATTTTTTGCAGTACAGCGGTCCCACCCCTTGCTCTCTCCCCCCTCTCTTTTGCTCTCTCTTCCCCCCTCTCTTTTGCTTTCTCTCCCCCCTTTCTTTTGCTTTCTCTTCCCCCTCTCCTTTGCACTCTCTCTCCTATCTTTTGCTCTCTCTCCACTCTTTTGCTCTCTCTCTCCCCTCTTTGGCTCTCTCCCCCCTTTCTTTTGCTCTCTCTCCCCCCCTCTTTTGTTCTCCCCCCCCACTTTGGCTCTCTCCCCCCCTCTTTGGCTCTCTCTCCCCCCTCTTTGGCTCTCTCTCCCCCCTCTTTGGCTCTCTTTCCTCTTTGGCTCTCTCTCTCCCCCCTCTTTGGCTCTCTCCCCCCCTTTTGGCTCTCTCCCCCCCCCCTTTGGCTCTCTCCCCCCCCCTCTTTGGCTCTCTATCCCCCTCCCTCTTTGGCTCTCTCTCCTCTTTGGCTCTCTCTCCTCTTTGGCTCCCCCCCTTTGGCTCTCCCCCCCCCCCTCTTTGGCTCTCCCCCCTCTTTGGCTCTCTCTCTCTCCCCTCTTTGACTCTCTCCCCTCTTTGGCTCTCTTTCCTCTTTGGCTCTCTCCCCCCCCCTTTGTCTCTCTCTCCCCCCCTCTGGATCTCTCCCCCCCCCCTTTGGCTCTCTCTCCTCTTTGGCTCTCCCCCCTCTTTGGCTCTCTCTCCTCTTTTGCTCTCTTCCCTCTTTTGCTCTCTTCCCTCTTTGGCTCTCTCCCCTCTTTGGCTCTCTTTCCTCTTTGGCTCTCTTTCCTCTTTGGCTCTCTCTCCCCCCCCTTTGGCTCTCTCTCCCCCCCCCCTTTGGCTCTCTCTCCCCCCCTCTTTGGCTCTCTTTCCTCTTTGGCTCTCTTTCCTCTTTGGCTCTCTCTCCCCCCCCTTTGGCTCTCTCCCCCCCTTTGGCTCTCCCCCCTCTTTTGCTCTCTTCCCTCTTTGGCTCTCTCCCCCCCTCTCCAGCTCCCTTCTCCCCCCCTCTCTTGCTCCGTCTTAAATGAAACTTTCAAGCCTTTGCCTCTCTGGCCACGCCTACATCATGGCACCCCGCCAGGCCACCGCCAGGTCACGTCCCTAGCCGCACCCGACCACGCCCCCGCGAAGCCCGACCACGCCCCTCGTGATGCCCGGTCACGCCCCCATCGGCCACGCTCCCTGACACTCCGCTTCAGCCTTGCTCTGTGCTGAGTGTCAGGATCCAAACGGCCAGGTATGTTTGTCACGTGCAGTCTCTACTGCGCATGACTGCATCTGACAAACATACTTGGCCATTTATTATATAGGATTGTTACTTTTAATACAAATAAATTAACTTACATTGACATGCAGTTTAGTGGTCTTGTAATTAGTCAGAATCCAACTCAAGCTCTACTAGATATGTTGGGGACATTTGCCTGGTAAGGCAACAATGTTATGACCCTGTCTTGCTTACTGGACTTTGTTTCTGGCCTAACCTTCTGCTGTACTGTGAATTATGGATTGTATACCCTTTTGCTGACCTTTGGAACTGTTACCCTTCTGTCTGATCCTTCTCTTTCAACATCTGTCTGTTACTTAATTCCTTGGTTCCTGGCTTTGACTTCCTTCTCAACCACTTCCTGTGTTCGCCATGGGTTCTGATGCATGGTTTTGGTTTATCTTTCTCAGTAATTACTATTGCCTGCTTCTGAATGTAATCTTCAGTACATCTTCTGCAAGATTGTTTACAGCCTGCAAACAAGCTAGCACTCTATTTACATATTTACCTAGTCAGCTTATTGTTTCTGGTTCACATCAATCTGGACCCATGACCTCCAGCAGAATTTTAAATGCCTAGGGCATCAAAAAACCTAAATATGCCACTGATGGTACTCTTTTGTTGGTGCTTAGAGTATATTATGCGATGATCCTCATTGTGCTTCTTCTATTTTTGCTATTTTAAGAGCTTTGTGACAGAGTAGAAGGCCTGTGGATACACACTGCAAATTGTCGTGATATGTTTTATAACTCGCTGATGATAATTGTTTGTTTCTATGAGAACCCCAATAAAGATTATTTAAAAAAAAACTAACAATTAAACTAATATAATTATTAAACTAAAATTAAACTAACTACTAATTAAATAAAACTAAACTACACATTAAAAACATCATAACATTACTCTGAAAATTACAAAGTGTCTAATTACAAAAAATAAAAAAATACTAAGTTACAAAAAATAACAAACACTAAACTACGGAAAATAACAAACGAAATGATCAAAAATAAAAATAATTACACCTAATCTAATAGCCGTATCAAAATAAAAAAGTCCACCCAAAATAAAAAAAAAAACCCTAGCCTACAATAAACTACCAATGGCCCTTAAAAGGGCCTTTTGTGGGGCATTGCCCCAAAGATACCAGCTCTTTTACCTGTAAAAAAAATCACAAAGACCCCCCCAACAGTAAAACCCACCACTCAACCAGCCTGTGTTTTTATACCATCACCACATCGTATTCTTCACGAGTGACTATTCACGCCCTACCTCCATCCCACCCGTTACCTGCAGTGGTAGTGCGCACTGATCGTAGCCATACGGAAACAGTGGAGGCTTGCCGATTGCCGACGTCTGACTGGTGGACATGGAGTGACGTATACTGGCTGGGGTGTGTCTGTTGGGTGACTCTGAACAGTCCCGACTCACGCATTGAGGCACGACTCTGGTGCCACTCTGTCTGTGAGTATTTGGCTTTACGGGGTGGCCTTTTAACGTAGGGGATTTTTCTACCTGGACATCCGATACTGTTTTATGTTTTGTGGCGCCTCTCTTCTTCTATTCCTTCACATTTAAAAAGAATAGCAATATAATGACATTCATTAAACATAGCAATCATATTATTATCATGGATAATAATAAGCATAGTCCTTTTTTTATACAGAATACATTAGTCAACAAAGAAATATACTGGACTGAGAACAACTAAAATTTCAATAGTGAATAAACAATGTACTGTTTTTAAAGACCAGCAATCGCCAATTTTAATTACGTAATTGAACTAGCATGCATATAATGTATTGGCTTCCCTTAACAATGCTTTCTAAGAATATAGATTACTAGTACTAAAGCCCGTGTACACGGGCCATTTTTTGCAGTACAGCGGTCCCACCCCTTGCTCTCTCCCCCCTCTCTTTTGCTCTCTCTTCCCCCCTCTCTTTTGCTTTCTCTCCCCCCTTTCTTTTGCTTTCTCTCCCCCTCTCCTTTGCACTCTCTCTCCTATCTTTTGCTCTCTCTCCACTCTTTTGCTCTCTCTCTCCCCTCTTTGGCTCTCTCCCTCCTTTCTTTTGCTCTCTCTCCCCCCTCTTTTGTTCTCCCCCCCCCTCTTTTGCTCTCTTCCCCCCCCCTCTTTGGCTCTCTCCCCCCCTCTTTGGCTCTCTCTCCCCCCTCTTTGGCTCTCTCTCCCCCCTCTTTGACTCTCTTTCCTCTTTGGCTCTCTCTCTCCCCCCTCTTTGGCTCTCTCCCCCCCCTTTGGCTCTCTCCCCCCCCCCTTTGGCTCTCCCCCCCCCCTCTTTGGCTCTCCCCCCCCTCTTTGGCTCTCTATCCCCCTCCCTCTTTGGCTCTCTCTCCTCTTTGGCTCTCTCTCCTCTTTGGCTTCTCCCCTTTGGCTCTCCCCCCCCCTCTTTGACTCTCCCCCCTCTTTGGCTCTCTCTCTCTCCCCTCTTTGACTCTCTCCCCTCTTTGGCTCTCTTTCCTCTTTGGCTCTCCCCCCCCCCCCTTTAGCTCTCTCTCCCCCCCCTCTGGATCTCTCTCCCCCCCCTTTGGCTCTCTCTCCTCTTTGGCTCTCCCCCCTCTTTGGCTCTCTCTCCTCTTTTGCTCTCTTCCCTCTTTTGCTCTCTTCCCTCTTTGGCTCTCTCCCCTCTTTGGCTCTCTTTCCTCTTTGGCTCTCTTTCCTCTTTGGCTCTCTCTCCCCCCCCTTTGGCTCTCTCCCCCCCTTTGGCTCTCCCCCCTCTTTTGCTCTCTTCCCTCTTTGGCTCTCTCCCCCCCTCTCCAGCTCCCTTCTCCCCCCCTCTCTTGCTCCGTCTTAAATGAAACTTTCAAGCCTTTGCCTCTCTGGCCACGCCCACATCATGGCACCCCGCCAGGCCACGCCCCATCGTGGCGACACCGCCAGGTCACGCCCCTAGCCGCACCCGACCACGCCCCCCGCGACGCCCGACCACGCCCCTCGTGATGCCCGTTCACGCCCCCATCGGCCACGCTCCCTGACACTCCGCTTCAGCCTTGCTCTGTGCTGAGTGTCAGGATCCAAACGGCCAGGTATGTTTGTCACGTGCAGTCTCTACTGCGCATGACTGCATCTGACAAACATACTTGGCCATTTATTATATAGGATTGTTACTTTTAATACAAATAAATTAACTTACATTGACATGCAGTTTAGTGGTCTTGTAATTAGTCAGAATCCAACTCAAGCTCTACTAGATATGTTGGGACATTTGCCTGGTAAGGCAATAATGTTATGACCCTGTCTTGCTTACTGGACTTTGTTTCTGGCCTAACCTTCTGCTGTACTGTGAATTATGGATTGTATACCCTTTTGCTGACCTTTGGAACTGTTACCCTTCTGTCTGATCCTTCTCTTTCAACATCTGTCTGTTACTTAATTCCTTGGTTCCTGGCTTTGACTTCCTTCTCAACCACTTTCCTGTGTTCGCCATGGGTTCTGATGCATGGTTTTGGTTTATCTTTCTCAGTAATTACTATTGCCTGCTTCTGAATGTAATCTTCAGTACATCTTCTGCAAGATTGTTTACAGCCTGCAAACAAGCTAGCACTCTATTTACATATTTACCTAGTCAGCTTATTGTTTCTGGTTCACATCAATCAGGACCCATGACCTCCAACAGAATTTTAAATGCCTAGGGCATCAAAAAACCTAAATATGCCACTGATGGTACTCTTTTGTTAGTGCTTAGAGTATATTATGCGATGATCCTCATTGTGCTTCTTCTATTTTTGCTATTTTAAGAGCTTTGTGACAGAGTAGAAGGCCTGTGGAGGACTGTTTGTAACTTTTTCCACAATGCAAGTTATACAAACTGGAATGCTGCAACTCTTCTTGACCAATTTTGCCTTGGTCTTTCTGAACTACTGAAAGAAAAGCTTGTTCATGTAGGTCTTCTGGTTGATACGGAAAGCATAATCTCTCTAGTAATCAAGATCAACAGGAGACTTCAAGAAAGACAGCAGTAGAGACATCAGGGGAGGCTTGGTTCACACTATTTTCCCCTTCTCAAGATAGCTCCTATCCAGTGTCTGTTTTTACTTCTTAGATGTTTCTACAGATTAGTGCAATTAGGATAACAATTTCTTCATCAGAATGAGATAAAGAAATAAGAAATTATGCTTTTAATTTACTTGTCCTGTAATGTCCAAGAAGGAAATTAAAGAATGTAATGTGGAATCTACAGCTGTGTTCTTCAATATCACTTACCTCCTGCTTTGTCTCTTGGGTATCCGTTGTGCGGTAGTACAGAACTGCATTCAACAGTTCACTTACCCACTTCCCTGTGCGGTTGAGGTTTTTGTGAGAGCTGACTTGTCCAGAGTGGTGCAGTGACTCAGACTGGCATGTTCCTCGTGTCTCTCGTCGACCTCTTCCGGGTTTGTGATGTCTCTTCATCACGTGATCCTCTCTTTGCCAATGACGATGCTCGGATACATTAAACAAACTACAGAGCGCTCTGTGTGTTAGATTTTTGGACCTTGAGTACTATCTACACGTTTCAGCCTTAGCCTTTGTCAAGATACTTCTTGTGTGGTCTTTTGCTTCTTTTATAGGTGATCATTCTTGAGTGTTTTTTTATTATTGGGGCCTTGGTTTGTCAATCAAAACTTTGAATAGCAGGAGCAATCCGATCTTGGATGATATGTCAATTTTAAACATATTTGTATAGAACACTTTTTTCTTTTATATCTAATATAACATACAATCTAGTATTAACTCTTGGCACAAATTACGATCTCCGTTATCATGGATTTATACAACATAACATAAGCTTGTAGAGGTGTTTCATTATCAGGTGAAAAATAGCATATTTAGGATACTAGGATTTATTTTGTAATAAACTAATTTTAGTATCAAATAGTTTAAGTGTATCCATTGTGTTGTCAGTATATATTCTCATTGGAGAATGACTTATTTTGATATAGATTTAATTCAAAAAAGGGTTTAAGTTTAGCTCTGCATTAAGACCATTAGGGTCTAAACTTTTAAATTCAAATATTAATTCTGCCTCCTTATATAGTATCTCTTTTTCAAAATGTCCTCCTCTATAGTTCTTACTAATGTTCTTCACTCCCCAAAACAGGATGTTTTTCCTTAAAATGTTTAGACAATAAATGACCCATAAAACAGTTTTTTATATTACAGATGTGTTCCCTAATGCGATCTTTGAGTATCTTTTGTGTTTGGCCAAAATATTGCTTCCGGCACGGACACTGTATCATATAGATTATACCTTTGTCTTTATATCTTATAGTTTCTTTAATAATCATCTCTTTCTCATTTACTGTTGATTTGATCTTCTTAGTTATGACACTATACTCACAGGCTTTGCAACTGTAACATGGCAATAAACCCTGTAGCTTATCTCTCCATACATGTTAACCTCATTCATCTCTTTTTTCTTCTTAAACTCGCTTGGGGCCAGAATGTTCTTTAGATTTTTTGCTTATTTAAAAACGATATCAGGGTGATTCTTAACTCTATCTTCCAAATTATTATCTCTTCTAATTAGGTTCCAATGTCTGTTTATGAGTGATCTTATAAATGTATTTTGTGAGTTATATTTTGTTATAAAGAGGATAAATAATTTTTCTTCTGTTTTGTCATTACCTATGTTCTTTCTTTCTTTTGTAGTTAGTAGGCTCTCCCTGTTGGTTTCTCTCCCAAATTCTATTGCTTTGTTTATATTTTCGCTATTATAGCCTTTTTCTTCAAATTTATTTTTTAAATGTTCTGCTTGTACATCATAATCATTTAATTCAGAACAATTTTTCCTAATACTTAGGAACTGACTTTTAGGGATGGTATTAATCCATCTATCTAGATGGCAGCTCTCTATGTTTATACAATTGTTTGAATCCACTTTTAGGTTATACAGTTTTATCATGATTTCTTTGCTGCTGGCCATTATTTATAAGAAATAGTTGATTGGCAGAACATTTTGGTGTCCCAAATTGGCTAAGGATATCACCAGTTCATCTTGTCATGTTATATTTGTGTCAGAATTAAGTATTCTAATTTGGCAACTGGCTGGCGCTCTTTATCTTTTGCTTATTCCTGAGAGTTCTTGGGTTTGTGTTTCAATGGATTTTACTGTGATTCTTCCTTCGTCTGATGGCCGTGATATTATTCTATGGAAGTTGATCGCTCACTTTATTCCAGTAGCGGGTTTACCTTTTGCTAGTCTTAATGCTACTTTGTTTTTCACTGAGATTTTTCATTTACATGTCCTTCCTCGGTATGTGTTGTCGGAAAAAAATTCTCAGTTCAATTTTTAATTTGTGCTCCAGTCTCAATTCACTATCTGTGTCATCTTTACTAATTATTGATTCAAGGTGTTCATCCACACCCATTGCTACATAAATTCCAGCACACAACCATGAAATCTGCATAGCTTGGCAGTACAATGGGTCGTATTGAAGAGCTCAGTGAATTTAAATGTGGCACTGTCATAGCACTAGTCAGTTTGTAAAACGTCTGCCATACTAAATGTATGCTGGGAGCATTATGAAATGGGTTTCCATGGCTGAACATCTGTACAAAATCCTTACATCAACATGCTCAATACCAATCATCATCTGGAGTTGTATAAAGCATGCAGTTACTGGTCTCTGGCAGTGGATTAATGTTCTCTAGAGTAATGTGTCACACTATCTGTCAGTCTTATAGAAGAATCTAGGTGTGGCATATGCCAAAAGAAAGTTACATACTGTAATGCATAGTACCAAAGTTTTGTGGAGGAGGGATAATGGCCTGGGGCTGTTTTTCAGGGCTTGGACTAAGTCTCTTAAATCCAATGAAGGATCGTCTTAATGCTACAGGATACATAGGCAGTTTAGACAATTGGGTGCTTCCAACTTGGTTGCAGCAATTTGGGTAAACCCATTTTACAGTAAAGCTGTGCCCCTTTGCTAAAAAGTGAGCTCCATGAAGACATTTTTTGGCAAGTTTGTTGGGGAGGAACTCAAATAGCCTTTACATAGCCCTGACCTCAACACTATTGAAAACCTTTGGGATGAAATGTAATGTTGATTATGAGCCAGAACTTACAATTCAACCTCAGTGCCTGACCTCACAAATGCCCTTTTGGCTGAACAGGAACAAATACCCACAGACACACTTTAAAACATTGTGGAAGAAGAGCAGGGGCTGTCATAGCCACAAAGTGTGTGTGTGGGGGGCATATTAATTCATGGTTTTTATAATTAAAAGTCCAACTATCTCATATAGGTAAAATAGTTCACTTACTTTTGGCCACATAAAGGGTATCTTCAGGACAATTGGGTGCTACTGCTTCCCACTGACAAATTTGCTTATAATAATCAGGTTCATTAATCCATCAAGATGTCTTAGTTTTCTGCAACATATGGGTTCTTCCAAATGTTCTTGTTGCTTTTCTTGTTACGGGCCGGAATTAAAAGTTGTCTCTCCTGTCAAAAATGTCTTTCATATTCCTGTGGTAACAAGGTACGGCTTTCTAAAGTTAATTTGAAATTGAATTTTACAGCTAAGAAATTGGGGCCACATTTTGTGTTTTTTCATGATTATACAATTCGGCAGTACGGTCAGATTTTTATTTTAGTTATTAGATCCATACTGTTTCTTAACACAATCTTGCATTTGAAATTGGTTCCCTATAGTACTACACATCGAAAAAGGGAATGCTTTATATTCTTTTCTCTTCTATGTTGAAAAATATGGTAATTCAGAATACAAAACTTCAGACTCTTATCAGTGTTATATTAATGACTCAGCATAGAAAAGCTTGCATGCCCTGAGGCATGTGTCTGTTCTTACAATAAATAAAAATATACAACTGGATAGGGAAGAACATACGGTACTTTGAGTTCTGAGATACATTTTTGGTAAACAAGAATTTTTAGACTAGATCCACAATGTATTTTGAACAATATGAACAGGGTGAATTAGTCTCACTACATCTGCTAAGTCTGCTATATATATTCTGGGTTTGTATGATCATGGAATGATGGACTGATATGAAACATATGTTTTCCCAAACAACAATTTTAAATGCAAGAATCCATATCCACTAAAAATGGGAAATTGATCAATTTTTACATAAAATAAAACATATATACATTTTCAGGGGAAAAAATGGCATAAAAAGGTAAATTACCATGCACAAGCCAAAATGCGATTAGTATGTATGTGTGTATGACATTTTCCAAGTCCCACGCTACTGGATATGCAAAATAAAAATACCATAGATATACTTGCTGCAACCTGAATGATGATGTCAAGAAGCATACTTTGCAGTATTTGCATAAATTATACTCCTGTAGATATATGATTATTGGCTGGCACCAGCAATACCAGCAGCAATAATAGTCTTCTATATAGTACAGTCTAGTCTTCTATAAACCTGATGAAAAAAAGTACATTTGTAAATTCCATAAATATTTTAGATAGATAGATAGATAGATAGATATAGATACATAGATAGATTAAAACACTTTCTTATAGATGGTACAATGTCTCTAAGTAATTTAACTCATTCCTTCAGAGCATTCTGCGAGGAAAGGTTTTAAGGATAGCCAACCTTATAGATCATTCATATTGACTGATACAATTAGCCAGTTAGTTACTCTTGGGGACTGCAATTGGCCATATTTGCACAGCTGTTAGATCCATTTATCTTTAAAGTTTCTACAGAATCAGTCTTGGGAATTTGTATTTAACAGGGTATTCTAAACTCTTCTTTTGGCTTTTCAGAGGGTCAAATCAAATTGAAACCTCTGGCCATTTTGAACCTCCTTTCTATAGTTGACCATGGATTTGTTGTGCTGTTAAAACAATCTTGCTCAGAAATCTGATTCTATTTTTGTGGTAATGCTAATATATATATATATATATATATATATATATATATATATATATATATATATATATATATAGATATAGATATAGATATATATAAAATAGTTGAATATATTTCTTAATTAAATGCATACATGCTGCCAAACATAAAAAAAGCTTTGCATATTGTATATTAAGACTAATAAATACACCAAACATTTAAATTTCAGCATAATATTAAGAATAAGCTAAATATAAATTCAGTTGACGCAGTGTAAGGTTTTGTTTTGTGTGGTAAGAGTTTATCGACTACTAGTGTTTAACATCTAATCCATGTTTAGATGAGAAATCACTTTAAAGTGCTCCTCGAAGGGCAAGAACATAAATAAACAAGACCGCCATTAATCAGTGAGAGGATAATCCATGATACATTTATTGCTGAAACCAGCAGCATTGTCAGGCAGCCAGATTAACTTGTATTGATCAAGAATTCGTTACTTTGAGACAAAAGAAGAATCAGTGCTGATTAAATTGTGACACCATTCATGTTAGATATCTCATTCAACTGTGATTACAAAAAAATGTGATTTGGTTAAGATAATATAACTTAGTATAACCTCTATGCATATGAGAAAAAAAATGTTTTGTAAATATATTTGACAAATAACTAAATATGGACATCTCCAGGGCATGGCAAAAAAATAATATTGTAAACATTATAATATCTTTGACAATGGGCTATATCAAAAGTGGTGCTCAACCGATAGCTCAGGGTATGTTATCCTTTTTAGGACCCTATATTAAGTATAGTTAACAATCTGGAATCAAAAATGGATGTAAAAAATGTTTACCAAAGAATCTTAACACGATTGACATTTATTTTAGTGTGCCCCATACTTTTAATAGATAGTGCAGGACACACTATTGTCACTTGAGAGTTAAGTGTTGTGCTCGAGCAGAACACAAAATAGTGCTGGAAAATTTAGTGCTCTTTGAGACCTGAAGAAAAGTGTTTAAATATATGCATAACAAAACACATATAAGTGGAGCGGTATTTTGCGTTTTCACTATAGTAAAAACTCAGCTAGAATTAAGATTTTTGTGCTAGTCTGGTTGTGCTGGTTTACAATTTGAAAGTAAACTGTTTCTGTTTCAGCAGTAACCCGACTAACATAAAAATCTGAAGTTAGAATATTGCGTGCACGTTCGTGTATTCCTCCATAGAAGTCAATGAAGAAAAAAAAGTTGAAAAAACACCCCACTCTTGCGAAAACACCATCACATATTCTCATTAGCCCTAACCCGATATAAAAATATACATATTTCATATTCCAATGTTCTTTATGTAACGAAATATGTTCTATTTATTCCTAAGGAAATATTTCTACATACAGTATATCTGATGTTTTTTTTAAATATAATATATTAAATATATATGTCTAACTATATATTTATATGATTATATATAAGTATAGATATATACAGATATATGAAAAATAAGAAAATTCGACAGAGATATATGTTAGATATCTAAGATAATTATAGTAAGCAATAACAGCCACATAGATCAATTGCAATCAAAGGACACACATATGCAGGCTTAAGCCTAAAAACATAAGTCCCATCGTACTTAAATGGTCAGTCCCATAAGCTTATGCAAAAAAATGTGACCTTAAGTCTGTATCAGATATCAATGGATAAAGCAGGCTTGTAGTATCTCAATTTAAGATGGAGCACAGCGTAGTCAGCAAAGTTCAGTAAATATGTGCAGGTTAAAGGCTGGAACAGTTCATCACTAGGCCCATTGGACACAACGTGCGAACAAGCACTGGTACACTCACCCAGAAGGCGACAACCATCCGTGAAGAAAATAGAGACTTTTATCTCAGCAAACAATGCCGTCTCGTCGCCTACAGTTGAGGGTGAATTTCTTCCGGTATCACGTGACTGCACACGTCACGTAGTCTCCTGACAGCCAATAAGATACCCTGTAGAGTCGTTGCTAAGCCCTTGATGCAGCCAGGGATTCCCATGTCAAAGCACAATACTTCCAGCTATATGCATCCATTCACTTAGACAACGGTCAGTAGTAATGGCAAATGCAGGTAAATCCTGAACAGCACAACTGTACTTATGCTGGCGAAGATGCGCTTCTTAGATATCCCAATAGGTATAATGTAAAACGAGCCTGGGATGATATAGGAGGTATGGAACTGCTTATAAATGGTAGATACCCCACAGTCCACCGGGTATAAATGAAATAAAATAAGAACTTCCAGCAGCCAACCATAGGTATATCAAAAAAAGATTTGCTTTATTTCAGGATAAAACAACAGGACAAGCAGTAAAATATCAGAACGCAGTCTGACCGGTTTCGGTCTCCCTGACCGTAATCATAGACTAATGCATAGCATGTGTAGCTTACATTTAAATAGCATGTATCTTATCCTGATTGGCTAAAAACAAACAATAAGAAATTTTAACTCCATATGTACTAACACCAATGAGTCACAATTAGTAAATGGATATACACATAAAATTAGTTAAACCATTTAAACATAAAGTGGCGAAAAGGACACATATAGACCATCTGAGCAAATGTCATATCATTGCATATAAAATGTAAGAAAATAGAGAGAATTTATATTCAGAAACTGTCAATTAGATTACAAAAACATACAATTAAGGATCATATTTCAGCATATGCATATCATCATATTTAGAATTGTAAGCTATTGGGACAAGGATATATAATGTAACCTTGGTAAGGAGATATACTAACTTGAATCTCATCTCATAATTTGATGATAAATCACATGAGAGATAGATTTAGTCAAACATTCATAACAATATTTAGGCATTATGTAGTGATATTGGCAGTACCTTACTATCCATTAGACACATTCATTATTATACATATAGCTCTCGAAACATACATTAAGATGAAGCGATAGTATTAAATGTTTATATATCTCCAACGAGATAGAAAATAGAACACCCAAAGATAGTGATTAATCATCTTTGCCAATAGTTAATGATGTCGAACTCAGAGTTAAAATATAAAGGTAACAAGCTTTTCATTTTAAATATCCAATAAGTTTCCTGTTTACACAGAATTGGAAATGTATCTCCACCTCTGGGTGGTTTTCTAATTTGTTCAATGGCTTGCCATCTCAGTGTTTTAGTATTTTGATCATGCATCTCAATGAAATGCTTAGATAGCGTTGAACAAGTAACTTTGTTAGATATGTAAGACAGAGGCTCTTTTATACGTTTGCCAACTTCCCTTGTTGTTCTTCCTAGGTACTGTTTCTGGCATAAACTGCATTCCACCAAATAAATGATGTATGTACTCCTGCAATTTATGCATCCTTTAGTAGGAAATATTTGTCCAGTAACAGTAGATTGGAATGTTTCACAACTATGAATGTGGTCACATGAACCACAATTCTTCCTGCCACATTTGAATGTCCCTTTTTTGTCACTTCTCAGCATACTAGGTGCTAATATGTTCCCCAAGGTGACATTCCTTCTAGGGACAAACATGCAACCTTTTTCTATAGTATGTCTGAGAGACTTGTCTCACATTAAAATAGGGAGATTTTTCCAACATTGGTGTGTCCGGTCCACGGCGTCATCCTTACTTGTGGGATATTCTCTTCCCCAACAGGAAATGGCAAAGAGTCCCAGCAAAGCTGGTCACATGATCCCTCCTAGGCTCCGCCCACCCCAGTCATTCTCTTTGCCGTTGCACAGGCAACATCTCCACGGAGATGGTTAAGAGTTTTTTTGGTGTTTAAATGTAGTTTTTATTCTTCTATCAAGTGTTTGTTATTTTAAAATAGTGCTGGTATGTACTATTTACTCTGAAACAGAAAAAGGATGAAGATTTCTGTTTGTAAGAGGAAGATGATTTTAGCAGACAGTTACTAAAATCGATTGCTGTTTCCACACAGGACTGTTGAGATGAAGTAACTTCAGTTGGGGGAAACAGTTAGCAGACCTTTCTGCTCAAGGTATGACTAGCCATATTTCTAACAAGACCATGTAATGCTGGAAGGCTGTCATTTCCCCTCATGGGGACCGGTAAGCCATTTTCTTAGTTAAACATAAAAGAATAAAGGGCTTCAAAAAGGGCTTCAAAAACTGGTAGACATTTTTCTGGGCTAAAACGATTGCTTTACTAGGCATATTATGCAGATTCTAACTAATAATGGTTATTATAATCTTGGGGATTGTTTAGAAAAACGGCAGGCACTGTGTTGGACACCTTTTTCAGATGGGGGCCTTTTCTAGTTATAGACAGAGCCTCATTTTCGCGCCACTAATGCGCAGTTGTTTTTGGAGAGCAAGGCATGCAGATGCATGTGTGAGGAGCTAAGAATCACTGAAAAAGCTTATAGAAGGCATCATTTGGTATCGTATTCCCCTCTGGGCTTGGTTGGGTCTCAGCAAAGCATATAGCTGGGACTGTATAGGGGTTAAATGTAAAAACGGCTCCGGTTCCGTTATTTTAAGGGTTAAAGCTCTGAAATTTGGTGTGCAATACTTTTAATGCTTTAAGACACTGTGGTGAAATTTTGGTGAATTTTGAACAATTCCTTCATACTTTTTCACATATTCAGTAATAAAGTGTTTTCAGTTTGAAATTTAAAGTGACAGTAACGGTTTTATTTTAAAACGTTTTTTGTGCTTTGTTGACAAGTTTAAGCCTGTTTAACATGTCTGTACCTTCAGTTAAGCTATGTTCTATATGTATGAAAGCCAATGTGTCTCCCCATTTAAATTTATGTGATAATTGTGCCATAGCGTCCAAACAAAGTAAGGACAGTACTGCCACAAATAATGATATTGCCCAAGATGATTCCTCAAATGAGGGGAGTAAACATGATAGTACATCATTTCCTACTGTGTCTACACCAGTTTTGCCCATGCAGGAGGCCCCTAGTACATCTAGTGCGCCAATACTTATTACCATGCAACAATTAACAGCTGTAATGGATAACTCTATAGCAAATCTTTTATCCAAAATGCCTACTTATCAGAGAAAGCGCGATTGCTCTGTTTTAAACACTGAAGAGCAAGAGGACGCTGATGATAATTGTTCTGTCATACCCTCACACCAATCTGAAGGGGCCATGAGGGAGGTTTTGTCTGAGGGAGAAATTTCAGATTCAGGAAAGATTTCTCATCAAGCTGAACCTGATGTTGTGACATTTAAATTTAAATTAGAACATCTCCGCGCACTGCTTAAGGAGGTATTATCTACTCTGGATGATTGTGACAATTTGGTCATTCCAGAGAAGTTATGTAAGATGGACAAGTTCCTAGAGGTTCCGGTGCCCCCCGACGCTTTTCCTATACCCAAGCGGGTTGCGGACATAGTAAATAAAGAGTGGGAAAGGCCCGGCATACCTTTTGTCCCCCCCCTATATTTAAGAAATTATTTCCTATAGTCGACCCCAGAAAGGACTTATGGCAGACAGTCCCCAAGGTCGAGGGGGCAGTTTCTACTCTAAACAAACGCACTACTATTCCTATCGAAGATAGTTGTGCTTTCAAAGATCCTATGGATAAAAAATTAGAGGGTTTGCTTAAAAAGATTTTTGTTCAGCAAGGTTACCTTCTACAACCAATTTCATGCATTGTTCCTGTCACTATGGCAGCGTGTTTCTGGTTCGAGGAACTAGAAAAGTCGCTCAATAAAGAATCTTCGTATGAGGAGGTTATGGACAGAGTTCAAGCACTTAAATTGGCTAACTCTTTTATTTTAGATGCCGCTTTGCAATTAGCTAGATTAGCGGCGAAAAATTCAGGGTTTGCTATCGTGGCGCGCAGAGCGCTTTGAATAAAGTCTTGGTCAGCGGATGTGTCTTCCAAGACAAAATTGCTTAACATTCCTTTCAAGGGTAAAACATTATTTGGACCTGATTTGAAAGAGATTATTTCAGACATCACTGGGGAAAAGGGCCACACCCTCCCACAGGATAGGTCTTTTAAGGCTAAAAATAAGCCAAATTTTCGTCCCTTTCGCAGAAACGGACCAGCCTCTAATTCTACATCCTCTAAGCAAGAGGGTAATACTTCACAACCCAAACCAGCCTGGAAACCAATGCAAGGCTGGAACAGGGGTAAGCAGGCCAAGAAGCCTACCACTGCTACCAAAACAGCATGAAGGGATAGCCCCCGATCCGGGACCGGATCTGGTGGGGGGCAGACTTTCTCTCTTTGCTCAGGCTTGGGCAAGAGATGTTCAGGATCCTTGGGCGCTAGAAATAGTTTCTCAAGGTTATCTCCTGGAATTCAAGGAACTACCCCCAAGGGGAAGGTTCCACAGGTCTCAATTATCTTCAAACCAAATAAAAAGACAGGCATTCTTACATTGTGTAGAAGACCTGTTAAAGATGGGAGTGATTCATCCAGTTCCAATAAGAGAACAAGGGATGGGTTTTTATTCCAACCTGTTCATAGTTCCCAAAAAAGAGGGAACATTCAGACCAATTTTGGATCTCAAGATCCTAAACAAATTTCTCAGGGTACCATCGTTCAAAATGGAAACTATTCGAACGATCCTACCTACTATCCAGGAAAATCAATTTATGACTACCGTGGATTTAAAGGATGCATACCTACATATTCCTATCCACAAGGAACATCATCAGTTCTTAAGGTTCGCTTTTCTGGACAAGCATTACCAGTTTGTGGCACTTCCATTCGGATTAGCCACTGCTCCAAGGATTTTCACAAAGGTACTAGGGTCCCTTCTAGCGGTTCTAAGACCAAGGGGCATTGCAGTAGTACCTTACTTGGACGACATCCTGATTCAAGCGTCGTCTCTGTCAAAAGCAAAGGCTCATACGGACATCGTCCTAGCCTTTCTCAGATCTCACGGATGGAAGGTGAACAAAGAAAAAAGTTCTCTGTCCCCGTCAACAAGAGTTCCCTTCTTGGGAACAATAATAGATTCCTTAGAAATGAGGATTTTTCTGACAGAGGTCAGAAAATCAAAAATTCTAAGCTCTTGTCAAGTACTTCATTCTGTTCTTCGTCCTTCCATAGCGCAGTGCATGGAAGTAATAGGATTGATGGTTGCAACAATGGACATAGTTCCTTTTGCACGAATTCATCTAAGACCATTACAACTGTGCATGCTCAGACAGTGGAATGGGGATTATACAGACTTGTCTCCGACGATTCAAGTAGATCAAAAGACCAGAGATTCACTCCGTTGGTGGCTGACCCTGGACAATCTGTCACAGGGAATGAGCTTCCGCAGACCAGAGTGGGTCATTGTCACGACCGACGCCAGCCTGGTGGGCTGGGGCGCGGTCTGGGAACCCCTGAAAGCTCAGGGTCTATGGTCTCGGGAAGAATCTCTTCTCCTGATAAACATTCTGGAACTGAGAGCGATATTCAATGCTCTCAAAGCTTGGCCTCAACTAGCAAAGGCCAAATTCATAAGGTTTCAATCAGACAACATGACGACTGTTGCATATATCAATCATCAGGGGGGAACAAGGAGTTCCCTGGCGATGGAAGAAGTGACCAAAATAATTCAATGGGCGGAGGATCACTCCTGCCACTTGTCTGCGATCCACATCCCAGGAGTGGAAAATTGGGAAGCGGATTTTCTGAGTCGTCAGACATTCCATCCGGGGGAGTGGGAACTCCATCCGGAAATCTTTGCCCAAATAACTCAATTATGGGGCATTCCAGACATGGATCTGATGGCGTCTCGTCAGAACTTCAAGGTTCCTTGCTACGGGTCCAGATCCAGGGATCCCAAGGCGACTATAGTAGATGCACTAGTAGCACCTTGGACCTTCAACCTAGCTTATGTATTCCCACCGTTTCCTCTCATTCCCAGGCTGGTAGCCAGGATCAATCAGGAGAGGGCTTCGGTGATCTTGATAGGTCCTGCGTGGCCACGCAGGACTTGGTATGCAGACCTGGTGAATATGTCATCGGCTCCACCATGGAAGCTACCTTTGAGACAGGACCTTCTTATTCAAGGTCCATTCGTACATCCGAATCTGGTTTCCCTCCAGCTGACGGCTTGGAGATTGAACGCTTGATTTTATCAAAGCGTGGGTTTTCAGATTCTGTAATAGATACTCTGATTCAGGCTAGAAAGCCTGTAACTAGAAAAATTTACCATAAAATATGGAAAAAATATATCTGTTGGTGTGAATCCAAAGGATTGCCATGGAACAAGATAAAGATTCCTAAGATTCTATCCTTTCTACAAGAAGGTTTGGAGAAAGGATTATCTGCAAGTTCTCTAAAGGGACAGATTTCTGCTTTATCTGTCTTACTACACAAACGACTGGCAGCTATGCCAAATGTTCAAGCATTTGTTCAGGCTCTGGTTAGGATCAAGCCTGTTTACAGACATTTGACTCCTCCCTGGAGTTTAAATCTAGTTCTTTCAGTTCTTCAAGGGGTTCCGTTTGAACCCTTACATTCCGTAGATATTAAGTTACTATCTTGGAAAGTTTTGTTTTTGGTTACAATCTCTTCTGCTAGAAGAGTTTCAGAGTTATCTGCTCTGCAGTGTTCTCCTCCTTATCTGGTGTTCCATGCAGATAAGGTGGTTTTGCGTACTAAGCCTGGTTTTCTTCCTAAACAAAAATATTAACCAGGAGATAGTTGTACCTTCTTTGTGTCCGAATCCAGTTTCAAAGAAGGAGCGTTTGTTACACAATTTGGACGTTGTCCGTGCTCTAAAATTCTATTTAGAGGCTACTAAGGATTTCAGACAAACATCATCCTTGTTTGTTGTTTTTTCTGGTAAAAGGAGAGGTCAAAAAGCGACTTCCACCTCTCTTTCCTTTTGGCTTAAAAACATTATCCGTTTGGCTTATGAGACTGCCGGACGGCAGCCTCCTGAACGAATCACAGCTCACTCCACTAGGGCTGTGGCTTCCACATGGGCCTTCAAGAACGAGGCTTCTGTTGATCAGATATGTAAGGCAGCGACTTGGTCTTCACTGCACTCTTTTGCCAAATTTTACAAATTTGATACTTTTGCTTCTTCGGAGGCTATTTTTGGGAGAAAGGTTTTGCAAGCTGTGGTGCCTTCCGTTTAGGTGACCTGATTTGCTCCCTCCCTTCATCCGTGTCCTAAAGCTTTGGTATTGGTTCCCACAAGTAAGGATGACGCCGTGGACCGGACACACCAATGTTGGAGAAAACAGAATTTATGCTTACCTGATAAATTACTTTTTCCAACGGTGTGTCCGGTCCACGGCCCGCCCTGGTATTTTTAATCAGGTCTGATGAATTATTTTCTCTAACTACAGTCACCACGGTATCATATGATTTCTCCTATATATATTTCCTCCTGTCCGTCGGTCGAATGACTGGGGTGGGCGGAGCCTTGGAGGGATCATGTGACCAGCTTTGCTGGGACTCTTTGCCATTTCCTGTTGGGGAAGAGAATATCCCACAAGTAAGGATGACGCCGTGGACCGGACACACCGTTGGAGAAAGTAATTTATCAGGTAAGCATAAATTCTGTTTTTTCTTTACAATGTTACAGAACGCATCATATTGATTGGAAAAAGACGTGATAAATTTAGGTTTACAATCATTTGTCTGATTTGCTTTTTTGTCTTGAACCCCTTGTGTCTTTAATAGAGCATCTCGCTTTAATCCTTTGGTCTCAAAAAATGCCTTGTTAATAGTTTGTTTGGGATAACCCCTAACAATTATTCTATCCCTGAGTTCTCTACTTTCAACCAGAAAATCACTTTCAAGGGAACCATTTATTTTTGCTCGTAGGAACTGACTCTTAGCAATACAACACACAGAGAAAACCCAGCACTCACTTACAAGCTCTCAGCTAAGATTTAAAAGCAAAAATGGAAAGGTTAGTCACCGCATCTGGCCAAATGGGACAAGCTCAGGTACCACGTCAAGGTCCTTTCCAACACCTGAGACCCTAAAACAGCCACACAATGCAAGCTTTCAAATCCAAACAAACTGAAAACAAGGGAAGGGTGCACAGGAATATGTAACCACCCTAGACATATACAAAACACGGAAGGGAACTGCACTCTCATACCGGACCGGGTACACATCCCTGCAACATGCTCAGCCCTGGGTGCCACTGGCACTCACAGGAAGCTGTGCTGTCCCCAGAGCCACAAGCAGTTAACCCCAGACAGGTCTGGGTGCAAGAACCATAGGGAAAATTACAAAACAAATTAATACAACACACAGAGAAAACCCAGCACTCACTTACAAGCTCTCAGCTAAGATTTAAAAGCAAAAAACATAATTTATGCTTACCTGATAAATTCCTTTCTCCTGTAGTGTAGTCAGTCCATGGGTCATCCATTACTTATGGAATATATCTCTTCCTAACAGGAAACTGCAAGAGAATTACCCAGCAGAGCTGCTATATAGCTCCTACCCTCACATATCATACTCAGTCATTCGACCAAAGCAGACGAGAAAGGAGGAACCATAGGGTACAGTGGTGACTGGAGTTTAATTAAAATTTAGACCTGCCGTAAAAACAGGGCGGGCCGTGGACTGACTACACTACAGGAGAAAGGAATTTATCAGGTAAGCATAAATTATGTTTTCTCCTGTTAAGTGTAGTCAGTCCACGGGTCATCCATTACTTATGGAATACCAATACCAAAGCTAAAGTACACGGATGAAGGGAGGGACAAGGCAGGAACATTAAACAGAAGGAGCCACTGCCTGAAGTACCTTTCTCCCAAAAATAGCCTCCGACGAAGCAAAAGTGTCAAATTTGTAAAATTTTGAAAAAGTGTGAAGCGAAGACCAAGTCGCAGCCTTGCAAATCTGTTCAACAGAGGCCTCATTTTTAAAGGCCCAGGTGGAAGCCACAGCTCTAGTAGAATGAGCTGTAATCCTTTCAGGAGGCTGCTGTCCAGCAGTCTCATAGGCTAAGCGTATTATGCTACGAAGCCAAAAAGAGAGAGAGGTAGCCGAAGCCTTTTGACCTCTCCTCTGTCCAGAGTAAACGACAAACAGGGAAGAAGTTTGACGAAAATCCTTAGTTGCCTGCAAATAGAATTTCAGGGCACGGACTACGTCCAGATTATGCAAAAGTCGTTCCTTCTTTGAAGAAGGGTTAGGACACAGAGATGGAACAACAATCTCTTGATTGATATTCCTGTTAGTAACTACCTTAGGTAAGAACCCAGGTTTAGTACGCAGGACTACCTTGTCTGAATGAAAAATCAGATAAGGAGAATCACAATGTAAGGCAGATAACTCAGAGACTCTTTGAGCCGAGGAAATAGCCATCAAAAACAGAACTTTCCAAGATAACAGCTTGATATCAATGGAATGAAGGGGTTCAAATGGAACGCCTTGAAGAACATTAAGAACTAAGTTTAAGCTCCACGGCGGAGCAACAGACTTAAACACAGGCTTAATCCTAGTTAAAGCCTGACAGAAAGCCTGAACGTCTGGAACTTCAGCCAGACGTTTGTGTAGAAGAATAGACAGAGCAGAAATCTGTCCCTTTAACGAACTAGTAGATAAGCCCTTTTCTAAACCCTCTTGTAGAAAGGACAATATCCTAGGAATCCTAACCTTACTCCATGAGTAACTCTTGGATTCGCACCAATGTAAATATTTACGCCATATCTTATGGTAAATTTTTCTGGTAACAGGCTTCCTAGCCTGTATTAAGGTATCAATAACCGACTCCGAGAAGCCACGCTTTGATAGAATCAAGCGTTCAATCTCCATGCAGTCAGCCTCAGAGAAATTAGATTTGGATGTTTGAAAGGACCCTGAATTAGAAGGTCCTGTCTCAGAGGCAGAGACCACGGTGGACAGGACGACATGTCCACTAGGTCTGCATACCAGGTCCTGCGTGGCCACGCAGGCGCTATCAGAATCACTGAAGCTCTCTCCTGTTTGATCTTGGCAATCAAACGAGGAAGCATCGGGAATGGTGGAAACACATAAGCCATGTTGAAGACCCAAGGGGCTGTCAGAGCATCTATCAGCACCGCTCCCGGGTCCCTGGACCTGGATCCGTAACAAGGAAGCTTGGCGTTCTGACGAGACGCCATGAGATCCAGATCTGGTTTGCCCCAACAACGAATCAGTTGAGCAAAGACCTCCGGATGAAGCTCCCACTCCCCCGGATGAAAAGTCTGGCGACTTAGAAAATCCGCCTCCCAGTTCTCCACGCCTGGGATGTAGATCGCTGACAGGTGGCAAGAGTGAGACTCTGCCAAGCGAATTATCTTTGAGACTTCCAACATCGCTAGGGAACTTCTGGTTCCCCCTTGATGGTTGATGTAAGCCACAGTCGTGATGTTGTCCGACTGAAATCTGATGAACCTCAGAGTTGCTAACTGAGGCCAAGCTAGGAGAGCATTGAATATTGCTCTTAACTCCAGAATATTTATTGGGAGGAGTTTCTCCTCCTGAGTCCATAATCCCTGAGCTTTCAGGGAATTCCAGACTGCTCCCCAGCCTAGAAGGCTGGCGTCTGTTGTTACAATCGTCCAATCTGGCCTGCGAAAGGTCATCCCCTTGGACAGATGTGGCCGAGAAAGCCACCATAGAAGAGAATCTCTGGTCTCTTGATCCAGATTTAGTAGGGGGGACAAATCTGAGTAATCCCCGTTCCACTGACTTAGCATGCACAATTGCAGCGGTCTGAGATGCAGGCGCGCAAATGGTACTATGTCCATTGCCGCTACCATTAAGCCGATTACTTCCATGCACTGAGCTACTGACGGGTGTGGAATGGAGTGAAGGACATGGCAAGCATTTAGAAGTTTTAATAACCTGGCCTCTGTCAGGTAAATTTTCATCTCTACAGAATCTATAAGAGTCCCTAGAAAGGGAACTCTTGTAAGTGGTAATAGAGAACTCTTTTCCACGTTCACCTTCCACCCATGCGACCTCAGAAATGCCAGAACTATCTCTGTATGAGACTTGGCAGTTTGAAAACTTGACGCTTGTATCAGAATGTCGTCTAGGTACGGAGTCACCGCTATGCCTCGCGGTCTTAGTACCGCCAGAATTGATCCTAGAATTTTTGTAAAGATTCTTGGAGCCGTAGCTAATCCGAAGGGAAGAGCTACAAACTGGTAATGCCTGTCTAGGAAGGCAAATCTCAGATACCGGTAATGGTCCTTGTGAATCAGTATGTGAAGGTAGGCATCCTTTAGGTCCACTGTGGTCATGTACTGACCCTCTTGGATCATGGGAAGGATGGTTCGAATAGTTTCCATTTTGAATGATGGAACTCTTAGAAATTTGTTTAGGATTTTTAAGTCCAAGATTGGCCTGAAGGTTCCCTCTTTCTTGGGAACCACAAATAGGTTTGAATAGAATCCCTGCCCGTGTTCCGTCCGCGGAACTGGGTGGATTACCCCCATTAGTAAGAGGTCTTGTACACAGCGTAGAAACGCCTCTTTCTTTATTTGGTTTGCTGATAACCTTGAAAGATGAAATCTCCCCCGTGGAGGAGAAGTTTTGAAGTCCAGGAGATATCCCTGAGATATGATCTCCAACGCCCAGGGATCCTGGACATCTCTTGCCCAAGCCTGGGCGAAGAGAGAAAGTCTGCCCCCCACTAGATCCGTTTCCGGATAGGGGGCCCTCTCTTCATGCTGTTTTGGGGGCAGCAGCAGGTTTCTTGGCCTGCTTGCCCCTGTTCCAGGACTGGTTAACTTTCCAGCCCTGTCTGTAACGAGCAACAGCTCCTTCCTGTTTTGGAGCGGAGGAAGTTGATGCTGCTCCTGCCTTGAAGTTACGAAAGGCACGAAAATTAGACTGTTTGGCCTTTGATTTGGCCCTGTCCTGAGGTAGAGCATGGCCCTTACCTCCCGTAATGTCAGCAATAATTTCTTTCAAGCCGGGCCCGAATAAGGTCTGCCCTTTGAAAGGAATATTAAACAATTTAGATTTAGAAGTCACGTCAGCTGACCAGGATTTAAGCCATAGCGCTCTGCGCGCTTGGATGGCGAATCCGGAGTTCTTAGCCGTAAGTTTGGTTAAATGCACAACGGCATCAGAAACAAATGCGTTAGCTAGCTTAAGTGTCTTAAGCTTGTTGATTATTTCATCCAATGGAGCTGAGCGAATGGCCTCTTCCAGAGACTCAAACCAGAATGCTGCCGCAGCAGTAACAGGCGCAATGCATGCGAGGGGCTGTAAAATAAAACCTTGTTGAACAAACATTTTCTTAAGGTAACCCTCTAATTTTTTATCCATTGGATCTGAAAAGGCACAACTATCCTCCACCGGGATAGTGGTACGCTTAGCTAAAGTAGAAACTGCTCCCTCCACCTTAGGGACCGTCTGCCATAAGTCTCGTGTGGTGGCGTCAATAGGAAACATTTTCCTAAATATGGGAGGAGGGGTAAAAGGCACACCCGGTCTATCCCACTCCTTGCTAATAATCTCTGTAAGCCTTTTTGGTATAGGAAATACGTCAGTACACACCGGTACCGCATAGTATCTATCCAACCTACATAATTTCTCTGGAATTGCAACCGTGTTACAATCATTCAGAGCCGCTAATACCTCCCCTAGCAATGTGCGGAGGTTCTCTAGCTTAAATTTAAAATTGGAAATCTCTGAATCCAGTCTCCCTGGATCAGATCCGTCACCCACAGAATGAAGCTCTCCGTCCTCACGTTCTGCAAACTGTGACGCAGTATCTGACATGGCTCTCATCTCATCCGCGTGCTCTATCCTTAACCCAGAGCTATCGCGCTTGCCTCTTAATTCTGGCAACTTAGATAATACTTCTGTCATAACAGTAGCCATGTCTTGCAAAGTGATTTGTAAGGGCCTCCCTGATGTACTTGGCGCCACAAAATCACGCACCTCCTGAGCGGGAAGCGAAGGTACTGACACGTGAGGAGAGTTAGTCGGCATAACTTCCCCCTCGTCGTCTGGTGATAATTTCTTTACATGTAAAGATTGACTTTTATTTAAAGTAGCATCAATGCAATTAGTACACAAATTTCTATTGGGCTCCACATTGGCCTTTAAACATAGTGAACAAAGAGATTCATCTGTGTCAGACATGTTTAAACAGACTAGCAATGAGACTAGCAAGCTTGGAAATACTTTTCAAAATTAATTTACAAGCAATATAAAAAAGGTTACTGTGCCTTTAAGAAGCACAGAAAAACTGACACAGTTGAAATAACAATGACCAAAATAGTTATAGCAACCAAATTTTCACAGTAAATGTATTAAGTTAGCAAAGGATTGCACCCACCAGCAAATGGATGATTAACCCCTTAGTACCCAAAAACGGATAACAATGATATAATTAACGTTTTTCTCACAGTCAAATACACTGTCACAGGACTGCTGTGCCTGATTACCTCCCTCAAAATGGATTTTGAAGACCCCTGAGCTCTCTAGAGACGATCTGGATCATGGAGGATGAAGTAGACAGATTGTGACTGAATTTTTACTGCGCAACATAGCGCTAAAATAGGCCCCTCCCACTCATATTACAACAGTGGGGAAGCTCAGAAACTGTTTCTATGCAGAAAACAAAAATGGCCATGTGGTAAAAATCATGCCCTAATAAGTTTTATCGCCAAGTACCTCACAAAAACGATTAACAAGCCAGTAAACGTTTTAAACATACATTTGAAAGTTATGTATTATTATTAATAAGCCTGCTACCAGTCGTTTTTACTGCAGTTAAGGCTCATACATTATTTCAGTATTAACAGTATTTTCAGAGTCAATTCCATTCCTTAGAAAAATACATTCAGTGTACACACACACACATCAGCCTGATACCAGTCGCTATCACTGCATTTAAGGCTGAACTTACTTTACAATGGTATCAGCAGTATTTTCTCAGTCAATTCCATTCCTCAGAAAATAAATTACTGCACATACCTCATTTGTTGCAGGGGAGCTCTGCATGCTATTCCCCTTCTCTGAAGTTACCTCACTCCTCAGATGAGAAACAGCCAGTGGATCTTAGTTACGTCTGCTAAGACCATAGAAAAAAACCCAGGCAGATTCTTCTTCTAATGCTGCCTGAGAATAAACAGCACACTCCGGTGCCATTTAAAATAACAAACTTTTGATTGTAGAAATAAACTAAGTTAAAAAAACACCACAGATCTCTCACAGCTTCCTTTTTAGTTAGGCTGCAAGAGAATGACTGAGTATGATATGTGAGGGGAGGAGCTATATAGCAGCTCTGCTGGGTAATTCTCTTGCAGTTTCCTGTTAGGAAGAGATATATTCCATAAGTAATGGATGACCCGTGGACTGACTACACTTAACAGGAGAAATGGAAAGGTTAGTCACCGCATCTGGCCAAATGGGACAAGCTCAGGTACCACGTCAAGGTCCTTTCCATCACCTGAGACCCTAAAACAGCCACACAATGCAAGCTTTCAAATCCAAACAAACTGAAAACAAGGGAAGGGTGCACAGGAATATGTAACCACCCTAGACATATACAAAACACGGAAGGGAACTGCACTCTCATACCGGACCGGGTACACATCCCATGACCCTGCAACATGCTCAGCCATGGGTGCCACTGGCACTCACAGGAAGCTGTGCTGTCCCCAGAGCCACAAGCAGTTAACCCCAGACAGGTCTGGGTGCAAGAACCATAGGGAAAATTACAAAACAAATTAATACAACACACAGAGAAAACCCAGCACTCACTTACAAGCTCTCAGCTAAGATTTAAAAGCAAAAATGGAAAGGTTAGTCACCGCATCTGGCCAAATGGGACAAGCTCAGGTACAACGTCAAGGTCCTTTCCAACACCTGAGACCCTAAAACAGCCACACAATGCAAGCTTTCAAATCCAAACAAACTGAAAACAAGGGAAGGGTGCACAGGAATATGTAACCACCCTAGACATATACAAAACACGGAAGGGAACTGCACTCTCATACCGGACCGGGTACACATCCCATGACCCTGCAACATGCTCAGCCCTGGGTGCCACTGGCACTCACAGGAAGCTGTGCTGTCCCCAGAGCCACAAGCAGTTATGTCCCTTTTGGAATTGGAATTAGAGTCCAGCAGAGTGAATTTGGGAGTTATAAATACACATGTAGGTTTCAGACCACCTTCAGTCTTCTATCCCACTAAACATAGGGGTAATGTTTTGGAGTTTTTCCATAAGAAGATAGAAGCTGATCTGAATAACCTACATGATAGTTTGAATACCTCTTCGAGGTTTCAAAACTTATCCTTATTACAAAAGAAAGCTCTCAAGTCCCTGCAGGTGAATTCCAACATTGTTATTAAACAAGCGGACAAGGGTGGGAATGTGGTAGTGCTTAACAGAGTTGATTATATTGAGGAGGCTTATCGCCAGCTCAATGATACTAATGTCTACATGAAATTGGGAAAAAATCCTACCTTTGAATACCAGAGACTTGTGTACGACATATTGGATGATGGGAGAGAAGCGGGATTTTTTGATAGTGACACACATGATTATCTTTATGTAAAAGATCCTATTGTCCCAATTTTTCACCACCTTCCAAAAGTGCACAAGTCTCTGGAATCTATTAAGGGTAGGCCCATTGTTTCGGGCATTGGCTCTCTCTTGGAGAGATTATCAGCCTGGATAGACAGCATCCTTCAGCCCCTAGTCCAACTTATACCAAGCTTTCTAAAAGATACCAAACATCTCTTGAATCTCTTGGATAAGGAAGTCTGGTCTCAGGATTACATATGGCTAACTGTGGATGTAGTGGGGCTGTATTCAGCCATTCCACACAGTTTAGGTTTACAATCAGTAAGATTTTTCCTAGACAGATTTAGTAATTATTCAACAGATTTCAAGAACTATGTAATGGATGTGATAGAGTTTTTACTCAATCACAACTATTTTCTGTTTGAAAATGAGTTTTTTCTCCAGAAACGTGGAACAGCTATGGGGGCGAAATTCGCCCCCTCCTATGCCAACCTGTTTATGAGTTGGTGGGAGCTGTTCCACGTTTATGGACAGGAAAACTCTTTTCGTCAATGTATCAGATTCTACAGGCGTTACATTGACGACCTGCTCTTTATCTGGGAAGGTACATTACAGGAAATAGATGAGTTTGTTGCATCCCTCAATGTTAACAGATGCGGTTTAAGTTTCACATATACATGTGACTGTACCAAGATTCCCTATCTTGATCTAACATTGATAGGTGATGTTTGTAGCAATACCATCTCTACTGAACTGTACTCCAAACCCATCAAGTCCAATGCTTTGCTGCATGCAAAGAGCTTGCATCCCAAAAGCACTGGATTTGGTATGATAAAGGGTGAAATGATCAGGTTAAAACGTAACTGTTCTAATAAAGAAACTTTTTTGTCAGAGAGTACCATGTTAACACAGAAATTTCTTGAACGCGGGTACACAATGCCAGTGATAGATAAAGCTCTAACACAGGTACAAGCTTTGGATAGGTCCTCTCTACTAAGGGACAGATTCAAATCTAGGCCAAATAGTCAAACTAAACAAGAAGAAAAGATTATCTTCAGTACTAGGTACAGTAGACAATATGATCAGATAATCAAGATTATTAAACAGAACTTGCCTATACTTATGGGAGACGCTTCTTTAAACCCTATTATTAAAAGGGGTTTTCGTTTCGTCTCAAGACGCAATCAAACTTTGGGAAATTGTTTGTCACCCAGCATGATCCGTTCTCAGACTAAGCAAGGCAACTGGCTGGCGACCCATGGTCACTTCAAATGTGGGAAAACCAACTGTAAAGCCTGTGGTCATGCTGAGGTCTCTAAACATTTCCAATCCTGCGTCACCCAAAGAATTTACAATTTGGAACATTTTTCAAATTGTAGGAACAAATATGTTGTTTATTTAGTCAGATGTCACTCATGTAATCTTCAATATGTGGGTATGACTACAAGGGAAGCCCGTGAAAGGATTAGAGAACATCTTAATGATATCTCTAATATCTCTCCATGTTCAGCACTGGCAGAGCACTTTATAGTCAAACATGACTGTAAAGTGAACACATTCAAGTGGCTTGTGATAGAACAAATTCGTCGCCCCCAAAGGGGGGGAAATCTGGATGAGATCCTCTCCAAGAGAGAAGCGTTTTGGATTTTTGTTCTGAGAACAAGAGTACCACTTGGCTTCAATATTGATTCAGACATTATAAATGTCTGGAAATAGGAACTTAAAATCACCCTGGTAGTACAGATTTATCATAATACAATGTTAGAGCAGGGCTTATGGAACCACCCAACAGAGTGGATATCCTGGTAGGTAGAATTAAGAGGTACCCACGCTATCTGGACCCTTAGTACTTAGTTTATCCAGGCGCTATGGACACCATAGGAGATAATTCCGTGTCTTTAAGTATCTTACTTTATTATCAGACTTTCTCTCCGGGGAGGGTTGGTGATTAGAGTGGGGTTTGCTATAATAGGGGTCATTAGGGGCACATACATATTAAAACCTCTATATAAGCTCAATACTATAGTACATATAATATATGTTCCTGACCAATCACTGCTGAAAAACACTTGCTATGAGAATCTATGGCTTTTTGCAGTTCTCTCAATGTGGTATAAAACCTAAGATTTAGTGATAAAGTTTTTTGATTAAGAAGAGCTTTGATTTGGCAAAGGGACGATGGTTCAAGTGACAACTTTTACAGTTAAAAATGTCCTTAAATTTATGTGACAAAATATGTTAATAGTCCAGGAAACCTTCCCCCCAGTCAAATTCTATTTCTATTTTTATTCTCTTTTTCCTTTTTTCTTTTCTTTTTGAGCTCACTATTATAAGTTTACACGTTGAGAGCCTGCAATCAACATAACAAAAATTAAATAAAAATTAAATAAAATTTAAATAAAAATTAAAAGTAAAATTAATTAATATTGATTAAATATAACATTTGATTAGTGAAATTAAACTTTACATGTCTGAGCGATGTTTTTAGCAGGCACGTCTGTACATATACATTTTTCAGCAGCCATTACTATCATTGTAGTGTGTATTATTGTATTGTGTTTCATTATTATTAGTCTCTGTTGCACATAAGCTTTTAACATTTGATAATCTGTTTGTTTACAACATGCATTTTCTGTTACATGCATTTTTCCAGGGGTTAAATTTTAAGAGGGTGTTCTCTCAACCGTAATTAACTGATTGTTCTGTACACCAATCAACCAATCAGCAATACCTTTAGGGTATATACATGCTTAGCAGAGTATAATGTACAGGTCACAGATGAAGGCGTGAGCCGAAACGCGTCTGACCACTTAGTCTACATGTAGTTTTTATGTCCTATTATTTTACTTTCTATTTTGCTCACAATAAAGGTGCATTGGATTTCAAATTTGTCTTGAGACCCGCTTTCTTTGTATACACCCACAAGCAGTTAACCCCAGACAGGTCTGGGTGCAAGAACCATAGGGAAAATTACAAAACAAATTAATACAACACACAGAGAAAACCCAGCACTCACTTACAAGCTCTCAGCTAAGATTTAAAAGCAAAAATGGAAAGGTTAGTCACCGCATCTGGCCAAATGGGACAAGCTCAGGTACCACGTCAAGGTCCTTTCCAACACCTGAGACCCTAAAACAGCCACACAATGCAAGCTTTCAAATCCAAACAAACTGAAAACAAGGGAAGGGTGCACAGGAATATGTAACCACCCTAGACATATACAAAACACGGAAGGGAACTGCACTCTCATACCGGACCGGGTACACATCCCATGACCCTGCAACATGCTCAGCCCTGGGTGCCACTGGCACTCACAGGAAGCTGTGCTGTTCCCAGAGCCACAAGCAGTTAACCCCAGACAGGTCTGGGTGCAAGAACCATAGGGAAAATTATAAAACAAATTAATACAACACACAGAGAAAACCCAGCACTCACTTACAAGCTCTCAGCTAAGATTTAAAAGCAAAAATGGAAAGGTTAGTCACCGCATCTGGCCAAATGGGACAAGCTCAGGTACCACGTCAAGGTCCTTTCCAACACCTGAGACCCTAAAACAGCCACACAATGCAAGCTTTCAAATCCAAACAAACTGAAAACAAGGGAAGGGTGCACAGGAATATGTAACCACCCTAGACATATACAAAACACGGAAGGGAACTGCACTCTCATACCGGACCGGGTACACATCCCATGACCCTGCAACATGCTCAGCCCTGGGTGCCACTGGCACTCACAGGAAGCTGTGCTGTCCCCAGAGCCACAAGCAGTTAACCCCAGACAGGTCTGGGTGCAAGAACCATAGGGAAAATTACAAAACAAATTAATACAACACACAGAGAAAACCCAGCACTCACTTACAAGCTCTCAGCTAAGATTTAAAAGCAAAAATGGAAAGGTTAGTCACCGCATCTGGCCAAATGGGACAAGCTCAGGTACCACGTCAAGGTCCTTTCCAACACCTGAGACCCTAAAACAGCCACACAATGCAAGCTTTCAAATCCAAACAAACTGAAAACAAGGGAAGGGTGCACAGGAATATGTAACCACCCTAGACATATACAAAACACGGAAGGGAACTGCACTCTCATACCGGACCGGGTACACATCCCATGACCCTGCAACATGCTCAGCCCTGGGTGCCACTGGCACTCACAGGAAGCTGTGCTGTCCCCAGAGCCACAAGCAGTTAACCCCAGACAGGTCTGGGTGCAAGAACCATAGGGAAAATTACAAAACAAATTAATACAACACACAGAGTAAACCCAGCACTCACAAGCTCTCAGCAAGGTTCTTGCACCCAGACCTGTCTGGGGTTAACTGCTTGTGGCTCTGGGGACAGCACAGCTTCCTGTGAGTGCCAGTGGCACCCAGGGCTGAGCATGTTGCAGGGTCATGGGATGTGTACCCGGTCCGGTATGAGAGTGCAGTTCCCTTCCGTGTTTTGTATATGTCTAGGGTGGTTACATATTCCTATGCACCCTTCCCTTGTTTTCAGTTTGTTTGGATTTGAAAGCTTGCATTGTGTGGCTGTTTTAGGGTCTCAGGTGTTGGAAAGGACCTTGACGTGGTACCTGAGCTTGTCCCATTTGGCCAGATGCGGTGACTAACCTTTCCATTTTTGCTTTTAAATCTTAGCTGAGAGCTTGTAAGTGAGTGCTGGGTTTTCTCTGTGTGTTGTATTAATTTGTTTTGTAATTTTCCCTATGGTTCTTGTACCCAGACCTGTCTGGGGTTAACTGCTTGTGGCTCTGGGGACAGCACAGCTTCCTGTGAGTGCCAGTGGCACCCAGGGCTGAGCATGTTGCAGGGTCATGGGATGTGTACCCGGTCCAGTATGACTCTTAGCAATGCCCGGGCCTTGAATACATGTTGGGGATGACTGGAGCGGGCATGTAAAAGGCTGTTACCTGAGATGGGCTTTCTATAGAGAGTGGAAATGATTTTTCCACTCCCCACATCCCCTATCAAGGTAACGTCTAGAAAATTAATCCTATCCCTATTCCATTCAGAGGTGTTCCCTCACACTTATAACCCTACTTATCGAGTGGAAAGACTATCTTTTAAATGACATTAAGAGTAAGATACTTACAAGTTTGTTTCACGGTCGCTGTAGGTACTTTTAAGAAACATCCTGCTGCTTCTGATGCGGCCAAGAGTGGGAGGAGCAGCAAGATCTGGCCTGGCTTAGTGGGAGGAACTGAAAAGTGACATACTGCAGCTGCACCACAAATGGGAGCTGCAGCATAGGCAATTAGCTAGTGTGGAACTAGCGCAGGATTGTTGTCTGCGTGTGACGTCACCGAAGGTCAGTGTGTAGTGTTTACTTGAGAAGTTAGAGGTGAGAAAAAAACTGTGATTTACCATTAAGAACAGTGGAACAGCTCTGTCTAATATAGCTGCAAGTGTACCAGTGCTATCTTACTTTAGGGATCATTTATTTTTTAACTACCCCCATTGGAGTTTAAGTTGCCGTGCTGTTGATGTGCTACCCCAAGACAGCCATAATGATAAAGGGGACTGTGTGCTCATGCATAATAGCAACAAACATATGATACTATTTTTACAATTGTATAGCAGATAGTAGACTGTTATGCTATTGCTGTGAGCTCTCTCAATGTATCTGTTAGCTACTTCCTTTTGACAAGACTTTAATCAGTGCTGTAGCTATCAGTTGCATAAATATAATTTGTACTTGGTCAAAAGTATCCATGATTAAACAACAGTGTTTCACTATTAACCCTATCAATGAGTAGACACAGATCACCAGGAACATACATACTATTGGTACTATTGATTTTCTAATACAGCTCCCTGTCCAGTTTAACCCCTTGAGTACTAACGACGGCTCTAAACCATTGCAAATTTTCTCAGTCTGGTGCTAACGATGGCTCAGAGCCATCGCTAGCACTCACCCACCTTGAGGGCAATCTGGTGGCTCCCACCTACTCCCACCCCAGCAATCTGGCCTGAACAGTGAGAGGCATTGCCGGGGCTTCACTTTTCGCGTGGTGATGTCACGCGCAATGACGTGATGACATCACCGCTCAACTTTATTAAAAATGGACAATGAACAAACATAGGGAGATGGGGCCTGTATCTCAGACATCTAAGTAGCTACAGACCCCCAAGACCCACCATTGGAAAGGTAATCACCTAAGTCTTGGGGATCTGTAAAAAAAGTAAAACAGTTAAAAATAAATATATTTAAAAAACATTTTTTTAAAAAGCTCAAAACCAGCTTAGCACCCAGGTGGGAAATTGCTTTGCAGCCAAAGTGTTAAAAAAGTGACAGTTCTGGGGGCCTGATTTTTTGGCAGCAATATTGATAACTTTAGATATTAATTATGCAATGATCTATTAACGCAATAGATGCAGATATTTTATGTCAGGATATCTGTGAGTGTTATTAAATAATATATATATATATATATATATATATATATTATTTTATATATATATATATATATATATATATATATATATATTGATCTACACCAAATAATCCATTTATTTGTGAGGCTGTAACTACAGCAGACCCACCCCCCCCTCTCTACCTTATACATCTAAAGGATTCAAAAGAGAGCATTGGTCTCATTAGTTCAGCACAAACCCCTGGGGTGATGGAGCCAAATATTCTGTGTTTTGGTGGAAAATATGCTCAGAAGCCCCTTGAAGATTCTCTATATACATCATGATCTGGGAGAAGCATATGACAACCTTCACTAACAGACATGTGATAATTTAACACAATGGCTCACTGGATTTCCTTTGATGCTTAAATATATGCAAAAGTTAATTACCCCTGCTGTGTTTGAATACACGAAGCTCAGTCATACGTCTCAAATAGAAAATAACAAGAGTTGATTACCCATGCTGTGTTAGATACACATCTGTACTGAGCCAAGCAGAAACACAAGTTGCATTGTAGCTGTTAAATTAATTTAAAAGTACAACTTGTATAATTTTCAATACTGTATAAAAAAAATTAATTCCATGGATCTGACAAATGCATTTCAGGTTTGTGATAAATTAAATGAATAACTACATTAGTATACATAAATGCTTAAGTTATTTCAAATTAAACAAATTTTTCTTTATTTTCCAGAAATCTAAATGAAAATTACAAGAAAGAACTGATGTGGAGATGAGATTTCCAAATAAGATGCTATAAGTTGACATATAGATGCATCATAGATCTTGGGCCCATGTTTTAAACACGGTTGAGACATGTATTAATAAATAACTATAATACTCATGTATATCTATGATATAAGATACGACTAGGAAATTAAATATGTGCCAGTATATCAAATGAGCTGATACACAGAATAAGTCAGATTAGAGATATATATTTCATTGATTGATACTACTAGTCCCTCAAAAAATGCAACTTTTAAGGCAGCTTATAAAATATGATAAATAAAATACTCATGTTTCATATTAAAATAATCAGAAAAAATTGCACTATATGGTCCCATCTATATTAAAATTGTAAGTGATTGATACTGGAAATTAAAGTATTTGATAAACATTTTTTTTAGATAGTTAAACTGCAGCAATATTTGAAGGTAAAACTGCATCTGCTGCCACCTATAGAACAGAGATGATATCGCAGCCAAAAGATAAATGGCTACTCAGGGAGGCGTTTACCAAATAACCAAGAGATGTTTAGCTCAAGGGGCCTATCACAAGACAAGCTTCCGTGGGGCGTTTCCAATTTCATCAATGATTAGAATAAAAAGGTGTGGGGTATATCAGGTGATATAACCCCATGCAAGAGAGAAAAAAGGGTCTTGGTCTTCGTTGCTGAGTTTTTGACTGGCAAACTGTTGCCTTGGAGTCCAGTCTCTCTAAAGCAAATCTGGGCCTAATTTTCAACCATCTTGCAAAAATTACCTTTTAATTTATGAAGTGAAATTGGACTTATTGGAGAAACTCTGGAAGCTGAAACATTGATTTGGTTATTTGGTAAAGTATAAGAAACTGTAAAGTATATATAATGTTTAAATCAAATGCTTTCTAAGGAAATAGATTGCAGCTGGTAAATTTAAAAGAGCATAATTGGTATTTTAAGCCTATGTTCATGGTCCTGTGTAGTTTAACTAGTCATTATTGCTAAATAATTTATTTGCTAGACAGGGTTATACACTCCAGATTTATAAGTCAGTCATTATAGTGAACTCTTTCAGAACTGTACATAAACTGGTTATTGTGATTAAATTCCTGGCAGTTATTAATTAAGCATAGTAAATTGGTAATCCATATTGGGCACTGAACTAGAATTATTGGTTAATAACAAAAGATTCTAATATTTTATTGTGGTATTTTAATGCTATTATTGTGAATAAGGTAAATTGTATATTTTTATGATCTTTGTATAGAATATTATAAGAGCATAAGTGGTATCATTTGATTCATAATCTGGTTTCTATAAAGATAATTCAATGTGTTTATAACTTTAACTTATTGTAAAGAATTTAGGAATAAATATTGATTTTAATTGTTTCGTATTTGCATTTTAATTGGGGGTTATTTTAAAGAATAATTATTAAATAAATTGTACTATAACCCGGCTATATACAGACAATTTTATATCCCTTTAAACCAACAATAACAGTAGTTAAAGGGACATAAAACACCAAAGGCGAGATTACGAGTCTTGCATTAGCCTTAAAAAGCAGCGTTGAGAGGTCCCAACGCTGCTTTTTTCCTAACGCTGGTATTACGAGTCTTAAAATGACAGGTGTACCGCTCACTTTTTTGGCCAGACTCGGTAATACCGCAAATCCACTTACGTAAATTGTGTATCCTATATTTTCAATGGGACTTGCATAATGCCAGTATTACGAGTCTTCCAAAAAGTCAGCAGTAGACCCTCTCCTGTCAAGCCTGGTACCGCATTTAAAAGTCAGTAGTTAAGAGTTTTATGGGCTAACGCTGTAGCATGAAACTCTTAACTAAAGTGCTAAAAAGTACACTAACACCCATAAACTACCTATTAACCCCTAAACCGAGGCCCCCCCCCACATTGAAAACAATAAAAACAAAATTGTAACCCCTAATCTGCCGAACCGGACATCGCCGCCACTATAAAAAATATATTAACCCCTAAACCGCCGCCCTCCCACATCGCAAACACTACTTAAATTTTATTAACCCCAAATCTGCCGTGCCTAACATCGCTGACACCTACCTACATTTATTAACCCCTAATCTGCCGCCCCCAACGTAGCCGCAACTATATTAAATGTATTAACTCCTAAACCTTAGTCTAACCCTAACTCTAACACCCCCTAACATAAAAATAATTTAAATAAATCTAAATAAAATAACTAACATTAATTAAATTATTCCTATTTATAACTAAATACTTACCTATAAAATAAACCCTAAGATAGCTACAATATAACTAATAGTTACATTGTAGCAATCTTAGGGTTTATTTTTATTTTACAGGCAAGGTTGTATTTATTTTAACTAGGTAGAATAGTTATTAAATAGTTATTAACTATTTAATAGCTACCTAGTTAAAATAAAGACAAATTTACCGGTAAAATAAATCCTAACCTAAGTTACAATTACACCTAACACTACACTATCATTAAATTAATTACCTAAACTAAATACAATTAAATTCAATTAAATAAAATTATCTAAAGTACGAAAAAAAAACACTAAATTACAAAAAATAATAAAATAATTACAAGTTTTTGAAACTAATTACACATAATCTAATCCCCCTAATAAAATAAAAAAGCCCACCAAAATAATAAAAAGCCCTACCCTATACAAAATTACAAATAGCCCTTAAAAGGGCCTTTTGCGGGGCATTGCCCCAAAGAAATCAGCTCTATTACCTGTAAAAAAAAGTACAATGCCCCCCAACATTAAAACCCACCACCCACACACCCAACCCTACTATAAAACCCACCCAATACCCCCTTAATAAAACCTAACACTAACCCCTTGAACATCACCCTACCTTGAGAAGTCTTCACCCAGCAAGGCCGAATTCCTCAACGAAGCCAGGCGAAGTGGTCCTCCAGACGGGCAGAAGTCTTTATCCAGGCGGCATCTTCTATCTTCATCCATCCGGCGCGGAGCGGCTCCATCTTCAAGACATCTGACGCGGAGCATCCTCTTCTAACGAAGTCCAACTGAAGAATGTAGGTTCCTTTAAATGACCTCATCCAAGATGGCGTCCCTTCAATTCCGATTGGCTGATAGAATTATATCAGCCAATCGGAATTAAGGTAGAAAAAATCCTATTGGCTGATGATTGAGCTGGCATTCAGCAATCAGCCAATTCATGCAATCAGCCAATAGGATTTTTCTACCTTAATTCTGATTGGCTGATAGAATTCTATCAGCCAATTGAAATTGAAGGGACGCCATATTGGATGAAGTCATTTAAAGGAACCTACATTCTTCAGTTGGACTTCGTTGGAAGAGGATGCTCCGCGTCTGATGTCTTGAAGATTGAGCCGCTCCACGCCGGATGGATGAAGATAGAACATGCCACCTGGATGAAGACTTTTGCCCGTCTGGAGGACCTCTTCTGGCCGGCTTCGATGAAGACTTCTGCCCGTCTGGAGGACCACTTCGCCCGGCTTCGTTGAGGAATTCAGCCCGGCTGGGTGAAGACGTCTCAAGGTAGGGTGATCTTCAAGGGGTTAGTGTTAGGTTTTATTAATGGGGGATTGGGTGGGTTTTAGAGTAGGGTTGGGTGTGTGGGTGGTGGGTTTTAATGTTGGGGGGTATTGTACTTTTTTTTACAGGTAATAGAGCTGATTACTTTGGGGCAATGCCCCGCAAAAGGCCCTTTTAAGGGCTATTTGTAATTTTGTATAGGGTAGAGCTTTTTATTATTTTTGGGGGCTTTTTTATTTTATTAGGGGGATTAGATTAGGTGTAATTAGTTTCAAAAACTTGTAATTATTTTATTATTTTCTGTAATTTAGTGTTGTTTTTTTTGTACTTTAGATAATTGTATTTAATTGTATTTAATTTAGGGAATTAATTTAATTATAGTGTAGTGTTAGGTGTAATTGTAACTTAGGTTAGGATTTATTTTACAGGTAAATTTGTATTTATTTTAGCTAGGTAGTTATTAAATAGTTAATAACTATTTAATAACTATTCTAACTAGTTAAAATAAATACAAAGTTGCCTGTAAAATAAAAATAAATCCTAGGCTAGCTACAATGTAACTATTAGTTATATTGTAGCTAGCTTAGGGTTTATTTTGCAGGTAAGTATTTAGTTTTAAATAAGAATAATGTAGTTAATGATAGTAATTTTATTTAGATTTATTTAAATTATATTTAAGTTAGGGGGGTGTTAGGGTTAGGGTTAGACTTAGGTTTAGGGGTTAATAACTTTAATATAGTGGCGGCGACTTTGTTAGGGGTTAATAAGTGTAGGTAGGTTGTGGTGACATTGGGGTGGCAGATTAGGGGTTGATAAATATAATGTAGGGTTCAGCGATGTTGGGGGCAGCAGATTAGGGGTTCATAACTATAATGTAGGTGGTGGCGGTGTCCGGAGCGGCAGATTAGGGGTTAATAATGTTATGCAGGTGTCGGCGATGTCGGGGGCGGCAGATTAGGGGTTAATAAATGTAAGATTAGGGGTGTTTAGACTCGGGTTCATGTTAGGGTGTTAGGTGTAGACATAAAATGTGTTTCCTCATAGGAATCAATGGGGCTGCGTTAGGAGCTTTACGCTGCTTTTTTGAAGGTGTTAGGTTTATTTTCAGCCGGCCCTGCATTAATTACTATGGGGAAATCGCTTACGAGCACGTTTTACCTGCTTACCGCTAACATAAGCAGCGCTGGTATTGAGGTGAGGGAAAACTGTGCGTTAGCACCGCACAGCCTTACCGACAAAATTTGTAATCTAGGCGCAAATGTTTCTTTCATAGAGTATATCCAATTCACATCTTTATTATCTAATTTGCTTCTTTCTTTTTGTATCCATTGCTGAAAAGTATACCTAAGTAGGCTCAGGAGCAGCAATGCAGACTGTGAGCTAGCTGCTGATTGATGACTGCACACATATGCCTCTTGCCATTGGCTCAATTGATGTGTTCAGCTATCTCCCAGTAGTGTATAGCTGCTCCCTCAACAAATGATACTAAGAGAATAAAGAAAATTTGATAATGGAAGAACATTACATATTTGTTTAAAATTGTGTGTCCTAATCTGAATCATGAAAGAAAATGTATGGGTTTCATGTCATATTAAACCTTACCTAATATCTATTTTTTAATAATAATTCTAATGAATTTGCCATTTCAATGAGAGACAAGAGACATGCTGCTACTAATGCGGCGGGGGGTGGGAGGAGCAGCAGGGGCCTCTGAGATCTGGCCTGGCTGGGAGGAACTGAAAAGTGACATGCTGTGCTGCAAATAGGAGTGGCAAAGGCAATTAGCTTGTGCAGAACTGGCATGGATTTGTCTCCGTGTGATGTCACTGGAGGTCAGCGTATATTGTTTACTTGAGACTGGAAGTAAGAGGTGAGTAGGAAACTGGGTCTAACATCTTGATTGGTTTCTGAAACTTTCATAGCATCGTCGTAATGTAATTCTACTACTTACCTGCTGTTCTTGTGAAAACTATTCCAGTCGGTATTCTGTGCATGATATTAAGGAATGCACAAGGGGGTGGTGTGTGTGCATGTGAGTGGGTGTATGTGTGGTGTGTGCGTGCATGTGAGTGGGTGTATGAATGCATGTGAGTGGGTGTATGTGTGGTGTGTGCGTGCATGTGAGTGGGTGTATGTGTGGTGTGTGCGTGCATGTGAGTGGGTGTATGCATGCATGTGAGTGGGTGTATGTGTGGTGTGTGCGTGCATGTGAGTGGGTGTATGTGTGGTGTGTGTGCATGTGTAATAAGGATATAGGGGCATATGTATCAAGCTCCGTATGGAGCTTGATGCCCCGTGTTTCTGGTGAGCCTGCAGGCTCGCCAGAAACAGCAGTTATGAAGCAGCGGTCACAAAGATCGCTGCTCCATAACCAGTCCGCCTGCTCTGATCGAGTCTGCTCTGATCGAGTACGATCGGGTTGATTGACACCCCCCTGCTGGCGGCCGATTGGCTGCGAGTCTACAGGGGGCGGCGTTGCACCAGCAGCTCTTGTGAGCTGATGGTGCAAAGCTGAATACAGAGAGCATATTGCTCTCCGCATTCAGCGAGGTCTGGCGGACCTGATCCGCAGTGTCGGATCAGGTCCACCAGACCTTCATACATATGCCCCATAATGTTAGAGGCGCCACCTGATATAATAAATAAATATATATATATATCAAAACTCATGCTACAATGCTCACAAACAGTGAAAAATAGAGATAATAGTAATGATCCAACAATCTGATGACCCAAATGAGTACAAAATATATATGTAGCAATTCAAAACCTAAAAGTGGGCAAAGGGTATGATCAGTAAATGGGGCCTAAAATATAAACGACATATGCTAGAAGTGACTGGTGTGATAACCTAATCAAACAGTTTATGCACATAACATATATAATAAACTTGATATATTAATATAGATACAAATGTAAACACTATATAATATGGTGGTAGAATCCCGGATGTGTCCCAAGAAAAACAAACTTGTGTGATCACAAGTCTAGTGAGTCCCAAAATGTAGGGTGGTGTATGGCTGCAAAACTTCTTCCAAAGGCTGAATGGCACAAAAGCAGGAATCTGTGAAGTGATAGAAGAAAGAAGAAGGCGCAACAATAGTGCAATATCAATGATGTTTAAACTTCACGCACATAATCAGTTGTACTTACTAGAAGCAAGGCACTTGAGAAGTGCCACAGTAGCGCTCTGGACTATTATAGCTGTCCAGATAGCTATCCTCTCGCTGAAAGGAGTATGCAGAGATTCCAAAGTCCGGAAGACGGTTGTGATTGTGGCTCTCATTGGTCCGGGCAGCGGCATGCGCATGCGCACTATTTGGCATTAGACGCCGATTTCAGCCTTTTAAGTCGTGAGTTTTTATTTGTTATTTACACACCTGATGAAGCGGTTTTGTGCATCATTTGTTTTTAAATAAATCCCTAATTGTTTTTAAGATGTAATTCACTTTTGAAATCTTTGGGAACTCACTGTCGAATTGCGTATCTTCTACCTTGTTATTGGGCTTCCATATACTGCATTGGGATTTACACCTTGATCCTGACTTTGGAACCTCTGCATCCTCCTTCCAGCGAGAGGATAGCTATCTGAACAGCTATAATAGTCCAGAGTTCTACTGTGGCACTTCTCAAGAGCCTTGCTTCTAGTAAGAACAACTGATTATGTGAAGTTTAAACATCATTGATATTGCACTATTGTGGCGCCTTCTTCTTTCTTCTATCACTTCACAGATTCCTGATTTTGTGTGTATGTGTGTTGTGTGCGTGCATGTGAGTGGGTCTATGTATGTCATACGGGATATTAGTGGGTGTATATGGGCTATTAAATAAAAAATTAGGGGAAGTGGGCTGCTTTGCCTTAAAATGCCCAGAACTATTTTTGGTCCCAGTCCGGCCCTGCCTCTCCTTTAGATTTTAAGTTTGAGAGCCTCTCTACTTTGAGATTGTAAGCTTGAGAGCCTCTCACTTTGTATTTAAAGTGAACTACTACTGATTGTGCTCAAGGACAGGGCATTCCTCTCCTTTTGCACCTACAACTGTAATGTACACCTAGTGCACTTGTCTGTTTGTTTGTGTGTGCAATGCATCCCTATATATATATATATATATATATATATATATATATATATATTTATATTTATATGTATATATATATATAAATATATATATATGTGTATATATATATATATATATATATATATACATATATATACACACACATACATATACATCTTTAGACATGTATATGTATGTATCTCAATGTTAAAGCACTTTGGTGGCTTTTTTTCTTCTAACAACCGAGATCTCATATCTTTGAGCCCATATAACGTATTTGTACAATTTTTTAAAAATCATTTTTAATAGACAGTGTTATTATAAGTGTAAGTGTACTTAGTAATGTATTTTTGAAGTGTTTAGTGCAACTTGCCAAACAGTTAACCACAGCTATAAAATCGCCGTAATGATTCTAGCTTAAATTACGATTGTCCTAAAGTGATCGTGTTTACTTTCAACTTGTAATACCAGCGGTAAACCCGATGATGCAAAACCCTCGCAATATACCCCTTATCCCTATGGTGCAAACTATTGCTTTCCACTTGTAACCTAGCCTTGTATTTCGGGACTGAACTTACCTTGTTAGGTGGGATCAGACTGATATACTTCAGGAAAGTTCTTCTCTGTGAAAAGCACAATTGGGCTAAAAAAAGGTTCTCCCAGGTAGTAAATTGCCATAGAACAAGCTACTGAGCTGTTGTTTGTTCCTGAGAGAGTGCTTCTTTATATATATATTAGTAATATGACCCTAGGGATGTCTCCATAAATGAGATAGGGAAAACCATATCTGGACTCGGTGGGATGAAACTGATATACTTCTGGGAAGATCTTCTCTGTGAAAACACAACTGGGCTAAAAGAGACTGCTCCCAAGTAGTAAATCGCCATAGAACAAGCTACCGAGTTTAGGTCCAGTTACTAAAGAAACAGAAACCTTACATATTTTAATAGGAGAGAGACATAAATGGATGCTTTCTTTTGATCTAGTGCATTCACCAATATTCCCTTTGTACTAGGTTTATCGTGGTTAAGGAAACACAATCCTTTAATCAACTGGGATACTGGAAGTATACAGTATATCTCCGAATCTTGTATAAACTTTTGCCTGTCAGATACTTTTATTGACCTAACTCTTGAATGATCTAACAACAAGTCAGTTACCTACTTGTAATGAAGAATTCTATTATGTATTTCAGAAGAAAGGGTCAGAAAAATGTCTGCCTCATAGAAAAGACAACTGATAGAGTCTGATAGATCTACTTCCAGGTGCTCAAGTTCCGTTTGGTTGTATATATTCTCTTTCTGAACCAGAACTCAAAGTATTAAAAATTTATATTGATGAAAATCTCACGAAAGGGTTCATAAGACCTTCTACTTTTACCCTTTGTGGGCAAAAGGGATGGCAGCTTTTGGCTTTGTGTTGATTATAGGGCATTAAATGCAGTAGTAATAAAAAAATAGATATTCTCTGCCTTTGATACCTTAATTGTTAAAAGATTACAAGAAGCCACTATTTACAACAAGATAGATCTTTGTGGGGCCTATAATCTGGTGAGAATCAGAGAAGGGGATGAATGGAAAACCACATTTCATTCAAGGTATAGGCATTACAAATACCTAGTTATGCCCTTTGGCTTATGCAATGCCCCAGTAACCTTTCAAAGATTTTTTTAACAATATGCTAAGGGATATATTGGACATTTTCATTGTTGTTTATCTGGGTGATATCCTTATTTACCCCTTCACAGTCATAACTTGTTACGCTTGTAAAAAAATTAATTATCTCTTCTCAGAAAACATCATTTGTATGCAAAACTGGAAAAATATGCTTTCAGTGTTCAAAAAGTAGAGTTTCTTTCCAATGCAATCTCTCCATGCACTTTAAAGATGGATTTTTGCAAGATGAAATCTTTCCTCTCCTGGCCAGTACCTACTAATCAGAAAGTGGTACAATGCTTTTTAGGGTTCTGCAACTTCTATAGAAAATTCAATTTTTTTCAAAATTGTACAACCTATGACTTCCTTAAATAAAAAAGATACTATAATGAATTGGAATTCTCAAGCCCAGAAGGCAATTGAAGAGTTAAAATTATTATTTACCACAGCTCCAATACTGATTCTACCAAATCCCATTAACCCCTATTTTTTGGAAGTTGATGCTTCTGAAAGCGCAGTTGGGGTTATTCTCTCACAACGCTATGGACCTAAGGAAATTTTTCATCCAGAAGCTTTGTTCTCTCGTTCTTTATCAAAAGCTGAGCTGAATTGTGATGTTGGCAATAGGTAGGGAGTTGTTAGCCATAAAAGTGGCTCTTGAAGAATGGCGACATCTAATAGAAGGAACAATAAATCCTGTTACAGTATACAGAGACCATCACAACTTGGAATACTTGCAATCAGCACAATGATTGAAACCAAGACAAGCAAGATGATACCTTTTCTTCAGAAGATTTTATTTGATCATAACATATAGGCCTTGTTCTCGTAATGACAAGGCTGATGCTCTTTCTCACATGACAGTACAGAAAGAGGCACACATTTCCCCTCTAAGTTTTGGACTTCCTTCTGCCAAGGGTTACATATTCAGGGATCATTATTTTTAGAACGTACAGCTAAAACTTTGGAACAGTATCTGTGTTATTTTATATCTCATCTACAAGATGATTGGAATCAATATATAACTTTACATGATTTTGCCTATAACTGTTGCCAGGGAGGCGGCAGTTGCTGCTCTGGCTGTTGCCCGGGACACGGTTGCTGTGAGCGTGCGGCAATGACGTCATCACTGCATGTCTCTTCCCCTCTGAAGCCAGATCCTTTGAGCTCCTTGGTGTGTTTCGATGCCTATGTAAGTACCTGCTTAACTTACATTCACTGCCCAATTATAGGTATTACTGTGTGTGCTCCTAGGTGCTTTATTACTTATTGCTGGATTGACTTAATATTGCTGAACTCTGCCTGTCTGACTACTCTGCCTGTTTAATCCTTGAATTGTGGATTGCCTTAATATTGCTGAACTCTGCCTTTCTGACTACTCTGCATGCATAACCCTTGAATTTCCGGATTGCCTTATCATTGCCGAACTCTGCTTGTCTTACTACTCTGCCTGGTTTACCCCTGAACTGCTAAACTGCTGGATTATCTTTTGTTACGGACCTCTGCCTGTTCCTGACCACTCTATTTATTTGTTAATCCCTGAACTGCTATAATGCTGGATTGCCTTTCTGTTGCCGTACCCTCCCTGTCTCTGACCATTATCTGCCTAGATCTTTTTGCCGTGAAAGACTAACCTGTCTACCGTGAGTACTGCTTACCTCATTTTCTACACTCACTTTGTTCTGGGATATTTCCTTATCCCTCCGCCTTGACGCCGGGATAAGAAGACTACTGGCCAAGTTTGGTCTGATAGGGAAATATCCCCTGAGCATTACATAAACAATCTAATTCACAGTTCTACAGAAAACTCTCCCTTTTTTTGCTAATTAATGTTACCATCCTGCAATCTTGCCTGGATCACCTATTTCAACTTCAGTTCCTGATGCAGAAAAACAAATTAAAGACTTAAGAAATGTTTCAGTTATCAAAGAACAAGAAAGATATAAGTATTTTACTGATCAACATCAAAGTCCTATTCCTGATTAAAAAATAGGAAACAAAGTAATGCTGTCTAATTTGCAACTAAAACTAGAATTTCCTTCAAAGAAACTGGGTATTAGCTATATTGTGCCTTTTGAGATAATTAAAATAATATCCTCTTCTGCAGTAAAATTATGTCCAATAAATGATTACTCAATACACCCTGTATTTCATACATCTTTATTAAAGTCTATGGTTTCTGATCCATTTTCATCAAGAATTTGTCAGGGATTTTTCCTGTTTTGTTTGCCATGTGCTGCTGGCAGACATTTTACTCATCTCTCTTGCTGACTGAGGTGCGTACTGTGTGATTCCTGCACTTCCTTTTATGGCCAGACTGGTGTACATCATCTGTGTGAGACAGGATGTAGTCTCAGAATTGTGATGTCATCACTTATTATTTAAAGGGCCTCTGTTTAGTATGCGTTGCCCTTGCGTTGTCTCAGACCTGTTTGTGAGAGCTCCTGTGTATTACCTGGCTGTCTGACGTCCCTCCTGGTTCCTGATCTCTGGCTTGTTCCTGACTCTGCTGTTCTCCTTGTTTCTGATTCCAGCTCGTCTGACTACTCGCTTTGGCTCCTGACTCATCTCGTCTGACTACCAGCTCTGGTTTTGATTCCTGCCTTGTTATTTGACTTGTGGACTTTTTATTATTTTTTGCTATTATTAAAGGTGTGATTATTTTTGCACTTCTCATCTCAGTCTGATTCCTGGCACCCTGACAGAATGCCTTCTAGACCCAATGCAGTAATTATAGATGGAGAGGAGTATGAAGTATAGGAGATTCTTGATTCCAGAAGGAGGAGGGGATGCCTTGAATATCTAATCCACTGGCTAGGTTATGGACCAGAAAAGAGATCTTGGGTTCTTGCTTAAAGGGTCACTGTAAGTAAATATTTTCTATGCCTGTTACTAACTAACTACCCCAAATACACTTTTTATCAATAGCATTTCATTAACATATCTCTACCGTATATCAGAAATCTTGTCTGCAAATTTAATTGTTTTCCAAACCCACTCCGTGGGTATCCTTTGCTCTGTACCAATCCGTTTATAATACCTAGGTTTCAAAATGGCGCTTTAAACACAATTTCATTGGTTTAAGTATTTTGAACACACAGTGCTGAAAATAGTGGGCAGGATAATGTGACATCATCGGGGAATAAAATATATAACTTTTATAACGTTATGAAACTTTGTTTTGGAGAAAATATAGGTCAGTAGGTTTTAATTAATGTTTATTAACTTTAATATGTTAGTTGTTTGGCTTAAAAATTATAACAGAAAGTAATCCTTTAAGATGTCCTTGCCCCTCTACATGTTCATAGGTTTCACAGAAGTCATCCAGAGAAGCCTTGTCCTGATTGTCCCCAGAGGATGCACCTAAAGGGGGGGCACTGTAAAGTACTTACCCGTACAAATGCTGTTGAGGATGCTCCTGCTGGTCCTCCATTAGTGTTCGGACTTAGCAGTGCACAGCCACCTGTATCTGCATTTGCTGTTGTTGAAATCCTCCATATTGGTGCAACATTATTTTGCCCTACAAACTGCAGCAGCAGTGATGTGTACCTAAAGTCCTGTGGAGGTTGCAAAAGCACTCCACCTAGTGGCAGCAATGCAGTATTGGATAAACAATATTGCACAAGAAATGTGAGAGATTTGAAGCTAGCACCACACACCTTACCAGCTATCACCCATTTAGCAACTCTATAAAGCACTGCTGTTTGGCGAGCTCAGTGCTAAGTTATTAAAGAGCTATCATTGAGTGAATTCCTGTGTATGAATCTTAGTTACCTGAACATTTTGCTTGGTTTCCTGTTTATGAACTATTTCTGCCTGCCCTTACCTCTTGCTTGTTATATAATTTATGAACCATTGCTGCCTGCCCTTACCTCAGAACGTTTGACCTTGCTTTTGGATTTTCCTTGTGAACCACACACTCTTGTGTTGTCTAGTGGTCATGGTAGCTATTCTCCGCTACTGGGCTCCTATTCTACAACAATCTTGACAATTTCATTGGTAATCAACACAATTGACTCCTTATTCTTAAAAGGATACTAAAGTCAAATTAAGAAAGAGCATGCAATTTAAAAAAAAAAAAATCTTTTTCAGTTTATATCAAATAATACTTTCTTTTTATGTGAGAACTTACTTAGGCACCATCTCCTACTGAGCATGTGCAATAATTCACAGCTTGTACATATATAAGTCTGTGATTGGCTGATTGTTGTCGCATGATACCGGGAAAAATATGTATTGCTCATTTGAAATTTAGAGTAATTGCTTTGCATTGTCTTTTTTAATATGTATTTGTTGATTATGAAATTCTACTGTATTTAATGATCAGTTCAATTATTTCCCCACAGATCTTCTGTAACCCCACCCCTCTGTACAAGACCCCACCCCATCACACACAGCCTGGCCCATAGAATGCTAAAGGGCACTCCCCACATGCTCTGTAACCTCCCACATCCCCCAAATTATCTGACAAATGTCATAAAGTATGTAATACTTTCATTCAGGCACAGTATGCACCCAATGAAAAGTCTCTTAAATGTTATCTTACTTCCTTTAAATTGGCTAATTAGGGACTGATATAAATATCAACCAATTATTGTGCAGCGTGAAGGGATGTCATAGTCTTGCATTCCTCTCTGGGAGGAGCAGAAACACAAACAATTTTCAGTGTTAAATTATAGGAAAATCAAGCAATAATACAAGTGCATTGCAAAGTTTTTCAACTATGAATAATTAAACATTTTGTAAGAAATACAATTGTGAGTTGAATGTCCCTTTGAGAAATCCAAGACAGAAGTTAAGGAAAGATCTGAATAGAATCTGAATCTCTTTCACTTTAAACAGGATAATGCAAAGTTAAAAGTACCATGTAACCTATAGCTGACTGAGGGCTAGATTATCAGCGGCGTTCTAACTGTTGTAAGAGAGCAAAAAGGGATATATTGCAGATCTTTGTGTAGGTAGTGGGCATATTACAAGTTGAAAGTAAACGCGTTTGCTTGAGTGCAATCAAATTTATTGCGTTTTGGGATAGCGTGACTTCAGAGTTCTGGTTAACTGTTACACTCGACTAAAAAGTGGAAAAAAATACTTAAAAAATACATTTAAAAGTTAAAAACGCAATAACACTGTCTGATAAAAGTATTTAAAAAAAATGCATAAAAATGTTATAAGATCTCAAAGATACGAAGTCTCAGATGTTAGAAAAAAAAGGCCTACAAAGGGCTTTAACATAGAGATATAAATACATATATATGTTTAAATATATACAGTATATATATATATATATATATATATATATATACTGTATATATATATATATATACACAAAACAGAAAGATGTGCAACCATATCTCTCTAAGCACATTGGGCAAGAAGTCCACGTCTGGTTTCCCCCATCACCCTTAGGGAGACTATACCCAGGGTCATATTTACATATGCAAAACAGAAAGAGAAGCAGTCTGCCAGGAACGAACAACAGCATCAATAGCTTGTTCTATGGCCCGTTTGCCACCTGGGAGAAGCTTCTTTCTGTCCAATTGTGCTTTTCACAGAGGAAAACTTTCCTGTAGTATATCAGTCTGATCCCGGCAACATGGTCAGTCCAGCCCCGAAATATCAGGCAATTCTCCACTGAACAAGGAACATGACAACCCCAGACGATCGTACATATGTATTTATACAGTATGTGTATATATTTATTTACAGACATATATACACATATAAACACATAAAAACATATGTATACACATTGGAACCCTTTGCTTCAAGTAGATGAAAATATGAAAAATCATATTTATGCAATAGAATTTTTAATACAGTGTATAACTGTGTAATTTACTTTAAATATTTCACATTCCAATGTTCTTCACTTCAGGGAATATATTCTAAGTATTTTTAAATAGATTTTCTGCTACATATCTGTATCTACTGTATACCTATATATAATCATATATATATATATATATTATTATATATATATTGTACCAAAATACCATCAGATATACTGTATATAGAAATATGTAATAGACACTACTATAAGGAAGAATATGCACAGATACTGATCTAAAAATCCAGTATAAAACCTTTTAAAAACTTACTTAGAGGCTCCAAGTTTAGCACTATTGATGAGGTTAGGCTGGGACACCCAGTGAAAGGTGCTGGGAAATCAGGAAGAGTAGAAACGACGCCCTCCTTCCTTCATTGCATATAAAAAGACAAATTAGACAAACAGGAGCCAGCAGTAGTCTGTAAATAAATGTATATATCTGACATGTTGGGGCTTGGTTAGGAGTCTGAAAATCAGCACAATGTTATTAAAAAATAAGCAAAAGTATACATTGTTACAAAAACACTCCCAGATGGGCTATATAAATGGATCATCTACAAAACATTTATACAAAGAAAATTCTAGTGTACAATGTCCCTTTCAGAATATATAGAACATATTCTGCTATGTGAAGAACATTGAAATGGGAAATATTCCTATTTCATTTCGGGTTAGCACCCTTTGCTTAAACGTGGTCCTGGTTTGAGCACAAGTAATGGTGTTAGTTTTTTCCACTTTTCTCGCTCCATTGAAGTCTATTTGAGGAATACGTTAACGTGCTCGTGATATTTAGACTTTCGCTCTTTGCGCGCTTCAGGTTATCATGGGAGCAATAACTTTTTACTTTCAACTTGTAATATGCGCGCTTACGTGAGCACAATATTTGTGCTCCACTCAGTATTACCAGCGCATGCAAATGTTAAATGGTAATACAAGTTAGGTGCAATGCGAACGTGACCTCTCGTTCACATTGCACGGAAGTATTGTTCTCATGAGAGCATGCTTCCATAGGCTCCAATGACATGGTATGAGAACCTAGTGCAGTGAATGGGGGTAAATCACGCAACGATATGCAGCAAATGTTAAATATATATGTATACAAGCATATAGATATAGATTTTCCGGGTAACACACAGTCCCCATGGATCGCAATGTAAAGGCACTTTTCAGTGCTGTTTTTTCTAACACCCCACATACGCCAACTTTAAGGCCTAAAAACTGCTTTGTGCAGTTATTTTTTATAAAAAAAAAAAATCCTACGTTTTTTTTTATTATTTACACCCCTACACTGAAATTTGGGGGCAATTGGGGGACATTTAGAAAATCAATTAAAAGAGATCTGATCTCTGGTTAAAGGGACATAAAACTCAAAATTTTTCTTTCATGATTCAGATAGAGAATACAATTTTAAACAACTTTCCAATTTACTTCTATTATTTAATTTGCTTCCTTCTCTTGTTATCCTTTGCTGAAAGGTTTATCTAGGTAAACTCAGGAGCAGCAAAGAACCTAGGTTCTATCTGCTGATTGGTAGCTGCAAATTTATACTGATTGTCATTGGCTCACCCATGTGTTCAGTTAGAAACCAGTAGTGCGGTTGAGGGGTTCCGGTAGGAGGAGCCAGAATCGCGAGCTGCTGGTGAGACGCTAGCTGGAGAGCGGTGTGCTCGATCGACCTAAGTCTGCTTTAATTCTTGGCCACAAGAATCCTTCGACCTGAAAGCCTTGCCCCAGACAGGTGCTGCAGATGGAACCACTCACTATGGGCTGTTGTGCCCATTTGCCCGGGCGCCCCTATGTAATCACGCTACCTTGCCTGCTGCAGGGCCACAGTCTGGCTGAAGTCGACGCAGATTAAAGGCAATCTGAGCAGGAGAACTACTGCACAGCTGGGCTAGTCGGCACAGTCAGATGGTGCTACACAGGGAAAGTCAGCACATAGAACCGGAAAAGAGCTGCAATTTCGATTCTGGACCCGCTGCACCCACAGGCTGGGACGTGGCGATAATAAAGAAAGGGGAAAGATACAACATATGAACTGCAAGTATATTCTTTTGCATGAAATAACTTTTATTATGCTGTGGTTAATGATCAGGATACTTTAACTGTGTATTAACTGTGAGAATAATCCAGCATATCAGCCATTCTACGTAGTTATTGGATAAGCCCCAGTGGAGCTAAATAGAGCGAAACACACATCTCTATCTCTGTTATGCACCTTCTACAAATAATTCCATAAGCAAATACAGATGGTGGATGTCTCCTATTTGACAGGACTGAGAGAGTTAATCTTCACGAAAAGCGCTAAGGAGCCTGAACAGTTAGATAAAATACACTATAAGAAACAGCGTCTGGCTTTGTACATAATACAGAGGAAACACAAATATACAGCAGTGGCTGTTGCTTTAAAGAACTGTTGTTCGAATGGGACTAAAGCTTGCATTATTTGGTCTATGATAAAATATGTAATTAGAGTCCTAGATCCACGATCTCTTGATAGAATGCTGAAGAAACATATTGATTTTGGAAATGTATTACCATAGAAGGTTAAAGCATTAGAGTTTGTAGCTACTTCTAGTCTAAAAGTATACTTTTAATTGTCTGTTTGCAGCAGGATATCGTATAAACTAGGCTCTGAGTATTTGCATATGTTACAAAAAAGTATATTGAAAGGCACAGTGTTAAAATTGCCAAAAGGTTTAAGATAAAAATTTACTAGAGTTGTATAGAGAGCAGGGAAACAAAGTTTTCTGTTCTTCTTCCTATTTTCCTCCCTCTGTATATAGGGGTAAAATGAAATTTAAAAGAAGCTTGTCTTAATTTATAAAGACAGAGTAAAACATTTACTGGTACTTAATATCTATAACTTACTTAACAAAGAGAAGGCACGTGTGTACTGGTATGTTAATTCAGATAAATATGTAGGAGATATAATTGGATATCGAATAACAAGCACATGGGCTAGTATTCTAAACTTGCGTAATTAGACATCTGGGTTTAAAGCATCTACAGATATAAATTTATATATCAAAGTAAGGAGGCTCAGATATATCCACAGACAAGGGCATATTCACATATTTCTCTGTTAAACTCCTAGAGGAGAATCTAATTGCACAGGACACATTAGGTGTGGTATTCACTGTTCACAGTTATTAGTAAAGCACATTATACTTGGAGATTCTGGAGCTAGAGAGTTAAGCTTGCTCCCTTCCCCCCTTTTTTTTTTTTTTTTTTTTTAACGTACTAACACATGGATAAATTTGTAACAAATTCACAAAATCTCACAATATCTAAAAGAAATCACAAGGAGAAACCTCCTTAGATGGAGGAACATCAGGCGAAGGGGATATAATTGTTAGGAAATTGTCAGAAATGTTTATCCCATGCAGTCTGAAGTTTCAAAGTTAGCAGAAGATCTAAAGAGCTTCTCAGGTAGAATGCATTAAGCTGAGGAGCGAATATCCAGAACAGAAGATTGTCAGATAAGATTAGAAGAGATACAAAATAATCATAACACGCAAATCACGGATCTAGCCTTAAAAATTGAGGGTTTAGAAAATAGAGCCCGCAGAAATAACGTAAGAATTATAGGCTTACAAGAGGGATATAAGTACAAAGACCTACAGGATTTTGCATCTAAACAGCTACCTGAAATATTAGGGATCGAGGAAAAAGAGTTACCATTAAGGATTGAAAGAATTCATAGGATAGGCTCTGTATGGGAAAACTCTATGGATCAGAGACCCAGACCAATAATAGCAAAGTTTTTAGATTTTCAAGATAAGGTTAAATTCATGAATGCATATAGGAAAAAGGGTAATCTTGAAATAAATGGCAAAAGGATTTTAATTTTCAGTGATTATTCAATGGAGACGTTAAATAAGAGAAGGAAAATGACTCCATTATGTACAAACTTAATAGCTGTAGGTCATAAGACTGTGGTTATATACCCAGCTAGACTTAAATACACAGGAACAGAAGGAATAAAAATGTTTGATGATCCAGAAGAAGTGATTTTTTTTTTTAAAATTGCAAGATATGTAAGATATAATAATACATTGGAGTAGACCTAAAAGGCTATGTATATTTTAGTATTATATTGTATAATTATGTGCTATAAGGTTCAGAAAGCAAATAAACATGCAAGGGTTTTGTAGGTTGGTGTTATATTGTATAATTATGCATATTAAGGTTAAGAGAGCAAATAGACATGTAAGGTTTTTTAGTTTTGTTCCATTTCCTTTTCTTTCTTTTTTTTTCTCTTCTTCTTCTCTCCCTTCCTCCCGGGCTCCTCTGCTTTTATTTTCTTTTAGTATAAGATGGTACCAAAGAGTTTAAGGTTAATATCATGGAATGTGGGTGGAGTAACATCTCCCATTAAAAGGAAGGCTATTATAAAACATCTAAAAAAATTAGGGACGGACATTGCTTTAATACAGGAGACACATTTGAACGACATAGAGAATAGCACATTTAAATGTAACTGGATTAGAGAAATTATAGCATCCAATTGTAAGGCTAGGAAGAAGGGTGTAGCGATACTTATTAACAAAAATTTGAGAGAGTGATTGACCCTAATGAACGCATAATTATCATTAAAATTGATATTAATTTAGAAATGTTTACAATATGTAATGTATACGGTCCAAACGTGTTTAACAAAAAGTTCTGGGATGATTTACAATGTAAACTATTGGAGTATTTGGACACTAGGATAATCCTAGGTGGAGACTTTAATATGGTTCCTAAAATGCCGATTGACAGGTATAAGATAGGAAATAGAAATCTACAAGGTAAATATTCTAGGAAAGAAACTAAGATGTTTGACAGTATTCAAGCGAATTTGGGATTATGTGATATTTGGAGATATAGAAATCCAGCAGTACAAGGTTATACCTGTGTCTCAAAAGTTCATAAATCACATTCTCGGATAGATGTAATACTTACAACAAAAAATATGACACCAACAATTACAGACACAAATATATACTCAATAACGTTATCGGACCATGCTCCGATTGGACTAGTCTATAGGTCATTAAGGAAGAAGAGCAATAACTTCTATTTCCCAAAAAATGTATCGAAAGACAAAGAATTCTTTCAATTCTTAAAGTCAAAATTAAATGAGTACGAGTTATTTAATGTTGAGCACATACAGAAACCAATATTATATTGGGAAACTGCAAAGGCAGAATTAAAATCAGAAATGATTACTTTCCTAGCCCATAGGAAAAAGAAATATATGAAACAAGAAACACAACTTTTGAATACTCTAAATAATGCTTACAATCGGTATTTAAGAGAACCATCCTTAGAGAAATGGAATAAATATATACTAGCTAACAACCAAAGGAATATGTTTTTGCTTCAGAAAACTACCCAAGAAGAGATCAGAAGTAGAAGTAAATATCAAAGATATGGTAATAAGGCAGGTAAATATTTAGCAAGTCTAAATAAGATCTATAAGAAAAAGACAGTGATTGCCAATATCAAGATAAATAATATAAATATATCTACTCAGGAAGATATCCTAAAAGCTTTTATAGGGTACTATTCTGAAATATATAGTACACAATGGGATAAACCAAGCAGAAAAAAAAAGATTAGGGGAAAAAGTAAGGCTACCTCAAATTTCGTCAGATCAGTTGGAATGCTTAAATTGCCCAATAACAATAGAAGAAATAGTGGAAACGATTAAAACTCTCCCTATAAATAAAACTGGAGGCCCTGATAACCTCCCAAATGAGTTTTACAGACTAATGAATACCGAAATAGCTCCAATTCTTGAAAGATTATACAATTATTTATTCTCTACCACTTCAAAAAGTAGGATAGGTAGATTTCTAGACTCTTTAACTATTTTTATATTAAAACCAGGTAAGGATCAACAAGATATTGCATCATTTAGACCAATTTCATTGTTAAACTCAGATTTCAAAATATTTACAAGCATTATTGCAAACAGATTGCAGAAAGTGATCCCAGGCCTAATTCATCCGGATCAATCCGGATTTATAAATGGAGTATCAGCTTTTTTTAATATTAGGAGGGTAACTAATTTGAATTCATATGTATAGGCTAATAAGGAGATATTATATAAGAAAGGCCTGGACTTATTATGATTAACACTGGACGCTGAAAAAGCCTTTGATTTGTTAGAATGGGATCACCTCTTTGAATAACTTTGGGTTTAAAGGTAATATTATAGAATGCTTGAAAGTTTTGTACTCTTCCCCAAAAACTGCTTTCTGTATTAACGGGCAACAATCGGACTATATAGAAATGTATAGAGGTACACGTCAAGGATGTCCTCTCTCGCCAAATTTATTCGATCTGGCTCTTGAACCTTTGATGGTTAAAGCTAGAGAGTCAATACAAGGTAATCAGATAGGGAGCATGGAAATAAAAGTTGCAGCCTACGCAGACGATATGTAAATGTTTCTTAAAAATTCTAAAAATCAAATTCCAATAGTATCTGAAATAATTGAGACATTCAGAACTTTTTCCGGGTATAAAGTTAATATAAAGAAGTCAGAGATACTCTGGTTATTAAAACAAAAAGATTCTATTGTAAATCCTAGATTTAAGGTAGCTGATGTAAGTATAAAGTACCTAGGAATATTTTTTTCGCATATACCAGGAGAATGGTATAAATTAAATTATGATCCTATATTCTTGAAAATTATAGAAGAAATAAAAAGGTGGTCACGTTTACCAATAACGCTCTCCGGGAAAATTAATATGATAAAAATGATAACAACACCTAAGCTACTATATTTAATTCAAAATCTACCACTAAAAATGAAAAGTAAGGATTTACTACGTGTTAAACGGGCAATAAACCAATTATGTTGAAATGGTAAGAAAACTAAAATATTGAATGCAAAACTTTCTATTTCAAAAGAATGGGGTGGATTGGGCCTTCCAGACCTGAATATTTATAATCAGGTCTTCTTGGTCAAAATAGTTTTGGCCTCGATTACTAAAAATACAATTTTTGTAGATTTGGACCTGGAAGAAATTATAGTTAGACCCTTTGAATTGAATGCCTTAATTCATATAGAGTATAAGAGATGACTGAATAAGATCAAGAAATTGGAAAATATAGGAAATTTAATAATAGCTTGGCAGAAAACATGTAAAATCTTTAAAATTGATTACCAATTTTCAAATTATTTACCGATATGGGGAAATCCGGAAGTAATGATTAGTATAAGGACGTATCAAGAGTGGCAAAAAAAAGGTCTAACTCATTTATATCAAATTATTGATAAAGAAAATAAATGCATACAGGAGTTTAAGTATTTAAAAAGCAGATTTGGGTTGCTAAACACGCAATTTTATATTTACCTCCAGTTAAGACACTATTGCAATGTACTTGGAGATGTAATCTTTAGGAATGACAATTGGGAAAATCTGAAGCCAATTATAAATGTATTTGCCCAAGGGGCCACCTCATGCTCATTGTTATATAACACACTTAATGACCAAATAAGAGTCAAATATATTTATGAATCAATCAACAAATGGTTGAGAATTTCTCCTGAGTTTGAAATAACTAAGGAGGATATCAGAGCAAGTATGAATAGGGTAAGAAAAGCTACTTAATTATGAAGCTGGAGGGAATCACAATTAAAAATATTTCATCGCGTATATTTAACTCCATATTTAATGGCTAAATGGAATAATTCCCAAGTAAATGTTTGCTATAAATGTAGTCATGGGAAGGCAGACATATTACACTGTATGTATCTTTGTCCTAAAATAAATTCTTTCTGGCATAAGATAAATCACTGGATGGAAACAAAATGCAAATTACTGTGACTTTTACAATGAAGTAAATTATCTTCTTAGTCAAGGGCATTGAATATGGGGCAATAAATTGCCTACTAAATACTATAATATTGGTAGGCAGGAATATTATACTTGGCAAATGGAAGTCCCGAAAGAATTTAAGTATAAGGCGTTTTTTAAAGAAACTACAGCAACAAATAGTGTATGAGCAGTTTGATACAGATAGACAATCGAAGAAACAAATTGCGAAATTTATGTGTAAATGGGAGCTGTATATAAAATCTCTAGAGACACCAACTCAACAAATGATTATCAAAATATTTGAAAATTCTATATACATTCAAGAAGAACAACTTAGAGGGAACTGACAATTGTAGAGAGGAGCAAGGGGGGGGGGCGGAACAGGGTTTTTTCCTTTTTTTTTTTTTCCTGTCTGTCTGCTCTCTGGAATCTGATTTAAGAGTCATATATGGATAGAAAGAAGTCATAATTATATAAATTTTGTTTGAAATATAGGAAGACCAAAGGGCTTCAACAACATAGAAACACTCGCCTAGATTACGAGTTTTGCGGTAAGAGGGCTGCGTTGCTAACTTGCACTTTGTCACCAATCACTTACCTGCAGTGCTGGTATTATGGGTTTTTACAAACCCGGCGTTAACAGGCAAGAAGTGAGCTTAGAGCAAAATTGTGCTCCATACCGCACTCCAATACCAGCGCTGCTTAAGTGAGCGGTGAGCTGGTTATACGTGCTCGTGCACGATTTCCCCATAGACATCAATGGGGAAAGCCGGTTGAGAAAAAGTCTAACACCTGCAAAAAAGCAGAGTAAAACTAAGTAACACAACCCCATTGATTCCTATGGGGAAACTAAATTTATGTTTACACCTAACACCCTAACATGAACCCCGAGTCCAAACACCCCTAATCTTACACTTATTAACCTAATTTGCCACCCCCGACATCTCCGACACCTACATTATATTTATTAACAACTAATCTGCCGCTCCGGACATCGCCGCCACCTACATTATTCTTATTAACCCCTAATCTGCTGCCCCAACATCGCCGACACCTACATTATATTTATTAACCCCTAATCTCCCTCCCCCAATGTCGCCGCAACCTATCTGCATTTATTAACCCCTAATCTGCCGCCCCCAACGTCGCCGCCACTATTCTAAATTTATTAACCCCTAAACCTAAGTCTAACCCTAACCCTAAATCCCCGTAACTTAAATATAATTTAAATAAATCTAAATAAAATTACTATTATTAACTAAATTATTCCTATTTAAAAATAAATACTTACTTGTAAAATAACCCCTAAGCTAGCTACAATATAACTAATAGTTACATTGTATCAAGCTTAGGGTTTATTTTTATTTTACAGGCAAGTTTGTATTTATTTTAACTAGGTAGAATAGTTACTAAATAGTTATTAACTATTCACTAACTACCTAGCTAAAATAAATACAAATTTACCTGTAAAATAAAACCTAACCTAAGTTACACTGACACCTAACCTTACACTACAATTAAATAAATTACCTAAATGAAATACAATTAAATAAATCAAATACAATTAGCTAAATTACAAAAAACAAAAACACTAAATTACAGAAAATAAAAAACAAATTAGAAGATCTTTAAACTAGTTACACCTAATCTAATAGCCCACCCAAAATAAAAAAACCTAGCCTAACCTAAACTACTAATAGCCCTTAAAAGGGCCTTTTGTGGGGCATTGGCCCCAAGAAATCAGCTCTTTTACCTGTAAAAAAAAAATACACACAACCTCCCCAACAGTAAATCCCACCACCCATACACCAAACCCCCCAAATAAAACCCTAACTAAAAAAACCTAAGCTCCCCATTGTCCTGAAAAGGGCATTTGGATGGGCATTGCCCTTAAAATGGCATTTAGCTCTATTGCAGACCAAAGCCCTAACCTAAAAATAAAACCTGCCCAATACACCCTTAAAAAATCCTAACACTAACCCCCAAAGATTCACTTACCGGGAGAAGTCTTCATCCAATCGGCAAGATGTCCTCAACGAAGCCGGCAGAAGTGGTCCTCCAGATGGGCAGAAGTGGTCCTCCAGGCGGGCAGAAGTTTTCACCCAGACGGCATCTTCTATCTTCATCCTTCTGATGCAGAGCGGGTCCATCTTCAAGACATCTGGCGCGGAGCATCCTCTTCCAATGACGCCTACCCGTCGAATGATTGGAACAGCCAATAGGATTGAACTTCAATCCTATTGGCTGATTGCATCAGCCAATAGAATTTTTTCAACCTTAATTCCGATTGGCTGGTAGAATTCTATCAGCCAATCGGAATCTAAGGACGCCATCTTGGATGACGTCACTTAAAGGTACCTTCATTCATCGGGTAGTCATCGTTGGAAGAGGATGCTCCGCTCCGGATGTCTTGAAGATGGACCCGCTCCACGTCGGAAGGATGAAGATAGAAGATGCCGTCTAGATGAAGACTTCTGCCAATCTGGAGGACCACTTCTGCCCATCTGGAGGACCACTTCTGCCGGCTTTGTTGAGGACATCTTGCCGCTTGGATGAAGACTTCTCCCAGTAAGTGAATCTTTGGGGGTTAGTGTTAGGATTTTTTAAGGGTGTATTGGGTGGGTTTTATTTTTAGGTTAGGGCTTTGAGCAGCAATAGAGCTAAATGCCCTTTTAAGGGCAATGCCCATCCAAATGCCCTTTTCAGGGCAATGTGGAGTTTAGGTTTTTTTAGGTAGGGTTTTATTTGGGGGGTTGGTTGTGTGGGTGGTGGATTTTACTGTTGAGGGTTGTTTGTATTTCTTTTTCAGGTAAGAGAGCTGATTTCTTTGGGGCAATGTCCCGCAAAAGGCCCTTTTAAGGGCTATTGATAGTTTAGTTTTGGCTAGGTTTTTTTTATTTTGGCAGGGCTTTTTATTTTGATAGGGCTATTAGATTAGGTGTAATTAGTTTAAATATCTTGTAATTTGTTTTTATTTTCTGTAATTTAGTGTTTGTTTGTTTTTTAATTTAGCTAATTGTATTTAATTTATTTAATTGTATTTAATTTAGATAAGTTATTTAATTGTAGTGTAATGTTAGGTGTTAGTGTAACTTAGGTTAGGTTTTATTTTACAGGTAAATTTGTATTTATTTTAGCTAGGTAGTTAGTAACTTTTCTACCTAGTTAAAATAAATACAATAATACAATAAAATAAAAATAAACCGTAAGCTAGCTACAATGTAACTATTATTTTATAGGTAAGTAGTTTTAAATAGGAATAATTTAGTTAATGATAGTAATTTTATTTAGATTTATTTAAATTATATTTAAGTTAGGGGGTGTTAGGGTTAGACTTAAATAATAATAATAAATGTAGGTAGGTGGCAGCGATGTTGGGGGCAGCAGAATAGGGGTTAATAAGTATAATGTAGGTGGCGGCGATGTTATGAGCGGCAGATTAGGGGTTAATAAGTATAATGTAGGTGGCGGCGATGTTAGGGGCGGCAGATTAGGGGTTAATAATATTTAACTAGTGTTTGCGAAGCGGGAGTTTGGCGGTTCAGGGGATAATATGTTTATTCTAGTGGCGGCGATGTCAGGAGCGGCAGATTAGGGGTTAATAATTTTATTTTAGTGTTTGCGATGCGGGAGGGCCTCGGTTTAGGGGTTAATAGTTAGTTTATGGGTGTTAGTGTACTTTTTAGCACATTAGTTATGAGTTTTATGCTACAGCTTTGAAGCGTAAAACTCATAACTACTGACTTTAAAATGTATTAGGAATCTTGGCGGTAGAGGGTGTACCGCTCACTTTTTGGCCTCTCAGGACAAACTCGTAATACCGGCGCTATACAAGTCCCATTGAAAAAAGCCTTTACGAAATGTACGTAAGTTGCTTTTCGTTCAGGCCAAAAAAGTGTGCGGTACACCTATACCTGCAAGACTCGTAATACCAGCTGGCGTAAAAAAGCAGCCTTAGGACCTGATAACGCTGCTTTTTTTACCTTAACGCAAAACTCGTAATCTAGCCGACTGTTTGTATAAATATTGAAAATAGGAAGAGAAGGGAAAAATTATATTTACAAGAGTCAGAATGTTTATACAAAGTTGATTCAGCGATAAGAATGTTATAAGATGTTTTTTTCTGCTATTTAAAAAGTGGTGTAATCTAAATTGATATATTAGTAGATTGTCGCTCTTCTTTCTTTTTTTATGTAAGAAATGTAATGCACCGTTTGTATGCACTCTGTGGCCCTCTCTGTATCAGCCAGTGATGGTGCCAATCGTTGGTGGGTGGGAGCCATTGTAGGGAGGTGGGTGGGCGGCCCATCGCTGGTGAACTTCCCGCCAGCTGCTGTAAGTAACGGCCGGGTGCATGCAGGAACGCACGCGGGGGATGAGGGGCGAGTGCACTCGCGCGCTCCCGCGATCTATCCAATTTCAATAAAAACTGAAGCGGTGGAAGAGAGTGCTGGGAGTGGGAAATACTGTGATGAGAGTCTTAAGTGACGTCACCGGATGGGGGCATGGTTTAGGTCCGTTATTGTCTGTGTCGCAGTTACTAAGTGAGATGTATTGTGCCAGATGTATACTTCCATGCTCTGCAATAAAATAGCGTTGTACCTTCTATACTGTGTCCTGCATCTCATGACATGGTGTCAGAAGTTCTTGCCTGCGCTTCTGTTTCCTGATTGATGATGATATCAAAGTTTACCCCACCTGAGCCTTTTGATTTCTCTCAGCCTGCAGCTTGGCCACATGGCGTCAGCGGTTTCAACGCTTCAGGATTGCTTCCAAGCTGGACAAGGAGAGTGGTGAAGTACAAGTTAATTCTCTTTTTATACTCTATGGGGAAAGATGTGGAGCCAGTGTTCAAAGAATTTGACTTTGACATAGTTATAAACAAACTCAGTGCCCACTTTGTGCCCAAAAGAAATGTGATTCATGAGAGGGCCTGTTTTAACAAACGTGCTCAGCGTGTGGGAGAATCTGTGGAGTCATTTGTGCGCAGCCTGTACGAACTAGCTGAATTCTGTGAGTTTGGTGTTGCTAAAAAGTAGCAAATCAGAGACAGAATAGTCATAGGAATTGCAGATGCTAAAGTCTCACTGAAGCTACAGTTAGAGTCTTATTTAACATTAGATGGGGCTATTAGGATGGCCGCCAGAGTGAACTGGTGAAAAAGCAAAGTGCTGATCTGAGGTCTGAGAGTATTGTGGATGAAGTGCAGCAGTTCAGGAGAGCTGCTAGTCTTTTTTCACTCTAGAATCGTTATTATTTCAATCAGTGTTTCAACAATTTGCAGATTTGTAACAATATTACCTCTTAACTTGCAAGTTTGTCTCTGTTTTTATATTTTTCAGGGCTGTTTGTGTTACCTTTCAGCTCGTAAATTCTCCTCCAATCCGTATCTGCAAGTGTTTGTATTTCTCTCACAGGCAGCGACCTTATACCTTTCTTTACACCAGCGTTCTTTGGCGGCTTATAGCTCCTAGTTTGAGCTGGATATCAGCTTTTTCACCTCCGCCGGTCAGCTGTTGAATGTAGTTTAGTGCACGCACTTATTTGTAAATGCTTCTACCGTTTAACCTGTGTACCTTTAGCCAATCCTGGTGTGATCAAATGATTTGGATGAAGGTATACAGGTAAAACGGTAGGAGCATTTTCAAATAAGTGCGCGCACTAAACTACATTCAACAGCTGACCGGTGAAAAGGCTGATATCCAGCTCAAACTAGGAGCTATTAGCCGCCAAAGAACGCTGGTGTAAAGAAAGGTATACGGTCGCTGCCTGTGAGAGAAATACAAACACTTGCAGATATGGATTGGAGGAGAATTTACGAGCAGAAAGGTAACACAAACAGCCCTGAAAAATATAAAAACGGAGACAAACTTGCAAGTTAAGAGGTAATATTGTTAAAAATCTGCAAATTGTTGAAACACTGATTGAAATAATAACAATTATAGAGTGAAAAAAGGCAGATAGATCTATTAACTATTAAACCCCAGAACACCAGGACACAAAAAAACTGGAAAGTAATTAATTGACGAACTTGTCTGCTTCGAACTGTCTTTTGGAATTCAATATTCATATAACTTATGTGGATTTAAAACTTTGCAACAAAATAGCAATTGCGAGTCAAATCACTATAAAATATTATATTAGTGAAACACCTATGCACTAGTGAGTGTGAATAAATAGCATTTTTTGTTTCGTAGCAAAAAAAGAAAGTAACTTATAAGTTTGAATACTAATGTGAGTTTTATATATCTGTATATTATATACTTTGCCTAAACCATTATGATTACTTGTTAAATTAATTAAGTGATTTTAGTTTTTAGATGACACCGGTGTCAAAGAAATTTTCAAATATTGAGTATTGTTTTTAATTTTGTTCTTTAATTTTGGAGTATTAAAAAAAATTGCTTATTTAAATCAGACGCTTGAATTCTTTTGTTGTTTATTTTTTACTTTTTATTATAAATATTACTGACAGCCAGCTGTTGCAGGCGCCTTCCATAATCTTTTTGTGTTGTTTATTCTTTTTTTGAATTTCACACTGTGTGAGGAGTGTGAACAGTGGGTGTGGCCAGTGCTGTTTAGACTTAGCTCCTAGACAAATCTACAAAATTATTTAAGAGAGCTGCTAGTGAAAGGCACAGTGTGAGCGGTAGACCAAGGGCAACAGATAGGCCCAGAAGCCGATGGGCGCAGCTTGCCCGTTGCACACAGTGGAACCGTGTCCATGATCAGAGTGTCATATGCCCTGCTAAAGACAAAAGATGTAGAAAATGTAAAAGAATGGGTAATTTTGAAGTGGTGTGTAAAACTGAATATATTAAGGAGATGCAGGTGGATAGCGACCAGGAGGGTCAAGAAGTGTCCTTTGTAGGGTCTGTTGTTCAACGGCCGGGTTCAGAAGAAGATTGGAGGGTTAATCTTACTGTAGTGGGAGCCAAAGCTGCCTTTAAGATTGACACAGGAGCAGACATCACTGTAATGTCCCTTGCAGCATTCATAAAACTGCCTCGACAGCCTCATCTGGCGAAAGTTACAACAAAAGTCCATAGTCCTAGTGGCCGCATTGATTGTGCTGGAAAATTTCTTGCCAGCTGCGAGTACAAGCAAAGGAAAATCACCATGTGGGTTCATGTGATTAGAGGTCAGTGTGTTAACAACTTATTGAGCAGAAAAGCAGCCTGTGGTTTGGGTCTAGTAGCCAGAGTGAATGAGATCTCAGAAGATATGTTTGGTGAATTAGGCCTACTGAACTGCAACCCAGTCCGTATATCACTTAAAGGTGATGCAGTCCCATACAGCATTACCACTCCCCATAGAATTCCGTTCCTGCTCATGCCTCAAGTGGAGAAGGAGCTTCTGCATATGAATAATATGGAAGTTATTGAAGAGGTTGTTGAAGCAACTGACTGGTGTGCCCCCATTGTGCCTGTTGGGAAAAAAACTGGGAAGGTACGCATCTGCGTAGACTTGAAAAGGCTGAATGAGGCTGTGAAGAGAGATGTGTGCTGCCGACACTTGAAGACATAGCTCCGAAATTGGCTGGGGCGAAGTTCTTCTCTACATTGGATGCTTCTAGCGGCTTCTGGCAGATACCTCTATATCCAAAGTGCCGCAAACTGACTACCTTCATTACACCGGTAGGTTGGTTTTGCTTCTGCAGACTCCCCTTCGGGATATCCTCTGCTCCTGAAATCTTTCAAAGAGAAATGAGTTCTCTCCTAAGAGACCACGTGGGCACGGCAGTCGTCATGGACGACATCTTGGTGTATGGGTCTACATTGGAGGAACATGATCAGCGATTGAGCTGTGTGCTGCAGACTATTAGAGAGTCCGGGCTAAAGTTAAATAAAGAGAAATGCCATTTTAGGAAAGCTGAGTTATGTTACTTTGGGCATACCATCAATGGGGATGGCATCAAGCCAGACCCCGAGAAAATTTGTGCTATTGAACAGATAAAAAGTCCTTCTGATGTACATGAGCTGAGACAAATATTGGGCCTTGTAAATTATGTGGGCAGGTCCCTTCCATATTTATCCACAATGCTACACCCTATCACAGAGTTGCTAAAGAAAGATGTTGCCTGGGTCTGGAGACCTTCACAGGAAGAATCTTTTATGCAGGTCAAGTCCCTGCTGGGGTCTGCCCCAGTGTTGGGGCTCTACAACCCTTCCAAAAAGACTGTGATTAGTGCTGATGCAAGCAGTTATGGGTTAGGGGCTGCCCTCCTGCAGTTGAATGAGAACAAACTACAGCCCATCGCCTACTGTTCCCATACACTGATGGCTGCTGAGTCGAAATACGCCAAAATTGAGAAAGAGTGTCTGGCTGCAGTTTGGACCTGTGAGTGCTTTCAGCCTTACCTAGTGGGTTTAGAGAAATTTAGTCTGGAGACTGACCATAAACAGCTAGTCCCTCTAATCAACTCCTATGATATTGACAAAACACCCCTAAGATGCCAGAGACTTCTAATGAGGCTGCTCAGGTTCAACGTTCAGGCAGTGCATGTGCCAAGGAAACAATGGTTGTGGCAGATACACTTTCCAGGCTCCCGCTGGCTGCTGCTGAAGAATCTTTAACGGAATCATATGTGAAGGTGTATGTAGATTCAGTTCTGGCCTCCAAATCCATTTCTTCAGGGAAGCTAGAACAAATAAGAAAAGAGACATATTTAGATACAGACCTTCAAGAAGTTATAAAGTACATAAAAGAAGGTTGGCCCGAGAGTCGGGCAGCTTGTATGTCTTTAAGTTCTTACCAGTCAGAAAGGTCGCAGCTCACAGAGTTGGATGGGTTGGTACTGTTCCAGGACCGCATTGTTATTCCTGTTAGCATGCGGCAGGAGATGTTAAGCAGGATTCACGATGGCCACTTTGGCATTACAAAGTGCAGAGAAAGGGCAGCTACAGCAGTATGGAGGCTTGGGATCAGTTCCCACATTGCAAGTCATGTGTTAAAATTTGCCTTTTTCCGGGAATGCCGGCCTACTCAGAGAAGGGAGTCCTTGATTTCTACTCCGCTGCCTGCAGGCCCGTAGCAGAAAATAGCTGCTGATTTGTGTGAACTGCATGGGAAAAAGTACCTAGTCGTGATTGACTACTATTCCAGGTATTTGGAGATTGCACCCTTGAATGAAATCATAAGTCAAGCTGTTATCACTCGTCTCAAGAGCTTGTTCGCCCAGTGGGGCATACCAATGGAGTTGGTGAGTGATAACGGAATGCAGTTTGCTTCCACAGAGTTCAGTTCAGAGAATATGATTTTGTACATTCCACGTCAAGTCCACATTACCCGCAGGCCAATGGAATGACTGAAAGGGCAGTTCAAACAACAAAGTTCATTTTCGATTCTTCTACAACAGGAGACACTCTGTGAGGCCCTTGCAGGAGCTGAATGAGGGGCAAAGTGTCAGAATTAAACTGGATGATGAGAAGAAATGGAAGACGCCTCCTATGGTAATTGGACGCTCTCCAGAACCAAGGTCTTATGTAGTCCTTACTGATGGAGGGACAGTTACACGTCGAAATCGAAAACATCTTTAGCCTGTACCTGAGAGTTTGGAATTGGATGCCTCAGTACCACCTCCAGTGGGATCCCCTGTTTTAAGAGGGGTGCCTTCCCCTTAGCAAGATCACAGCTGGGATACGTCTTTGCCTCCAGCAGACTCTCAATCATCTTCTTCTGTATCAGAGGACAGTTCATGTAGAATTACATCAAGTGGAAGAGTGGTGAAACCTCCGGCCCGATATCGGGATTATCACTAGTTAGAACAGTGACCGGAAGTATGGGCAGAATAATCCCATGGCCACTGTGGACTAGGGTAGTCTACCCCGATGTTCAAGTCAGGATGTTATTCATGTTGTTTATACAGATATTCTCTTTAACTTGTTATTTGTTATATACTTTACAAAACTGTTGTTGTATGCTTCTTGTATACCTTGTTATTTGTTGTATTCAAATGAAAAAAAAAATGTATAATTGATAAGGGGGAAGATGTGATGAGAGTGGGAAGTGACGGGCCTGGTTTAGGGCCGTTATTGTCTATGTTGCAGTTACAGAGTTTGATGTGTTGTACAAGCTGTTTACTTCCATGCTCTGCAATAAAATAGCGTTGTACCTTCTATACTGTGTCCTGCATCTCATGAAAAATACTTTTTCCAAAGGGATCAGGGAGGGGGAGCTACACTACAGAAAAAGTAGGTTATATTTAAAAAAAAATCCACATTTGTTTGCATAGTGGGTACTGGCAGACAGCTACCAGTACCCAAAATGGTGGCAAATAGTTAGTGAGGGGGAGGATTAAAGAGCTATTTGGGGGGATCCTACAAAGCAGAATATATATATATATATATATATATATATATATATATATATAAATATTATTATTTTTTTTTTTTTAAAAAAGCCTTTTATTTCAGTTTCTGCCAGTACTTAAGATGGCGGGGACAATTGTGGGGTGGAGGAGGGAAGAGAGCTATTTTAGAGGGATCAGGGGATGGGATGTGTCAGGTGGGAGGTTGAACTCTACACTAAAGCTAAAACTAACCCTTCAAGCTCCCTACAAGCTCCCTAATTAACCCCTTCACTGCTGGGCATAACACACGTGTGGTGCGCAGCGGCATTTAGCAGCCTTCTAATTACCAAAAAGTAATGCCAAAGCCATAAGTGTCTGCTATTTCTCAACAAAGGGGATCCCAGAGAAGCATTTACAATCATTTGTGCCATAATTGCACAAGCTGTTTGTAAATAATTTTAGTGAGAAACCTAAAGTTTGTGAAAAATTTTACAATTTTTTTTTATTTGATCGAATTTGGCGGTGAAATGGTGGCATGAAATATTCCAAAATGGGCCTAGATCAATACTTTGGGTTGTCCACTAAAAACAAATATGTACATGTGAAGGGTTATTCAGGGATTCCTGACAGATATCAGTGTTCAAATGTAACTATCGCTAATTTTGAAGAAAAAAAATGTTTTGGAAATAGCAAAGTGCTACTTGCATTATAACTTGCAAAAAAAACAAAGAAAATGTAAACATTGGGTATTTCTAAACTCAGGACAACATTTAGAAACTACTTAGCATGGGTGCTTTTTGGTGGTTGTAGATGTGTAACAGATTTTGGGGGTCAAAGTTAGAAAAAGTATGTTTTTTTCATTTTTTCATCATATTTTATCATTTTTTTACAGTAAATGATAAGATATGATAAAAAATAATATCTTTAGAAAGTCCATTTAATGTCGAGAAAAACGGTATATAATATGTGTGGGTACAGTAAATGAGTAAGAGGAAAATTACATCTAAACACAAACACCGCAGAAATGTAAAAATAGCCCTTGTCCTTAAAGGGCCATTAAACATAGAAAATAATGTTATATAATTCTGCACATAGTGCAGATTTATATAACATTATATTAGTGCTAGCTTTATACAACCTAATATTCCTGTAAACTTTTATTAAAAAAGAGTGTTTTCTAGACCCGCTCTTTGTGCTCTCCTGAGCGGGTCTGTTTTTTATACTGAGCGCATCTGGCCAGCTGTCTCGTCACAGCCCGGCGCGACCACGCCATTACACTCAGTGCAGCTCGCTCCTGCTCTTTCTGACAGCGGGAGCGAGCTGCACTGAGTGTAATATTATATCATCATGTTATTGCCACATGAAATGTAGGTTTATATTATATATATTGCTGCTGTTGTTACTGTTTTTATTGTCATTATTATCAAATATTGGATCTGTTTAATTTATATGCAGATTATAATATGAAGTGAAAATCATCATTTGGATTGTTGCTTGAAATGTAGGTTTTTTAATGTATACTGCTGCTGTTTTTACTGTTTTTATTTTTATTATTTTTAAACATTAGATTTGTCTACTTTATATGTATTTTATATAAAAAGTCCTGTATTATCTTTTAATTGATTAATTTGAATGGATATGTTTTCATACGCCCATTGTGGGAGTATCCTAGCTTATGATTGGCCAGGCCTTAGTTTAAATATATGGTCAGTTGGAAGGTGTATTATGCCTGATGAAACAGCCCACGTTGAGGCTGAGAAACGCGTTGCATAGTTTGTAACCATTGATTGTTGCTATTTTTTACTTTGTTCTTAATAAACTAACTTGATATACAAGCTCTGGTTTTCACCTTCTTGAGCAGTGAATATCACTGTCACTGACCTACTTACCTCATTGCACGTGGAAGGAGCCCCCTGCATCCATCATCCTGTGCCTGGAGAGGGTTAGCTGGTATACCCTAATTTACCAGCCTGCACCTACTAGTACATAAGTGTACTCGGATCCAATGTGAGTACCCATTTGGCTTACTTAATCTGATTGACTCTATATGAATATACTGATATACACAAGAGGTGCCCCTCTATCTTCCTGTATTCTTCATAATGTTATATAATTCTGCACTATGTGCAGAATTATATAACATTATTTTCTATGGCCTAGATTTAGAGTTTTGTCGGTAAAGACCCACGTAGCTAACGCCGGCTTTTTTCTGGCCGCACCATAAAAATAACTCTGGTATTGAGAGTCCACATAAAGGCTGCGTTAGGCTCCAAAAAAGGAGCGTAGAGCATATTTAACGCAGCTTCAACTCTCGATACCAGAGTTGCTTACGCAAGCGGCTAGCCTAAAAAACGTGCTCGTACACGATTCCCCCATAGGAAACAATGGTGCTGTTTGAGCTGAAAAAAACCTAACACCTGCAAAAAAGCCGCGTTCAGCTCCTAACGCAGCACCATTGTTTGCTATGGGGAAACACTTGCTACGTCTGCACCTAACACTCTAACATGTACCCCGAGTCTAAACACCCCTAACCTTACACTTATTAACCCCTAATCTGCCGCCCCCGCTATCGCTGACCCCTGCATATTATTATTAACCCCTAATCTGCCGCTCCGTAAACAGTCGCTACTTACATTATCCCTATGTACCCCTAATCTGCTGCCCTAACATCGCCGACCCCTATATTATATTTATTAACCCCTAATCTGCCCCCCACAACGTCGCCTCCACCTGCCTACACTTATTAACCCCTAATCTGCCGACCGGACCTGAGCGCTACTATAATAAAGTTATTAACCCCTAATCCGCCTCACTAACCCTATAATAAATAGTATTAACCCCTAATCTGCCCTCCCTAACATCGCCGACACCTAACTTCAATTATTAACCCCTAATCTGCGGACTGGAGCTCACCGCTATTCTAATAAATGTATTAACCCCTAAAGCTAAGTCTAACCCTAACACTAACACCCCCCTAAATTAAATATAATTTTAATCTAACGAAATTAATTAACTCTTATTAAATAAATTATTCCTATTTAAAGCTAAATACTTACCTGTAAAATAAATCCTAATATAGCTACAATATAAATTATAATTATATTATAGCTATTTTAGGATTAATATTTATTTTACAGGTAACTTTGTATTTATTTTAACCAGGTACAATAGCTATTAAATAGTTAAGAACTATTTAATAGCTAAAATAGTTAAAATAATTACAAAATTACCTGTAAAATAAATCCTAACCTAAGTTACAATTAAACCTAACACTACACTATCAATAAATAAATGAAATACAATACCTACAAATAACTATATCTAAAGTACAAAAAATAAAAAAGAACTAAGTTACAAAAAATAAAAAAATATTTACAAACATAAGAAAAAAATTACAACAATTTTAAACTAATTACACCTACTCTAAGCCCCCTAATAAAATAACAAAGCCCCCCAAAATAAAAAAATGCCCTACCCTATTCTAAATTACTACAGTTCAAAGCTCTTTTACCTTACCAGATCTGAACAGGGCCCTTTGCGGGGCATGCCCCAAGAAGTTCAGCTCTTTTGCCTGTAAAAAAAACCATACAATACCCCCCCCCAACATTACAACCCACCACCCACATACCCCTAATCTAACCCAAACCCCCCTTAAATAAACCTAACACTAAGCTCCTGAAGATCTTCCTACCTTATCTTCACCATACCAGGTTCACCGATCGATCCAGAAGAGCTCCTCCGATGTCCTGATCCAAGCCCAAGCGGGGGGCTGAAGAGGTCCATGATCCTCAAACCAAAAAAGAGATATATGGCAACTGGCTTAAAAACTAAAAAAATTCTTCTTTATTTCTTCCAATTAAAAACATGACTTTTAAAATCAAAATAACATGGCACAGACAGTAGACACGTCTAACATGTTTCGGCCCTGACTGGCCTTATTCATAGACACTCCTTGTCAGTCTCAGCTGTGTGGTTTTATTCCACTCTCTCTTATTTGATTGGTAGTCTGTGCTATGCCTCCTTTCTAATATTAACCCTTGATGTTGTATTTACTCACTACATGTACTCATATTCAATTCATTTAATTTGTGAGCTATGTTTGATTGCATAATAATAAAAGATGTGTGACACCTTCTTATTAATGTATATGCACTATTGAATGAATAAAGTAGTTTATATATTATTGTTACCTTTTTATAGCTAGTATTATTAGTTGCATCCCTGCTCATTGTTCATCTAAACAATCTCTATATATTTGCAGTTTCCAATAGATCTTATTTCTATATTACAACTTCAGATCACTTTTGCTATAAATTTAACTAACTTTATACTCTATGTCTCACATTAAAAATTCAAAATAAAAAAATTATTATTGTGTTGAAATAAATAGCACTTATGAATCACTTCATTATTGCAATCATGTGAGGTCTTATTTGTTTATGTGTATTATTAGCTTATCCTATTTAAGAAAAGCATGTCACAAACCCCCACAATTATTTTTTTTCTAGTATCTATGTTTTTAATAGATTAACTTAGTCCTGATATCTATAAGTATAGCAATGTTAAGACATAAGTGGGCCTTGTTTGATAAATAAACAAGGAGGCTTTGGATTTGCAAGCATATGATTACCAATGGTTAATCAAATCCGTCTCAATATTCATGCCATTTGGCATACGTGTGTATAGCTTGAAAATCCAAAATGCCTCCTTTTTGTAGAGCTCCTTGATTTTACTACCTCCCCTAGGTTTATTCTTTATGATGTCAATGATCATCCAGGTGAATGTTTTAGCAATACCGCCATGTTCATGAATGAAATGCTTTGATGCCCCTGTTGCTGTTCTTCCTCTCTCAATATCATTGAGATGCTCACGTATACGTTCTCTTGTTTCTCGCGTTGTACACCCTACATACTGTTTCTGGCAAGAGGAACAAGTTATCAGATATATTGCAAACTCTGAATGACAGTTCGTGCAGAAATTGCAATCAAAAACCCGTTGCGAGTAGCTTGACTGGATATCTTTACCAGTTCCAGTGTAACTACAGGCTGTACAACCATGTGAGCCACATCTGTAATGGCCTTTACAGCTGAGCCAGCTGCTTTTTTTCAGTGGTTTTCTTAGAGCGCTAGGTGAGATGATGTTCCCTAGTGTTAGGTTCCTTTTAGAAACAAATCGGCAACCCTTATCTATCACAGCCTTTAGCGCTTCATCAGCCCTCAGAATCGGTAAATTTCTCTTGATAATGTCACAAACTTGTCTATATTGGTTGGTATAGTTAGTAACAAAGGTTATTTCAATCTTCTCTCTATCTTTTTCTTGTGTTTTAGATCTCAGCAGGTCTGCCCTTGGAATTCTCTGGACCTCCAAATACGCTTTGCGTAAGGGCCCCTCTGGATAACCCCTTGCTTTGAGCTTTTTCCAAAGTATCTTACTCTCTGCTTGGTAATCAGATTCTCTTGAGCAATTTCGTTTCAACCTAATAAACTGGCCCTTTGCCACGCCATAATTCATATGGCGCGGATGACAGCTCTTGGCATGTAGAAGGTCATTGGCAGCAATAGGTTTTGTATAGAGGGTCGATATTACTGTTCCATCTTCTATGCTTCCCTCTAATTCCACATCTAAGTATGACACCTTTTTGTTTTCAAAGATATATGTAAATTGTAGCCCTGCCCTATTGTGGTTCAGATGTTCTACAAAGGAACTACTTTCTTCCTCTGTACCCGACCAAACCATTAAAAGATCATCAATATAGCGCTTGTACGCTATAATTGAGCTCCTAAATGGATTGCTATCTGCATAGACATGGGACAGCTCCCACCAACCCATGTATATGTTGGCAAAAGCTGGGGCAAATTTTGCCCCATAGCTGTCCCACGCCTCTGCAGATAAAACAATCCATTGAACTCGAAAAAGTTGTGTGTCAATAGGAATAGGAGTGTACGCAATATGAAGCTTTTGAGATTATCATCATATTCGCTAAAGCAATCCAACATATATTTCACAGCCTCTAGACCTTCCTTCTGGGGTATTGCCGAATATAGGCCCACCACATCTATGGTGAGCCAACTATAGTTAGGCTCCCAAACAAAGTTATCTGTCAAATTTAACAGGTGCTTGGTATCTTTAAGAAATGATGGTAATCTCCAGACGATGGGCTGGAGTAGAGATTCAATCCAATTGGACAGGTTTTCAAATAGTGAACCTATACCTGACACAATTGGAGGTCCATGATCCGGCTGAAGTCATCATCCAAGCGGGAGCTGAAGAGGTCCATGATCCGGCTGAAGTCTTCATCCAAGCGAGGCAGAAGAGGTCTTCCATCCGATTGAAGTCTTCATCCAAGCGGGATCTTCTATGGTCATCCATCCGGAGCGGAGCTGCAGGATCCTGAAGACCTCCGACGTGGAACATCCATCCTGGCCGACGACTGAACGACGAATGACGGTTCCTTTAAATGACGTCATCCAAGATGGCGTCCCTCGAATTCTGATTGGCTGATAGGATTCTATCAGCCAATCGGAATTAAGGTAGGAATATTCTGATTGGCTGATGGAATCAGCCAATCAGAATCAAGTTCAATCCGATTGGCTGATTGGATCAACCAATCGGATTGAACTTGATTCTGATTGGCTGATGGAATCAGCCAATCAGAATATTCCTACCTTAATTCCGATTGGCTGTTAGAATCCTATCAGTTAATCGGAATTCGAGGGACGCCATCTTGGATGACGTCATTTAAAGGAACCGTCATTCGTCGTTCAGTCGTCGGCCAGGATGGATGTTCCGCGTCGGAGGTCTTCAGGATCCTGCCGCTCCGCTCCGGATGGATGACCATAGAAGATCCCGCTTGGATGAAGACTTCAATCGGATGGAAGACCTCTTCTGCCCCACTTGGATGAAGACTTCAGCCGGATCATGGACCTCTTCAGCTCCCGCTTGGATGATGACTTCAGCCGGATCATGGACCTCTTCAGCCCCCCGCTTGGGCTTGGATCAGGACATTGGAGGAGCTCTTCTGGATCGATCGGTGAACCTGGTATGGTGAAGATAAGGTAGGAAGATCTTCAGGGGCTTAGTGTTAGGTTTATTTAAGAAGGGTTTGGGTTAGATTAGGGGTATGTGGGTGGTGGGTTGTAATGTTGGGGGGGGTATTGTATGGTTTTTTTTACAGGCAAAAGAGCTGAACTTCTTGGGGCATGCCCCGCAAAGGGCCCTGTTCAGGGCTGGTAAGGTAAAAGAGCTTTGAACTGTAGTAATTTAGAATAGGGTAGGGCATTTTTTTTATTTTGGGGGGCTTTGTTATTTTATTAGGGGGCTTAGAGTAGGTGTAATTAGTTTAAAATTGTTGTAATTTTTTTCTTATGTTTGTAAATATTTTTTTATTTTTTGTAACTTAGTTCTTTTTTATTTTTTGTACTTTAGATATTTTATTTCATTGTAGTTATTTGTAGGTATTGTATTTAATTTATTTATTGATAGTGTAGTGTTAGGTTTAATTGTAACTTAGGTTAGGATTTATTTTACAGGTAATTTTGTAATTATTTTAACTATTTTAGCTATTAAATAGTTCTTAACTATTTAATAGCTATTGTACCTGGTTAAAATAAATACAAAGTTACCTGTAAAATAAATATTAATCCTAAAATAGCTATAATATAATTATAATTTATATTGTAGCTATATTAGGATTTATTTTACAGGTAAGTATTTAGCTTTAAATAGGAATAATTTATTTAATAAGAGTTAATTAATTTCGTTAGATTAAAATTATATTTAATTTAGGGGGGTGTTAGTGTTAGGGTTAGACTTAGCTTTAGGGGTTAATACATTTATTAGAATAGCGGTGAGCTCCAGTCGGCAGATTAGGGGTTAATAATTGAAGTTAGGTGTCGGCGATGTTAGGGAGGGCAGATTAGGGGTTAATACTATTTATTATAGGGTTAGTGAGGAGGATTAGGGGTTAATAACTTTATAATAATAGCGGTGCGGTCCGCTCGGCAGATTAGGGGTTAATAAGTGTAGGCAGGTGGAGGCGACGTTGAGGGGGGCAGATTAGGGGTTAATAAATAAAATATAGGGGTCGGCGGTGTTAGGGGCAGCAGATTAGGGGTACATAAGTATAACGTAGGTGGCGGCGCTTTGCGGTCGACAGATTAGGGGTTAATTATTGTAGGTAGCTAGCTGCGACGTTGTGGGGGGCAGGTTAGGGGTTAATAAATATAATATAGGGGTCGGCGGTGTTAGGGGCAGCAGATTAGGGGTACATAAGTATAACGTAGGTAGCGGTCGGCAGATTAGGGGTTAAAAAAATTTAATCGAGTGGCGGCGATGTGGGGGGACCTCGGTTTAGGGGTACATAGGTAGTTTATGGGTGTTAGTGTACTTTAGAGTATAGTAGTTAAGAGCTTTATGAACCGGCGTTAGCCCAGAAAGCTCTTAACTACTTACTTTTTTCCTGCGGCTGGAGTTTTGTCGTTAGATGTCTAACGCTCACTTCAGCCACGACTCTAAATACCGGAGTTAGAAAAATCCCATTGAAAAGATAGGATACGCAATTTACGTAAGGGGATCTGCGGTATGGAAAAGTCACGGCTGAAAAGTGACCCTTTTTTGAGTGACTCCAAATACCGGAGGTAGCCTAAAACCAGCGTTAGGAGCCTCTAACGCTGGTTTTCACAGCTAACGCCAAACTCTAAATCTAGGCCTTCGTTTACTGGCCCTTTATGGGTAAGAAAATTGAAAAATGGCCTAGTCACTAAGGGGTTAATTTTTGGAGCGCTAATTGCTACCGCGAGTTTGCAGTAGCAATAACCAGCCACTTTTAATGGCTGGTTATTTTTATTGCGCTCCCATAAACGGGTGAATTTGCCCATTTACGGGTGCGCAATAAATTAGCGCTCCACTTGTAATCTAGCCCAAAATATCTTATTTATTTTTTTAGATACAGAACATTTCTAAATCTTCTGAAGTTCCTAAATATTTTTGGGTTGGAAATTTTGCTTAAAGCAAATAAAAAATATCAGTGCCCAATAATTTTTCAAGTGAGTCTGAATCTCTCTTTCTTTCTATATAAAAGGTTTTCAGAATTCACAATTTCACATAAAAATGCATGAAAACTTGAATGTATTTCATACCTGTATACTTGATGTGTATCTTACTTGAGATACAGTATATATGAACTGCATGTATCAAGTCTTCTATTGAATTATTCTATGTAATGTACAGTATATTTCTTGCCATATAGCAGACCTCAATTTTTTTATGTATGTTAAAAACACACTGACACTTTTCAGGCAGAATTCAGCATTTCTAAGGGCACATATTAAATAAATAATGAAGTGATTGAAACATAAATCTGTACTAATTAAATAAATAGGGACACGTAAAGTGGGCTGTTAGGGAAAAAAATACTTAGCTTTACATGCTACCCAATGTAACCAACAATTATTTCCAGCTATCAATAAAATATACTTACATTTTTTTTAAGGGGACATTCTAAGCTATTTAGAAATTAGATTTTCTAAAACATTAGAGCAGGTAATGTTTGCATTAGTGAGGACAGCAGATCAATTTATAAAAATTCAGAGTATAATCAAATCCTATATATTAGTATCTATACCTTTAATTTAAATAAAAATTCCAAAATATACTATAAAAAAAACATTGATGAAAAATATAACTAATAAAAAGAAAAAAATTGTGCAGATATATTTACAAGACAAGTGCTTTGTTCACTCAATATTTAGCATTCAGTACACCCATTATTTAGATTTTTTGTCAACCCAATATACCACAAACTAAAATTAACTTTATTTGCTTCTTATTATTGTAGCCAGATTATCAATATTGAGCATTTAAAATTTACATATCACAAATTAAGAATTAATAGTATGTAGACATTTTTGAGGTGTGTATGAGAATTATTGTAACTTTTCTTGTGGATAAAGCTGGCTGGGTTGATTGGAAATAGTTGTGTTTGGATTAATCAACTGTATTTTTGTAAATTATTGTTTCTATAAAATATGGTATCATATGATAAAAGAGTTCATTAGACTTATGCTCAAAACTACATGCAAACAGAGCAACTGTAAATTGCACGTTTCTTTAAGAACGACTAGTGCTCTGATTATCAAGGGTGTTATGTTAGCCAAAGCAACTAATCTTATAAATTTCCCCCATAAATCAATCAATCTTTATCTACTTTAAGACAGGTAAACCTTGACTTACATTTGTTATTTTTTCTATATGATATGATTATACACATTTTATTTCCCCATGTTTGATTACTGGTACATCAGTGGTTCCCAAACTTTTTCCAGCGACTGCCCCCCTTGGTTCCATAAATATATCATCAGCACCCCTCTAGTTTACATGTATTTTTAAAAAAAAAAAAACATTTATTCAAATTTTAAATATTTTTTTTGTTTCATTAATTAAATTGAATTATCTTGATATTGTAATACAAGCTTTTCAAAGCTGATAGTCACTGTGCAAGAGTCTTATCTAGCACATTTTGTAAAATTACTTCACTGTTCAAAAATGTTTTCATGAGACGGATGGGCTTGATAAAGCGATCCAGACATTAAGTTGGATCCAGGAGTACAACAAACTGTCTTTAGGGCTGTGTAATTTAGGAAAGGGTTACTGCACAAAATCTGATCAATTCACTCCAACAGCGTAGTCTCCTGTATGACTCTTTATTGAAACATATGGTCTACAGAAATAGTTGACATTTCAAGCACTTAATCATTCCATAATTAAAGGGACAGTCTAGTCCAAAATAAACTTTCATTATTCAGATGTAATTTTAAACAACTTTCCAATTTACTTTTATCACCAATTTTGCTTTCTTCTCTTGGTATTCTTACTTGAAAGCTAAACATAGGAGGTTCATATGCTAATTTCTTAGACTTTGAAGGCTGCCTCTTATCTGAATTCATTTTTACAGTTTTTCACCACTAGAGGGTGTTCATTCATGTGTGTCATATAGATAACACTGTGCTCACGCATGTGGAGTTACAAAGGAGTCATCACTAAATGGCTAAAATGCAAGACTGCCAAAAGAACTGAAATAAGGTGGCAGTTTGCAGAGGCTTAGATACAAGATAATCACAGAGGTAAAAAGTGTATTAATATAACTGTGTTGGTTATGTAAAACTAGGGAATGGGTAATAAAGGAATTATCTATCTTTTAAAACAATAAAAATCCTGGTGTAGGCTGTCCATTTAACACATTCACGATTTCCAATATATTGCTCTACAATATTCCATAAAGTAGAAAAGTACCAAGCTATATGTCACTTTACAAAAAGTTAATTAAAATGAAAGGTGCCACCTAGTAGCCACTTCCAGTAAATAACCTCCAAATTATTTAACCCCTTAACATCCACAAAGGAATAATTTACATCAACGGTTGTTAAAGGGTATTTGCTTATAACAGAATGGGTCCCACCGAAAGCGGTGGGGCAGCTCCATTAGACCCTCCTCCTCCTTTCTTTTCAGCCGAAATAGTGCGGTTTCACCACTGGTGGCAAGACCGCTCTATTGATAGAACAATCTCCATAGAAAGACCAGGGACGTAGAGGGTGCGTTGCTGGTCCTTAAGGGGTTAAATAATTTAATTTCTATACATGGTATATAAGAGGTTTAAGCAACATTTAATCACAAAAAGTCAGTCAAATACTCTCTGCTCACACCTTTAGGATACATAGTTTCCAAATAGGAAATCCAGCAAGTCTATTTGTTTTAAAATGAGTTCCCTGTCTCCTCCCCTCATAGGTCTCTTAATACCAGTGACCTGCATGTAGGAAATGGGATGAGACATGGCTTCATTATTTTACATCTGTTAGATTAGGGTACTAATATAAACCAAGAGAGACTTGCTGGATTTCCCATTTGGAAACTAATGGCTAGATTACGAGTTTTGCGTTAGAAGCTGTGCTGTGCTAACAAGCATTTTTTTCTCACCGCTCACTTACCTGCAGCACTGGTATTACAGGTTTTTACAAACCAGGCGTTAAAAGACAAGAAGTGAGCATAGAGCAAAATTGTGCTCCATTCCGCACTTCAATACCAGTGCTGCTTAAGTCATCGGTGAGCTGGTCGTACGTGCTCGTGCACGATTTCCCCCTAGACATAAATGGGGAGAACCGGCTGAGAAAAAGTCTAACACCTGCCAAAAATCAGCGTAAAGCTCAGTAATGCATCCCCATTATTTCCTATAGGGAAATAAAATTTATGTTTACACCTAACACCCTAACATGAACCCCGAGTCTAAACACCCCTAATCTTACACTTATTAACTCCTAATCTGCTGCCCCCAACATTGTTGCCACCTACATTACATTTTTAACCCTTAATCTACCGCTCCGGACATCGCCACCACTATAATAAACATATTAACTCCTAAACCGCAGCACTCCTGCCTCGCAAACATTAGTTAAATATTATTAACCCCTAATCTGCCATCCCTAACATCACTGCCACCTACCTACATTTATTAACCCATAATCTGCCGCCCCCAATGTCACTGCCACTATACTACATTTATTAACCCCTAAACCTAAATCTAACCCTAACACCCCCTAACTTAAATATAATTACAATAAAAATTAATATTATTACCTAAATAATTCTTATTTAAAACTAAATACTTACCTGTAAAATAAAGACTAAGCTAGCTACAATATAACTAATAGTTACATTGTAGCTAGCTTAGGGTTTATTTTTATTTTACAGGCAAGTTTGTATCTATTTTAACTAGGTAGAATAGTTACTAAATATTTATAAACTATTTAATAACTACTTAGCTAAAATAAATACAAATTTACCTGTAAAATAAAACCTAACCTAAGTTACACTAACACCTAACACTACACTACAATTAAATCAATTCCCTAAATTAAATACAATTAAATAAATTAAATACAATTAGCTGAAGTAAAAAAAAAACAAAGTAAATACAGAAAATAATAAACAAATTACAAGATATTTAAACTAATTACACCTAATCTAATAACCCTACCAATATAAAAAAGCCCCCCCAAAATAAAATAAAAAACGCTGTGTGCTGTGCCAGGTCTGTTTTAATGCTTTGAAGAGTCATTCAGTAAAGAACTGAAACAAGAAGTACAAATATAGCACTCTCAACGTTTGATAATATATAATAAAGTTTCTGCTAAACACAACTAAAAATAAAACTTAACTTTTATTAAATAATAAAGATATTAAAAACAAAGGGTAAGTGAATGTTAAAAATACAAATTGCTTATTTGGTGCCCCGAGATGAGTTATGAACAACCAATATTAAGTAATAACCAAATGGTTATTTGGTACATCTGAGGACCCATAGAAGATCTACCCTGCTTTCACCTCTTAGCCTGGCTATTGAGATTCATGCTACAGGCTAGAGTCACAAGCGGGACATGAGGACATACGCTGTGATCGTTGGGAAATTGAGAATCGTTGGAAGAGGATTTTGAATGAGTGATAGACTCACGGGGGGCCTTTTAGTTTCAACTTTTATCATTATTACTTTGTATTATCCTTCATCTTGCTAGAAGCCCCGCTGGGATTAATTGATATGCAATAAAGAGTGTCAACATTGTAAGTGCAATACAGTAGTGTTGTGGGCTCATTTTTAATTACCTTCACTTGATTCTGGTTGCGCTTTATTTTCTCACAGATATTTGTTGGATTCTACCCTGCTCCGGGGGGCTCGAAGGACATCTCCTGTAAATCAGCTGCAACCGGTCCCTTGGCTATCTTGTTGTATGTAAACCTTTGTGGTTTAGGGTGAGATTTCTTTTTATATCACTTTGTGTTTATATTTTTTATTTTCGGATCCATCCTAACATCACAAGTGTATAATTTTATTTTATTTCTATTAATCTTATGTTTTATGTTGTATTTTGATTTTTATGATTAATATTTTCATTATATCATCCACCTATAAGCAATATTGTGATAATTTCCTCCACCCAGGTAGCAAGCGCTGTTTAATTCCCTTTTTCTCATAAATGATTCTTTGTTTGTTTGTTTGTTTCTCCCCTATTATTGAAAATCACCCGGAGAAACCTCTTGTTATTTTTGTAAGATTGTATTTGGTAAAAGCACAAGTACTGTCAGGTTTATTGCTTTTGTCTGTGATTTTTTTATTTATTATTTGTATGTGGATGATCTTGTACTTGATATGACCTTATGTTGCAATTATCCCCGTAAAAAAAACACAAAAAGAGAATGATTGCAGAATAATAAATAATTAAACTAAATTTTGCCTCTATGTAATGTTCATAGAATTATTTATACACTTTGATTTTTCTTGCTTCATGAGCCCTAGTTAAATAAGCCTTAGGAAAAGCCATCCTTATAGTCAGCCATAATTGAAAGATGTTTATTTAGAAACTGTAAAATGACATGGAAGCTACTCTGTTTGCTCTAGTGAAAGGTATAAAAAATATTTGCAAAGTTATATTAAAGAGTCAAATTGCTATGTATATCACCACCTACTATAAGAACTTCACCAAACTTCTGAGGGACAGCCAGAGCATCACAAATAAAAAAATATGTGCCTGCTTGTGTTTATTTGATGAATAGGAAATCTGCAGTTTTATCTGATTTTTACTTGTGCTGCAACCTAGATACTAGGCCTCCAATGTCAATGTGAACAAAAGTCTTACACGTTTAATATAAAAAATGCATAACTCTACTTGTAGTTATTTGCTGTTGTAACTTGCTTTTTAAGATATAAAGCAATCAATATTGCATCAATCATGTAAGACTCCCTGAATTCAATTTCTCCTTAAGATTAGTAGAAAAGTTATTTTCAACAAAGAAACAATGGCCTAGATTACGAGTTGTGCGTTAGGGTTAAAAAGCAGCGTTTAGAGGTCCTAATGCTGCTTTTTAACGCCCGCTGGTATTGCGAGCCTTGCAGGTACAGGTGTACCGCTCACTTTTTTGGCCAAACTCGAAAATACCGCAAGTCCACTTACGTCAATTTCGGATCCTATATTTTCAATGGGACTTGCATAGCGCCGGTATTACGAGTCTGACCAAAAGTGAGTGTTACACCCTCTCCTGTCAAGACTGGTACTGCATTTAAAAGTCAGTAGTTGAGAGTTTTACACTACAACGCTGTAGCATAAAACTCTTAACTAAAGTGCTAAAAAGTACACTAACACCCATAAACTACCTATTAACCCCTAAACCGAGACCCCCCCACATCGCAAACACTAAAATGAATATTTTAACTCTAATCTGCCGAATCGGACATCGCCACCACTATAATAAACATATTAACCCCTAAACCGCCACACTAACGCATCACAAGCACTAATTAAATATTATTAACCCCTAATCTGCCGTCCCTAACATCACCGCCACTTACCTACATTTATTAACCCCTAATCTGCCGCCCCCAATGTCGCCGCCACTATATTAAATGTATTAACCCTTAAACCTAAGTCTAACCCTAACCCCCCTAACTTAAATATAATTACAATAAATCTAAATAGAATTACTACAATTAACTAAATTATTCCTATTTAAAACTAAATACTTACCTATAAAATAAACCATAAGCTAGCTACAATATAACTAATAGTTACATTGTAGCTAGCTTAGGGTTTATTTTTATTTTACAGGCAACTTTGTATTTATTTTAACTAGGTAGAATAGTTATTAAATAGTTATTAACTATGTAATAACTACCTAGTTAAAATAAAGACAAATTTACCTGTAAAATAAAACCTAACCTAAGTTACAATTACACCTAACACTACACTATAATTAAATTAATTACCTAAATTAAATACAATTAATTACAATTAAATAAAATTATCTAAAGTACGAAAGCCCCCCCACTAAATTACAGAAAATAATAAAGAAATTACAAGATTTTTAAACTAATTACACCTACTCTAATCCCCATAACAAAATAAAAAAGCCCCCCAAAATTAAAAAAGCCCTACCCTACACTAAATTACAAATAGCCCTTAAAAGGGCCTTTTGTGGGGCATTGCCCCAAAGTAATCAGCTCTTATACCTGTAAAAAAAAAAGTACAAATACCCCCCCCCAACATTAAAACCCACCACCCACACAACCAACCCTACTTTAAAACCCACCCAATCCCCCTTAAAAAACCTAACACTAACCCCTCGAAGATACGTCTTCACCCAACCGGGCAGAAGTGGACCTCCAGATGGGCAGAAGTCTTCATCCAACCGGGCAGAAGTGGTCCTCCAGATGGACAGAAGTCTTCATTAGACGGAATCTTCTATCTTCAGCCATCCGGAGTGGAGCGGGTCCATCTTCAAGACATCCAACGCGGAGCATCCTCTTCTGTCCACAGCCGATGACTGAATGAAGGTTCCTTTAAATGACATCATCCAAGATGGCGTCCCTTCAATTCCGATTGGCTGATAGAATTCTATCAGCCAATTGGAATTAAGGTAGAAAAAATCCTATTGGCTGATGCCAATAGGATTGAGCTGGCATTCTATTGGCTGTTCAAATCAGATTTTTCCTACCTTAATTCCGATTGGCTGATAGAATTCTATCAGCCAATCGGAATTGAAGGGACGCCATCTTGGATGGCGTCATTTAAAGGAACCTTCATTCAGTCGTCGGCCGTGGACAAAAGAGAATGCTCCGCGCCGGATGTCTTGAAGATGGACCCGCTCCGCGCCAGATGGATGAAGATAGAAGATGCCGTCGGGATGAAGACTTCTGCCCATCTGGAGGACCACTTCTGCCCGGTTGGATAAAGACTTCTGCCCATCTGGAGGTCCACTTCTGCCCGGTTGGGTGAAGACGTCACCCGGTAGGTTGATATTCCGGGGGTTAGTGTTTTTTTTTTTTAAAGGGGTATTGAGTGGGTTTTAGAGTAGAGTTGGTTGTGTGGGTGATGGGTTATAATGTTGGGGGGTATTTGTACTTTTTTTTACAGGTAAAAGAGCCGATTACTTTGGGGCAATGCCCCGCAAAAGGCCCTTTTAAGGGCTATTTGTAATTTAGTGCAGGGTAGGGCTTTTTTTTTATTATGGGGGCTTTTTTATTTTGTTAGGGGATTAGAGTAGGTGTAATTAGTTTAAATATCTTGTAATTTCTATATTATTTTCTGTAATTTAGTGGGGGGTTTTCATACTTTAGATAATTTTATTTAATTGTAATTAATTGTATTTAATTTAGGTAATTAATTTAATTGTAGTGTAGTGTTAGGTGTAATTGTAACTTAGGTTAGATTTTATTTTACAGGTAAATTTGTCTTTATTTTAACTAGATAGTTATTAAATAGTTAATAACTATTTAATAACTATCGTACCTAGTTAAAATAAATACAAAGTTGCCTGTAAAATAAAAATAAACCCTAAGCTAGCTACAATGTAACTATTATTTATATTGTAGCTAGCTTAGGGTTTATTTTATAGGTAAGTATTTAGTTTTAAAAAGCAATTATTTAGTTAATTGTAGTAATTTTATTTAGATTTATTTTAATTATATTTAAGTTAGGGGGTGCTAGGGTTAGGGTTAGACTTAGGTTTAGGGGTTAATAACTTTATTATAGTGGTGGTGACATTTGGGGCGGCAGATTAGTGGCTAATAAATGTAGGAAAGTTGCGGCAACGTAGGGGGCGGCAGATTAGGGGTTAATAAATAAAATGTAGGTGTCGGCGATGTTGGGGGCGGCAGATTAGGGGTTCATAAGTATAATGTAGGTTGCGGCGGTGTCCGGAGCAGCAGATTAGTGGTTAATAATATAATGTAGGTGTCGGCGATGTCGGGGGCGGCGGATTAGGGGTTAATAAGTGTAAGATTAGGGGTGTTTAGACTCGGGGTTTATGTTAGGGTGTTAGGTTTAGACATAAAATGTGTTTCCCCATAGGAATCAATGGGGCTGCAATAGGCGCTTTACGGTGCTTTTTTGCAGGTGTTAGGTTTTTTTCAGCCGGCTCTCCCCTATTGATTCCTATGGGAAAATCGTGCACAAGCACGTTTTACCAGCTCACCGCTAATGTAAGCAGCGCTGGTATTGAGGTGAGATGTGGAGCTAAATTTTGTTCTACGCTTACTTTTTTGCGGGCTAACGCCGGGTTTGTAAAAACCCGTAATACCAGCGTTGTCTGTAAGTGAGTGGTGAGCATAAACTGCTCGTTAGCACTGCACAGCTTCTAACGCAAAACTCGTAATCTAGGCAAATGTTTTCTGTGCAGCCAAACCATAGAACTAATTCCATAGACAAACTCTGGCTGTTAATTAAGTAACAAATTTAAAAGAGGGATATAAATATTTGCATTAACAAAAACACGTTTATTAGTACCTGTTGTTAAACTGTAGTGTTGCTTGTAGTTTTTCTAATCTTTACTTTTTGTGGAATTAATAATTGTTACTGTACAATAAATTACCAGCTCTGTTAATGCAAAGCTAAGGTATAAAATTCTAAAAATGTTGGACTTTTTTCCTGAAAAAAATTGTTCAATAAAAGTTTTTTAAATTTCAATGTGAACTAATATAGCTATCATAAGTGTACTTTCTACTAATGCGAACTGTCTGAAAGGTGCAAATATTCATTTTATTTATTAGCCAATAGTGATGTCATGAATAGTTCGCCGGCGAATAGTTCCTGGCGAACATAGCTTGTTCGAGTTCGCCGCGGCGGGCCAACATATGCGATGTTCGGTCCGCCCCCTATTCGTCATCATTGAGTAAACTTTGACCCTGTACCTCACAGTCAGCAGGCACATTCCATCCAATCAGCAGCAGACCCTCCCTCCCAGACCCTCCCACCCCCTGGACAGCATCCATTTTAGATTCATTCGGAGCCTGCATTCTTAGTGAGAGGAGGTACAGTGTAGCTGCTGCTGATTTAATAGGGAAATTGATCGCTAGGCTAGTGTATTCATTTTCCACTACAGTCCTGAAGGACTCATCTGATCTCTGCTGTAAGGACAGCACCCCAAAAAGGGCTAGAACATCAGTCTGCTTTTTTTTTTCCTGTGTAATCTAATTGCAGTTGCCTGCCTGCCAACGTGTGTCAGGCTCACAGCGTATACTGTGCCAACTTGCCCAGTGCCACCACTCATATCTAGTGTAACAGTAGTGTAGATTTAAAAAAAAACAAACACTTTTTTGACTGTGAAATAATAGCAGTCAGTTTCCTTAACACGTGTGCGTTTCAGTGCCTGCCTGCCAGGGCACAGTGTCACCCCAGTGCAACTCATATCTGGTGTAACAGTAGTATACATTAACCCCTTAATGACCACAGCACTTTTCCATTTTCTGTCCGTTTGGGACCAAGGCTATTTTTACATTTTTGCGGTGTTTGTGTTTAGCTGTAATTTTCCTCTTCCTCATTTACTGTACCCACACATATTATATACCGTTTTTCTCGCCATTAAATGGACTTTCTAAAGATACCATTATTTTCATCATATCTTATAATTTACTATAAAATTTTTTATAAAATATGAGGAAAAAATGGAAAAAAAAAACACACTTTTTTTAACTTTGACCCCCAAAATCTGTTACACATCTACAACCACCAAAAAACACCCATGCTAAATAGTTTCTAAATTTTGTCCTGAGTTCAGAAATACCCAATGTTTACATGTTTATGCTTTTTTTGCAAGTTATAGGGCCATAAATACAAGCAGCACTTTGCTATTTCCAAACCACTTTTTTTCAAAATTAGCGCTATTTACATTGGAACACTAATATCTTTCAGGAATCCTGGAATATCCATTGACATGTATATATTTTTTTTTAGAAGACATCCCAAAGTATTGATCTAGGCCAATTTTGGTATATTTCATGCCACCATTTCACCGCCAAATGCGATCTAATACAAAAAATCGTTCACTTTTTCACAAATTTTTTCACAAACTTTCGGTTTCTCACTGAAATTATTTCCAAACAGCTTATGCAATTATGGCATAAATGGTTGTAAATTATTCTCTGGGATCCCCTTTGTTCAGAAATAGCAGACATATATGGCTTTGGCATTGCTTTTTGGTAATTAGAAGGCCGCTAAATGCCACTGTGCACCACACATGTACTATGCCCAGCAGTGAAGAGGTTAATTAGGGAGCATGTAGGGAGTTTTTTGGGGTAATTTTAGCTTTAGTGTAGGGTAGTAGACAACCCCAATTATTGATCTAGGCCCATTTTGGTATATTTCATGCCACCATTTCACCGCCAAATGCGATCAAATTAAAAAAAAATTACATTTTTCACAATTTTAGGTTTCTCACTGAAATCATTTACAAACAGCTTGTGCAATTATGGCACAAATGGTTGTAAATGCTTCTCTGGGATACCCTTTGTTCAGAAATAGCAGACATATATGACTTTGGCGTTGCTTTCTGGTAATTAGAAGGCTGCTAAATACTGCTGCGCATCACACGTGTATTATGGTTAGCAGTGAAGGGGTTAATTAGGTAGTTTGTAGGGAGCTTGCAGGGTTAATTTTAGCTTTAGTGTAGAGATCAGCCTCCCACCTGACACATTAGACCCCCTGATCCCTCCCAAACAGCTCCCTTCCCTCCCCCACAATTGTCCCCGCCATCTTAAGTACTGGCAGAAAGTCTGCCAGTACTAAAATAAAAGTTTTTTTTTAAAAAAATAATTATTTTTTTAGCATATTTACATATGCTGTGGTGTAGCATCCCCCCTTAGCCCCCAACCTCTCTGATCCCCCCCAAAACAGCTCTCTAACCCTCCCCATCTGCCTTATAGGGGGGCCATCTTGGGTACTGGCAGCTGTCTGCCAGTACCCAGTTTGCAAAAAAAAGGGCTTTTTTTGTTAGTTTTTTTTTTTTCTGTAGTGTAGCTTCCCCCCTCACAGACAAACCCCCACCACCTTACTGATCGTTTTTTTTTTTTTTTACTTACTATCCCTTTTTTCAACATTTTTTTCTGTAGTGTAGCGGTTCCCACCCGCTCCCTCCCCATGCACGAGCCTGTCCCCACCCTCCCGTGCACGTGTCCGTGCGCGCCCCCGGCCATCCCCGCCCATGATCCCGCCCCCTCCACATGACCAGGGCCATCGATGGCCGCCACCAGCCTCCCTAGTCTGCTCCCACCCACCAAAGAGGAAAGCCACCGATCTCCGGTGCAGAGAGGGCCACATCGGATGGCTACCAAAGGTTATTACAGGATGCCTCCATATCGAGGCATCACTGCAATAACCGGAAAGCAGCTGGAAGCGAGCAGGATCGCTTCCAGCTGCTTTCCACACCGAGGACGTGCAGGGTACGTTCTCAGGCGTTAACTGCCTTTTTTTTTGAGGACGTACCTTGCACGTCCTCGGTCGTTAGAGCTCAGCAGTATGGCATTTTTTTTGTGTGTCTGCCTCTGACAACAGCAATGCCATTTGCAACCTGTGCCAAAAGAAACTGAGTCATGGGAAGTCCAACAACCACCTAGGTACAACTGCTTTGCGAAGGCACATGATCACACATCACAAACGCCTATGGGATCGACACATGAGTACAAGCAGCACACAAACTCAAAGCCTCCATCCTCCTCCTGGTCCAGCATCTTCAGCCACGTCAACCACTGCTGTCCTCCTTGCCCCCTCTCAACCATCCGCCACTCCGTCTCTCGCCTTGAGCAGTTCCTGCTCATCTGCCCACAGTCAGGTGTCTGTCAAGGACATGTTTGAGCGTAAGAAGCCAATGTCACAAAGTCACCCCCTTGCCCGGCATCTGACAGCTGGCTTGTCTGAACTCTTAGCCCACCAGCTTTTACCATACAAGTGAGGCGTTCCAAAAATTTGTAGCTATTGGGACACCGCGGTGGAAGTTACCCGGCCGAAATTTCTTTGCACAAAAGGCAATCCCCAACCTGTACTCGATTGTGCAAAAGGAAGTAATGGCATGTCTGGCACACAGTGTTGGGGCAAGGGTCCATATGACCACTGATACCTGGTCTGCAAAGCATGGTCAGGGCAGGTATATCACCTACACTGCGCATTGGGTAAACCTGCTGACGGCTGCCAAGCATGGAATGCGTGGCTCTGCAGAGGAGTTGGTGACACCGCCACGACTTGCAGGCAGGCCTGCTGCCACCTCCTCTACTCCTCCTACTCCATCCTCTTCCATAACCTCCTCGGCTGAGTCCTCTTCTGCTGCTGCGTCTTGCTCCACATCAACGGGGAGTTTCGTCTGTCACTGTGAAGCGGGCGTACACTACCTGATCGATACAACATCATACCTGATGTTTTAAAGCACGTTATTCCAAACTATTTAGGAATGTTTGGTGATTTATGCCCTTTATGGATTAAAACCAGACTCTGCTTCAACTATGTAATTTTCCATGGGAGTTTTGCCGTGGGTCCCCCTCCGGCATGCCACAGTCCAGGTGTTAGTCCCCTTGAAACAACTTTTCCATCACTATTGTGGCCAGAAAGAGTCCCTGTGGGTTTTAAAATTCGCCTTCCTATTGAAGTCTATGGCGGTTCGCCCGGTTCGCGAACATTTGTGGAAGTTCGCGTTCGCCGTTTGCGAACCCAAATTTTTATGTTCGCGACATCACTATTAGCCAATGAGAGTTAAAGGTACAGTAAAGTTCTAATTAGACATTCGTGATTTAGACAGAGCATACAATTTTATACAACTTTCCAATTTACTTCTATTATTTAGTTTGCTTCCTTCTCTTGTTATCCTTTGCTGAAAGGTTTATCTAGGAAAGCTAGAACATAGGAGAAGCAAAGAACCTAGGTTCTAGCTGCTGATTGGTGGCTGCATATACAGTATATATACCGATTGTCATTGGCTCACCCATGTGTTCAGTTAGAATCCAGTAGTGCATTGCTACACCTTCAACAAATGATACCAAGAGAATTAAACCAATTTGGTAACAAAAGTAAACTGGAAAGTTGTTTAAAATTGTATGTTCTACTACATGGACAAATTTCTTCACTCTCACCCTAAGACTCCCTCGCCTGCCATGGCCGCAAGGCAAAGAGATAGGAAAGCAAAGAACACTTCAGGCATATTGCCTGAAACTCATGAAACAAATGCTGTGGCACCCTTACAGACTGAGCCATTTGATATGCAAGCTCTGGTTACCAAAATAGCAGAAGCTCTGGCCCCTAATTTTGATACACTCAAATTAGAGATCAGACAAGACATCACACTTCTATCTCAGGAAGTTAAACAGTTTGCTAATAGAATCAATGAAATTGAACAGAGAGTGTCAGATCTCGAAGATCTCACCACTCTCCACAATACCAATCTAGACTCCACTAACCTTTCTATCACTGCTATGCAAGCTAAACTTGAAGATCTCGAGAATCGTTCCCGTAGGAACAATATTCGGTTAATAGGGGTCCCTGAGGATAAAGCCTATGAGGATCTAAACTCCTTTATTTCTGAATCGCTACCTCAACTCCTTAAAATCCCCCCTAATCACCCCCCAATTCTTGTTGAAAGGGCACATAGAATGGGCAGACCCCGAGCGGACAATAAAGGCAACCATAGACCCAGACCGGTAATAGCGAAATTACTAAATTTCCAAGACAAGGTCACATTGTTGCAATTCTACCGAAAAAATCAGCCCATTACGCTTGGGGAATCTAAAATTCTCCTTTTCCAGGACTTCTCAGCCGAAACAACAGCTAAAAGAAAGTTGCTTGCTCCCATCTGCACCAAATTAATTCAACAGGGATATCAAGCTACTATCATTTACCCTGCAAAACTTATAATTACAGAGGCTGAGAATGTCTACCTGTTTAACACCACACAAGAGGTAGAACAATATTTAAAAGATGCAGATGTGTCAGGTTCATAGACACCAAGCCAGAATTAGGTTATCACTGCTGTAATGCAGTCTCTCTCTTTTCTTCCTCCTTTCCAAATGTCTGTGTTTGTGTTCATGTGTGTTTCTTTTTTTTTTTTTTTTTCCCTTTTTTTTTTTTTTTTTTTGCTTTGTTATTCCTCTTACTCCCCTTCCTCTCCCCCCTCCCACACGGACTCTACTTGGAAACTCAATTAGTGACAAATGGCAAATTTTAAAATAATCTCCTGGAATGTGGGCGGGATTTCCACCCCTATCAAAAGGAAAGCCATTCTTACACATCTTAGGAAACTTGGGACAGAGATAGCTTTCCTACAAGAAACGCATTTGTCACCGGAAGAGTCCTTGAAACTTAAATCCTCCTGGGTGAGAGAAATTTTCTTCTCCCCGGGAGATCGAAGGAGAAGGGGGGTGGCCATCCTGATCGGGAAAAAAATCAAATTGGAGGTTACTTATAACGAAACAGACCCTGATGGAAGATTTGTGATAGCTAAAGCAAAAGTAAACAATGCAATCTACACTATGTGTAATGTTTACGCTCCCAATAAATTAGACCCAGCTTTCTGGTCCAGACTTCAGGCTAAAATTCTCGCGGTCCAGGAGGGGCACTTAATTCTAGGTGGCGACTTCAATATGGCTCCACACTCCCCACTTGACAGACTTAGAACCACCAACAAGCTGGGCAAACAAAAACGAGACAACTTAGAAACCAAATTAATAAAATTAATCACGCATAATCTTGCAGTCAGAGATGCCTGGAGGCTTCAGAATCCCAATGTTAGGGATTTTACTTGTCTATCAAGAGCGCATAAGACGCTGTCCAGAATCGATCTCTTCCTCATTAATGACAGAATAACCCTTTCAGAAGTGAAAACAGGCATATTACCAATTTTTCTCTCTGACCATGGCCCTATTTCACTCGAGATCCAGTCTAACCTTCACAAAACCTGCCCACCTCGTTTTGTTTTCCCCTCCTTCCTCGCAAATGATCTGAAATTCAAAAATTTGCTCAAACTTAAATTTTCTGATTATCTATATCATAATCAGACCTACATTGACTCCCCCCTGGTCTTCTGGGAAGCCGCTAAGGCAGTCCTTAGAGGTGAAATCATAGCCTACAGCGCTGAAAGATCCAGGAAAATAAGATCAAGAGAGAAAGAAATCACTAACTCACTAATCAATTCGTATAATTCTTATCTACTTGAAAAAACACCTATAAACTGGGCAAAATACATCAGGGCCAAAAATACTAGAGACACATTTGCGGTTTTCCAGGAGACTCAGAGGGACCTGAAACTTCAAGCCAGAATGTACAGATTTGGGAACAAGTCTGGCAAACTACTGGCAAACTTGGTCAAAAGAGAGAAAAAGGTATCCCCCATCGAGAGCATCCAACAGGAGGATATCCTCCTTGAGAAGTCGGAGGAGATAGCAAAGGCATTCACCAGTTATTATCAGGATTTATATACACGCAGGACCCCAGACCTCACGCAAGCATCCCATTTTTGGAGCAATATCACATGTTCCAAAATCTCAACTGACGCGGTTGACACTCTTAATGCCCCAATAACTGAAATAGAGATTACAAGAACTATTACGGATCTCACCACCAATAAGACCCCTGGACCAGATGGCCTCCCAAACGAGTTCTATAAAATTATGAATATTGAGATTGCTCCCTATCTTAAGAATTTATTTAATAAAATGTATGTTAGCGGTGACCCTGTAGCTACCTCTTTTTCTGCCTCCAACACCATTTTAATCCTGAAGGGCGGAAAAGACCCCTCCCTAAAGGAATCATACAGGCCTATAGCTCTCCTAAATGGAGACTATAAGATTATGTGTTCTATTATCGCGGGGCGCCTTCAGGCACCACTGGACACTATTATACATCCAGACCAGGCTGGATTTCTTCAAGGTCGCAACTCCTCAGCAAAAATCAGGGAGGCTCTGACCATTGCAGAGTATTTCAGGAATTTGGAGGCGCCGGAGAGCGGGGGCGACGGGGTAGCACCAGATCTGGCTATTGTTTCAATTGATGCAGAGAAAGCATTTGACTCAATAGATTTTGACCATCTCTTTACCTCCTTGGCCAAGTTCGGCTTTAGAGGTAAGTTTCTTAATTTTATTATGAATTTGTATAAGGAACCTTATACAACTCTGATCGTCAACCATCTATCATCTCCACAGATAATCCTTGGAAGGGGCACACGCCAGGGCTGCCCCCTGTCCCCCCTGCTTTTCGACGTCTCAATTGAACTATTGGCAATTATGGTCAGGCAGCAACTATCAGGAATCAAACTGGGCAAGCAGGTCACAAAAATCGCCTTATATGCTGACGATTTATTGTTATATCTTTCAGACACTAAAACCAGTATACCCAAATTACTAGACATTACTACTAGTTTTGGTGCCTTCTCGGGCTACAAGATAAACGAAGCAAAATCAGAGCTGCTATGGCTCAGACAAAATCGCAACTCTCCTTCTGATATTCCCTTCACTGTATCGAGAAATTTTCTCAAATATCTAGGAATCCTAATCCCCTCCTCGCCGGGGGAATTGTATGAGCTTAATATCCCCCCAGTATTAACAAACATTAGGGAGAAACTTAAAATCTGGCAATCATTGCCACTTTCCATCTCTGGACGGGTTGCTCTATTCAAAATGATCTTGCTCCCCAAGCTTCTCTATGTATTACAGAATATTCCATTGATTCTTTTAGAGAGGGATGTGCGATGTCTTAACAGTGCACTTAGTAAATACCTCTGGCAGGGAAAGAGACCGAGAATATCTTTAAACAAACTCTCTCTATCAAAAGATAATGGTGGCCTTGCACTCCCAGACATCCGATCATACAATTATGCCTTTTTGACCCGAGTGGTGGTTGACTGGATCTCTCAAAGTAACTATGTTACGAACAACTCTCTAGAAGAAAATATCTGCTATCCCTATTTACCATTAGCCTTAATTCATTGCCCACCTAAAGAATTACCAGGTAAAATTAAAATGCTTAAATCTTTTTCCAATCCTTTAAAGGCCTGGTGGAAGGTGGGTAAAATATTGTCTTTAAATTGCAAAGTCTCTCAATATCTCCCGTTACAGGGGAACCCGAATTTTCCGGCAGGAGTAGACTCTGTAATATTCAAAAAGTGGCACAATCTAGGTTTAAATAGGTTAATACAACTATGGGACATAGAAAGGAACTGTGTGAAATCTTTTGATAATCTGAAAACAGAGTTTCAAATCAATAACAAAGATTTTTATGCTTTTCTGCAAAGTAGACATTTACTACTTGAGTTAATGAGGGAGATTGGCTGGAACTGGACTTTGGGTAAGCTGGGAAGTTGGGTTACCTTGTTTAAAAATGGAATTAGCTCTATTTCCTTTTGCTATCAGCTAATTAAATCAGGTAAGGACGAAACAGAGCTTGAAAAAATTACTAGGATGTGGAACCAGTTGGTTCCACATGTTGGCATCGACGTAAAAACCATTCAGTCTTCAATTCGTAAAGTGGCCCAGGTCACTCTCTCAGCCACTTGGCGGGAGACACATGTCAAGCTTCTTCACAACTCATATTTTACTCCTCAAAAGGGCCACAAAATCTACAACTCCAGCTTCAATAAATGCCCAAAGTGCTCACTTCCTACAGTCGATTTAATTCATATGATCTGGAGCTGTCCCAGAATAAGGCATCTCTGGCGGAAATTAGAGTTTTGGCTCAATAGGACCCTTAAAATCCCCCACGTGAGTCTTTCACAACTATCAATTGTTTTTGGCCCTAAGAATCACAACTCATGCCACAAATTAATACTTCTCTCCATACTGGCAACCAGATACCTCATTTTCAAAAAATGGAAATCAAGAGTAATTCCATCGATCCCAGAGATAAAAAATTGTCTGAAAAAACAATGTTCTCTAGAACAAAGAGATACTAATTTAGATAATGAATCAGACATTAAACAATTTTTTTGTAAATGGTCAATTTTCATTAAGTCACTACCCGTCACAGAAATGAATGACCTAATATTCCCTTTCAGAAATTCGGAACTGGTACTGCTTGGTCTCTGGTAATGACTAAGTAAAGTAAAGAGACTTAGATGTCTCCTGGAACCCCCGTGGGAAGGCCCCCTCCTTCACTTCCTCCCTTTCCCTCAATTTTCGGCTCCATGTGGGGGGGATAGGGGTGAGGGCCCCTGCCCCTTTTTTCCCTTCCCCACCTTTTTATTATCTTCTTGTCTTCTTTCCCTTTCCCCGGTTCCCCTCTTTTTTTTTTTTTTTTTTTTTTTTTTTGTCTTTGTTTTTTTTCGGTTGTTGTATTGTTTCTGTTTTTTTGAAGATAAAGAAAACTCCAACACTAGGCATATACTAAAAGTTGGTTCTCAATGTTTTGGGTTAAGATGTTCTGCACACCCTATATTGATTTGTATTACATATTATGTTATGTTTGGTAATTATGCATGAACACCTGAAGTTATTGATCGTGTTTCTCATTAGTTGATTATGTATTAATGCTCATATGTGCCAATTGTTGGTTAACAAATAAAAGGATTAAATAAAAAAAAAATTGTATGTTCTACCTAAATTATGAAATAAATATTTTGGGTTTAACATCCCTTTGAGATGGAATACCAATCAGCATATGAGCATTAGCAAAAATTACCTATCAACTAGGCTGACCATATTGCCGCTTTAAAAAGGGACACATATGAAAAATACATAAGTCAGGGCAGTTTAAAGAAATGTTTTGAATAATTTTAAATTATAAGAACCCTGACATATGTATTTTTAATGTTTCCCTTTTTAAAGCAGCAATTTGGTCACCCTTTTATCAACCAATGAGTATAAGCAAGAGTTATACAAATAATGCTGCTGCATTAGTTTCAATATAATTTTAAACATTTGCATCAAGAAAAAAATACATTTCAGCATTTAAAGAGACAGCAAACACCTTTTAATAAACTTTATCTAGGCTTGAGTCTGCAGACAAGGCTAGCCATATTCCTTGAGTTAGTACAAAGTGAATTGTTTTGCAGTTCTTACATGTTAAAGGGACAGTCTAGACCAAAATAAACTTTCATGATTCAGATAGAACATGTAATTTTAAACAATTTTCCAATTTACTTTTATCACCAATTTTGCTTTGTTCTCTTGGTATTCTTAGTTGAAAGCTTAACCTAGGAGGTTCATATGCTAATTTCTTAGACCTTGAAGCCCACCTCTTTCATATTGCATTTTAACAGTTTTTCACCACTAGAGGGTGTTAGTTCACGTATTTCATATAGATAACACTGTGCTCGTGCACGAGAAGTTATCTGGGAGCAGGCACTGATTGGCTAGACTGCAAGTCTGTCAAAAGAACTGAAAAAGGGGCAGTTTGCAGAGGCTTTGATACAAGATAATCACAGAGGTTAAAGGTATATTATTATAACTGTGTTGGTTATGCAAAACTGGGAAATGGGTAATAAAGGGATTATCTATCTTTTAAAACAATAAAAATTCTGGTGTAGACTGTCCCTTTAAAGCCAATTAGGAGAGTTAACCTTGAGGAGTCCGTAGTGTGCATTTCCAGCTCAGACACATGAAAAAGGATGGAAGGGTTAAATAATGGAAGTATATTGCAAAGTTGTTTTCCTTTATATGCTGCTTTTTCATATTGAGGATAGTACAATGTTCATTTAACATTTTAAAACCCTTCAGTGTTGCAGATCCAATCTATCTATAATATTGATGACTGCTGTTAGATCATGTATTTATATTTCCCTAGGGGGATTAAATAGTAATGCCCTGTGCGTTGTAGCCCTTTGTATACCCATGTCAGTGAATGAATACTGGTACTGCACTAGGGTCCTTGTGAAATGATATCAAACTTTAAATAATGCATGAATTAAAATGGTTGCAACCATTCAAACAAACTAATTAGTGGTTAATTATTAATGACAACCCTGCAGACCAGTATATACAGGTTAATCTAATTTACATTGATGATTAAAATTCTTAGAGCTTTACAGTAAATTAGAGATCAGTTGTCTAAAGGCATCTTGAGATATTAAAAATCTAGAAATTGACATTTGGGTCCTAGATTCACTTTATAGTTCAGACACTCTTTATGATGCAAATTATATGAATTCCTTGCTGTGCAATACACATATTTAGCCAACATAGCAATTCCTTTATACTGTGGTCCATTTTAGCAATATCTAATGAATTAACTTCAAGTTCTAATCAAATTTAATGCAAATCAAAAGAGAGGCAAGTTCGTTTTGTATTAAATATTATGTATAGAAACTTTGTAAATAGAATTTAAATAAAGCAGAATTTTTAAAATATCAACAAATATATAGAAGATTAAAACCATGTAAGCATACATGTGTAAATAAAGATGTAAAATAAGATGGCAATATTGGGAGACTTATATACTGATAAATATTTTAAAGATCATTGTTACTTTAATAAAAATGCAGAGACAAGAATAGTTAAAGGGACAGTCAACACTAGAATTGTTGTGGTTTAAAAAGATAGATAATCCCTATATTACCCATTCCCCAGTTTTGCTTAACCAACACAGTTATAATAATACATTTTTTTACCTCTGTGATTACCTTGTATCTAAGTCTCAGCAAACTGCCCCCTTATTTCAGTTATTTTGACAGACTTGCATCAGTGCTCACTCTTAGGTAACTTCACGTGCGTGAGCTCAATGTTATCTATATGACACACATGAACTAACTCCCTCTAGTGGGGAAAAACTGTCAAAATGCATTCACATAAGAGGCGACCTTCAAGGTCTAAGAAATTAGCATATGAACCACCTAGGTTTAGCTTTCAACTTAGAATACCAAAAGAACAAAGCAAAATTTTTGATAAAAGTTAATTGGAAAGTTGTTTAAAATATATGCCCTATCTGAATAATGAAAGTTTATTTTGGACTTAACTGTCCCTTTAAATTGAGTTTAGTCACCTTGATTCTGCAAAAGTAATTGGTGCTATCTATTATATTGAAATTGTAATACTCTTCCAATGCAACATGACTTAACAATCTAATTATTTTTATGGTTGTATGGTAAGCTTTACTGATAAAACAAAATCCAGTTTGTTGCTTTTGTTCCACTTAGAAAAGAGATGTCAAATATATTAAAGGCACTTTAAACACTTATTTATTTTACCCTGATATTATGTAATTTGCTTGAAAATTAAGATTTTTTTTTTCATTTGTGATAACTGATAGCCCTGTCACATAGTTGTTCCTAATTGGCTTCAGCATATAAGGAACGGCACAAAGTATATATTTTCTAACATAATAACTGTGGCTAACTATGTCTAGCCTTGTCTAATTCAGTAAAATGTCCTATTGGCAACAAGACTTTTGGTGGGTGAGCCAAGTGTGAAGGCGCAAAGTGAGCATTCCAATCAGTGAAGCCCTAACCGCAACTGCAGACCCTAGGCCTTAACTAAGCAGGGTTACCTACCCCTCCTCCAACACGCTTTACATAACGTAAGGTTAGATCCCACACCACGATGGAAGCCCCTGGTCTGACGGCGGACACCTTTGCTGGAGCTGTGAGGGAATGACACATGGATGCGAGAGTGAAAGTACTGTCCCCGTAAGCCCATGTCGGCTATTTTCTTGCCCAGTAGTGAGGGCACTGATTATTTTCTCTGGTTCTAAGACCTGTGATTGACCAAGCAGAATCTGCTAATGGAGCTAAAAAGAGGACCGGAAGGCTCAGCAAATATGATAAGTACTGTATCTATAACTTAACCCTATCTCTAATTCACGGCTTAGAGCAGCTTGTTTTAAGACAATATCATAAGCTGAAGCGCTCTTAAGGCTGGGATAATGAGGCCAGGATAAAAAAATCTTGATGGACATTAGGAAAAATAAAATCACTTATAATATACCCCAGTGAAGAAGTCTATAGATATTACAAGCATAACAAAGTCATAATGAGTGAATGAGCGAATACTGAGATATAACAACTATGAGGATAAAGGAAAGAAAGGAAAGAGATTTATAATAGCTGGAAATAATATAAAAGTTTCTGTATAACTGTGGCTGGCACAATGGACAATTTTATGTCTCTCTTCTTCTCTCTGTTTTTCTGCGTGGTTTGTAAGTCTGGGATGCTGTGTTTGTTTGCAAATCAACTGATAAACTGCAACGTAAGTTTTACAGAGCATAGCCCAGTGAAGATACCTGCAGAGTCCTAAAAAAAACCCTGTACTAACTGTAAATTTACACCCTTGAGATAATATATGTGCCTGTGAATTTGGTATAATTGAGTGCAAGGTAGCCGAGTCTCGGTATGTGAACAATATGAATGTCTGTCTAAATAATCAAAGGCAAGTTTGTTCTCATCCCAGTGAAGAACATGTACTCTATGTCATTGTTCATTTGCTGAATACCCCTAAAAAAGTTAAAAGGAAAGAAAAAAAAAGGTGGTGACACTGGACTGGGTTGCTATAAGGTCTGTCTTTGAAAAGGAAAGTTAGAAAATCTCTCCAATAAACTCGGAGGACTCTGTGCTTATTTTCTTGTTATCTGAGAATCAATTTATATATGGTTTCCAAGGCAAAAGTGTATGGTTTATAAGTCTGGGGTGCGTTATCTACAGTATGCTGGATGCTATAATGATGGGGGAAACTTCATAGAGCATAGCCCAGTGAAGATTCCTGCAATCTGCCAAAAAGAGAGCTGTGATCTTCTCTTTTTTTTATGATCTTGGTTTAAAAATATACAAGAAAGGCTGGGCCCTTGAATCTGATGTTGATGTAAATAAACAGAGGCAAATTGCTCCCTATCCCAGTGAAAAATGTGCATTAAATTAACCATATGCTGAATATCTTTAAGAAGAGCTTGATGTTGTTTACCTTAAAGGGACATTAAACACTTTGAGATGGTAATATAAAATGATAAATTGTATATAATTAAACAACTTTGCAATATACTTTCATTATTTATTTTGTCCTCTTTGCCTGTAATTCCTTTCTGAAATTGTGAGCTTTTCAGTTCCTGTTAGAAATGGAAGTGCAGAACACTGTTAAATCCAGCACAACCATTGGCTGCACACTCTAGTGACCTATTTATAACTGACTCTAATTGGCCACAGCAGAGAAGGTAACACAAGTTACAACATGGCAGCTCCCAGTGTTTTATAGACACTAAAACTTTACATGTGTTTTGTCACTTTTTAAACAACTAATGAAACTTTAAAAAATACATCTACATGTTAGTCATGGACTAATCTTTTCTTTGAATACATCATTCTATCTAGCATGTATTTAGTGTTTAATGTCCCTTTAAGAACTTTTCCTGGAAAGGTTTCTATTTATTGAAAAGGAAATGCTCTAATGAAAAGATAGTATATTTTGTGAAGAGGTGTAAAAGAAACCTAAGGAGAAGATTAGACAGAATATTTTGTATAGGCCAAGTTGGTAAATATGTAATGCTGCATTCTCAGAGATTGAAAGTTGGTGCATAGGTTTTAATTTGCCAGGAGCTGCTAATGATAATAACGCTGTAGATTAATTGTAAAGGATTGGCTGCAATCTGCTGTTCTTTTTATATATAGCCTGAGCTATAAATTACTAAATGAATAATGGTACTGTTTAACGTTTGAAGAGTAACTTCCACTAGTTTGTTAGATGCTATAAAATAAAAGCACTGGGGAGTTTTTTTGTTTTTTTTTCTCTCTAACAGCTCAAAATATCTAGTAATATATATCATGTAACAGAGTCCTTGCGTAGTATATATTTCAGTGATAGGGATCTATAGCTATAGACAACTGTGATATCTATAGAATCTAATATATAAACTAGTAATATTCCAAGATCATAAGCGAATATAGAAGCAGGTAAATGTGTATAATAGACAATATTTTAAAATGTATAGTATTAAAGGGACACTCAGGTCAAATTAAATTCTCATGATTCAGATACAGCATGTAATTTTAAACAACTTTCCAATTTACTTCCATTAAAAAAAAAATGTGCACAGTCTTTTATATTTACACTTTGTGAGTCACCAGCTTCTACTGAGCATGTGCAAGAATTCACAGACTATACGTATATGCATTTGTGATTGGCTGACTGCTATCACATGGTACAGGGGGAGTGGAAATATACATAACTTTGAAATTTGTTAGAAAAAAATCTACTACTTAGTTGAAATTCAGAGTAAATGCTATTGTATTGTCTTGTTATCTTGCATTCGTTGATTATGCAAATCTACTGTGTTTACTGATCCTTTAAGCACTAATCTGTCTATGAGCTAAATATTAAGAGCAAAGCTATTATCAATGCGATTTAGCTGTTCCCTGTCATAGGATTATAAAATAAATTGAAGTTATATATCAATTTTTGCTCTATAAGCAGCAATCTCCAGGAGAGAGATGAGCGTTATATCTAAAGTGTAATCTAGGCTCTAATCTGTCTCTTTATAGAAAATTTCAAGTGTGTATCTTCTAATTTTTCACTCTTTTTTTTTTTTTTATCCAACACACCTCTTCACGTTTGCAAGTCCCCTTGACACTTCACTTCACTTTTTCGTTCTCATACGGAGAGATATGTACATAATTTAAAAGAAAAGTCTCCAATGATGACTTCCAGAAATAAAGAGAGAAATAAAAACAAAAATAATGCAGAACGTTCCTCATATATACACTAATAAATCATATGTCTAATCTATTTCTTCCACAATTTGATAATATAAGAAAAGATATACCTGACTCCTGAGTTAGCGAATGAGTTAAAACAATATAACTCCAGATTCAGAAGATAGAATCTCTTATCTTGAAGACCAGGTAGCTTCAAAATAATCTGTTATTAATGTTCTGAGCCAACAAGTATCTAAATTACAAGACATTCTAGATTCCCTAGAGGACAGATCTAGACTCAGTAACATTAGAATACTAGGTATTTCTGAAAAATTTAAGAACGAAGAGTTAGAAAACGTAGTATCTCAAGAGCTACCAAAATGGTTACAAATTAGGGATGGGCAAATGTTTCTAAAAATTCAAAATTTAAAACGAATTTTTATACATTTGTTCATTCGAAATAAATTTTGAATGTTTATATAACATTCTAACATTCTATTTTTGAATTTTCATTTTTGAATTTTTCAATAAAATTCGAAAATATTCGTTAGAATAATAGAATGTTTAGCTATGTAATCATTCAATTTCAAAATGTAATATTCGAATTTGAATGTGACATTCAAATTCGAAATAGTATTTCTAGTCTACAACTGTGTTTAATAAATGTAATATTCGAATTCGAATGCTACATTCGAATGTCACATTCGTATTTGAAATAGTATTTCTAGTCTAATACTGTGTTTTAAATGTAATATTCAAATTCAAATGTGACATTCAAATTCAAATGTTACATTCAAATTCTAAATAGTATTTCTAGTTTACAACTGTGTTTAATAAATGTGATATTCGATTCGAATGTGATATTCTATTCGAAAGTGACATTCAAATTTGAAATAGTATTTCTAGTCTAATACTATGTTTTATAAATGTAATATTCAAATTCGAATGTGATATTCGATTTGAATGTGATATTCGATTTAAATGTGACATTCGAATTCGAAATAGTGTTTCTAGTCTACAATTGTGTTTTATAAATGTAATATTCGAATTCGAAAGTGACATTCGAATTCGAATGTGACATTCGAATTCGAATGTGACATTCTAAAACTGTAAATAACATTCGAAAATCGAATTTTTAAGAATATTCGTTCTTATCAACATTCTATTATGTAAATCGAATTTCTACAACAACATTTGTTCTAACATTCAAATTCGAATATAAACACATTCACCCATCCCTATTACAAATGCCAACAGAAGATAAGAATATAATAGTGGAAAGAGCTCACAGAATTGGTACTAAAATGCAAAAATCTCAAAACGAACAAAGTAACCACTATCCACGCCTATAATTGCAAAATTACTTAATTACAAGATAAGGTAGAGTTAATGAAATATTATAAAAAATTGAGAGACCCCCTGATAATAGATGGGATTAAGATTATGCTGTTCCAGGATTTCTCCCTGGAAACAGCTGCTGTAAGAAAAGCTATGACTCAAGTTTGTATCAAGTCAACCAAAATGAGTTAAAAGCTTATATAGTTTATCCAGTTATATTAAAGATTGAGTGTAAAGAAGAGGTTAAATCATATGACAATTTACAAGAGGCAAAAAACTCTGCTTTGATTATTTTAAAAAGGATTAAAATCGCTGAAGATAGAGAAGTTCAAAGAATCTATACTGTTAAGAGTATGGGTAGCATTGTTATTTTTTTCTGAGCCTGATGGTCCGTAGCTTGATCACTAAACTGATTTTGTTAAATGTAACTCTAATGTTTACTTTTCTTGTCTGGATGATTTCTACTATGACAAATATAAGTAAGAAAAGAAGGCCTAGATTTGGAGTTTGGCGTTAGCCGTGAAAACCAGCGTTAGAGGCCCCTAACGCTGGTTTCTTACGGACTCCGGTATTTCGAGTTCATTTACCGACACTCAAAAATCACCCAACGCTCAAATTTCTACCGACACCTCAGACCCAGTAGTAAACATATACCGACAAAATAAACATTCACAAATGACAAAACAAATATTACACAAAGTACACTTACACTCATACAAACACTACACTATATTTATTTTTCAGATTTAATAATTTTTCAACAAAATACAAAGGATCAAAGTTGCGAGATCTCGGGTGTTAGAAAAAAAACTACACAAATCCATTTTCCCATTGACTTACATTGACACACGGGAAAAGACCCTCATATACCTACATCTAACTAATAACATTATCACAAATATACACTCATCGATGCATACAAACAATATACACCACATGACATACAAAAAATATTTATTTATTACAAAAAGAACACGATTTAGTTACTTTTTAACACAAGATCATGACGTCACTCACTTTACGAGGAAAACCAGTCTTAAAAAAAAAAATTGACCAATTTTTAGAGCCTCCATTGACTTCTATTGGGAAGACGTGCTCGTGCACGTGAAACCCACATTTCCCTAACGCACGCAAATAGCGTAGACAGAAAAACTCCAAATACCAGCGCTAGAAAATACATGCTTTTATGCGTTAGACACAGCTATGATAAATAGATCAAGAAATTACTATTTCCCTATGGTGGATTTATGGATTTTACTTATTGAATATTCACAACACCATTAAATTGTTTCAGACTTTTATATTACATCAACTACAAATCAACATCACTAGTAAAAAACTTTTTTGAACAAAATATTACATTTAAACGGACACAAAAATAATGTCAACTTTTCAGGATTCACAAACACTACACAATGGGAAAAAATTCTCATTTACCTTTATTATTGCATTTCAGTTATTCAACTCATATGCTTGCAGCAACAGCATATCTACATAGGCTTAACACATGATCAGTCATGGATGCACATACATTACTTTTAACATTCACTCATACATGTGCATTCAAATGATGGGGGAAAAACACATTACATTCTCTATAGGAATCACAAAACAGAACATATGGATTTTAATGTACTTTTAACATCATGATTCCATCACCAGAAACCATTAGGAATTATGTACAACAAGAACATCATTACACCAGATTACAGATGTCACTTTATGGGAAGGAACAACAATGCCAGACCGCTATATAGAAGCCAGCATATGTGGGACACAATCACAATATATACGTACATGTACATAACACGCATCACCCATCACGCAACCACAAAGCACACATTTAGATTTTATTCAGAACACAATAACAATGTAGCACAATACAACAACACAATGAGGATTTCAGAACTACATAGGCAGGATAATAATATCATGACGTCATTAGAAGATTCAACCATACACATCACAGATTCACGACTGTACCGCCCCTTTCGGAACTTTAACACTCAATACTACAATACAACATATACGTAAAGAACAGTTTGGAACAGCATTATTAGGGAGATTTGAATGGGACAATTAATAAATATTGTCAGATCGCAAATCACTTATATATATAATACTACAGATGACAGCCGGAAGTTATTCAGTATTAGTGCCATTTGAATGGGACGCATACAATATTTACATCTCGGCAATCACTTATATATACAATACTACAGATGACAGCCGGAAGTTATTCAGCATTAGTGCGATTTGAAAGGGACGCATACAATATTGACAGCTCGGCAATCACTTATATATATAATACTACAGATGACAGCCGGAAGTTATTCAGTATTAGTGCCATTTTAAATGGACGAGTACAATATTGACAGCTCGGCAATCACTTATATATATAATACTACAGATGACAGCCGGAAGTTATTCAGTATTAGTGCCATTTTAAAGGGACGCATAAAATATTCACATCTTGGCAATCACTTATATATACAATACTACAGATGGCAGACGGGAAGTTCTGAATTATTATTGCGATTTGAAAGGGACGCATACAATATTGACTGCTCGGCAATCACTTATATATACAATACTACAGATGGCAGACGGGAAGTTCTGAATTATTATTGCGATTTGAAAGGGACGCATACAATATTGACAGCTCGGCAATCACTTATATATACAATACTACAGATGACAGCCGGAATTTATTCAGCATTAGTGCGATTTTAAAGGGACGCATACAATATTGACAGCTCGGCAATCACTTATATATACAATACTACAGATGGCAGACGGAAAGTTCGGAATTATTATTGCGATTTGAAAGGGACGCATACAATATTGACAGCTCGGCAATCACTTATATATATAATACTGCAGATGACAGCCTGAAGTTATTCAGTATTATTGCGATTTTAAAGGGACGCATACAATATTGACTGCTCGGCAATCACTTATATATATACAATACTACAGATGACAGCCGGAAGTTATTCAGTATTAGTGGCATTTTAATGGGACGCATAAAATATTGACATCTCGTAAATCACCTATATATACAATACTACAGATGGCAGATGTTACTTTATCGTTTACAAACAATGTTGCAGCAACATTGATCGATCACATTCGATGCACATTATACACAACTGTGCACTTTCATTCATGTTAGCCTGGACGTGTGCTTGTTACTATAAGATCGCGTTTAAGAAATATTGATTACGCATATGATCAAACATTACAAACATGCACTGTATGTGTGATATTTGACACTTTCACATTGAGATTCATTGTTGGAAAACAACATTTCAGCAAACAACAAAAAAACGCCCACTGTGAAAGCATTCGCGCCGCTCACATACAAACAAGTGAATACAATCAGCAATCATTACAAACTCACTACCATTGGACTAATTGTACTATAAATCCCCCAAACAACATGGCCAAAGCATCACTTGTGATCCACATCAGATCAAGTGCATACCTTGTTACGCTGTTTTGAAAGATGGATGACGATGACATGGTAGACGCTGCTGGTGCTGCTATTGGCGAACTAGCTGTTGGTCGAATCAGGCAGCCTCGGCGGCTCAGACTGAGACGAAGGGGTCGTCTGGTTCGAGGTCCTCCTGTCTACAGGGTGAGACCCACCTTGGAAAACATGAGCGACTTTGAGGTTTATGATAAGTATCGGCTCAATCGCGAACAGCTCATTGGCCTTTACGATCTTCTTAAACCTCATTTGGAGCCACGAATAAGAATAAGGACTGCTGTTCCCGCCATGAGTAAGATGCTAAGCTGTCTATACGTCCTGGCCTCCGGGAGTTTTCAATCCGGAGAACTGTACATGCATGGCCTGGCTCAAGGTACATTCTCTGTGGTGTTTGATAACTTTCTGGACGCCATGGTACGTATCAGTAAGCAATACATAGGATTCCCACAGAATGATGGTGATTGGAGGCGCCTGAAGCGGGAATTTTTTGATATTGCTTAATTGCCCAATGTCTTGGGAGCCATAGATTGTACCCACATTGCGCTGCGTGCTCCAATTGATGACTTGCCCTTCAGAAATCGCAAACATTTTCATAGCCTCAACGTGCAGTATGTTTGTGACGCACGGATGAGGATTATGCATTTGTGTGCGAATTTTGGAGGGGCTAGTCATGATGCCCGCATCCTCTCTCTGTCGTCCCTGTGGAGACCGTTTGAGGAAAGACAAATGCCCCCTGGTTATCTCGTTGGTGAGTATTTGTGCACAACATGGTTAATTAGTTGGACAATTGCCACTGTAGTTTTAAAATGTTAGCGTAATGTTCAGCTATCGGATGCAATTTAACCTTTTTTTATTTTTCCCGCTAATGTCTAGTTTGAGTTCAATGCAGATATGTAGCATGTCTTACCTTAAATGCTTAGATAGAGAATGCAATGTAACCATGTAGTTATCATTTTATACAAGTTTTGGTTTAGGAGAAATACGCATATGTAGCATGTCTTAGCTGAAATGGGAAGATATTAGCTAATGCAATTTAACCATGTCATTGTCTCTTTCCGCTAATGTCTACTTTTAGTTCAATGCAGATATGTAGCATGTCTTACCTTAAATGCTCAGATAGAGAATGCAATGTAACCATGTAGTTAGCATTTTACACAAGGTTTGGTTTAGGAGAAATACGCATATGTAGCATGTCTTAGCTGAAATGGGAAGATAGTAGCTAATGCAATTTAACCATGTCATTGTCTCTTTCCGCTAATGTCTACTTTTAGTTCAATGCAGATATGTAGCATGTCTTACCTTAAATGCTCAGATAGAGAATGCAATGTAACCATGTAGTTCGCATTTTACACAAGGTTTGGTTTAGGAGAAATACGCATATGTAGCATGTCTTAGCTGAAATGGGAAGATAGTAGCTAATGCAATTTAACCATGTCATTGTCTCTTTCCGCTAATGTCTACTTTTAGTTCAATGCAGATATGTAGCATGTCTTACCTTAAATGCTCAGATAGAGAATGCAATGTAACCATGTAGTTCGCATTTTACACAAGGTTTGGTTTAGGAGAAATACGCATATGTAGCATGTCTTAGCTGAAATGGGAAGGTAGTAGCTAATGCAATTTAACCATGTCATTGTCTCTTTCCGCTAATGTCTACTTTTAGTTCAATGCAGATATGTAGCATGTCTTACCTTAAATGCTCAGATAGAGAATGCAATGTAACCATGTAGTTCGCATTTTACACAAGGTTTGGTTTAGGAGAAATACGCATATGTAGCATGTCTTAGCTGAAATGGGAAGATAGTAGCTAATGCAATTTAACCATGTCATTGTCTCTTTCCGCTAATGTCTACTTTTAGTTCAATGCAGATATGTAGCATGTCTTACCTTAAATGCTCAGATAGAGAATGCAATGTAACCATGTAGTTCGCATTTTACACAAGGTTTGGTTTAGGAGAAATACGCATATGTAGCATGTCTTAGCTGAAATGGGAAGATAGTAGCTAATGCAATTTAACCATGTCATTGTCTCTTTCCGCTAATGTCTACTTTTAGTTCAATGCAGATATGTAGCATGTCTTACCTTAAATGCTCAGATAGAGAATGCAATGTAACCATGTAGTTCGCATTTTACACAAGGTTTGGTTTAGGAGAAATACGCATATGTAGCATGTCTTAGATGAAATGGGAAGATAGAGAATAATATTGAACTAGATTTTTAAAAAAAAACAAAAACATTTGTTAGTGGATTATCGTGTACAAAACTTTTTATTGGACTCCAAATACTATTTTGAGGATTCTGTTAGAATTATGTTTTGTTGATTACAATTGATATTGGGGGGATTAGTCCATCAGGACCAGACCGGCTTTATGAAAGGACGCTCATCTAATATTAATTTGAGAAAATTATATATAACAATAACAGATTTATGGTATAACAAGAAATATAACAAAAAAAGAGAAGATGTAGACTTAGCAGTAGTAGCTCTAGACGCACATAAAGCCTTCGACTCTATAGTCTGGGACCACATATTTACAACATTAAGTAAATATGGATTCTCCGGGAGTTGTTATAATACAATTGAATTACTGTATAGGAAATCCCAAGCGGCCCTAATTATAAATAAATGTAAAACAACATCCTTTCCTCTCTTGAGAGGAACTCGGCAAGGGTGCCCACTATCCCCTTTAATCTTTAACCTGGCCCTAGAACCTTTATTAAACGCAATTAGAATAAAGATTCCAGGAATAAATATTAGGGAAACAGAGATTAAAATAGCAGCTTACGCAGACGATCTCTTGATATTTACCAGACAGTCTTCAAGGAGTTTTAAAATATTATGTCAATTAATTGATCAGTTTGGATCATTCTCCGGTTATAAAATTAATAAACACAAATCAGAGGTATTATGGCTGCATAGAAACAAGGAATCAGACACCCAGTGCTTCAAGGAAATAAAACATTCAATAGTATACTTGGGCCTAAAATTCTCAGCAGACCCAGAAGAAATATATATGCTAAACATAAAAGAAGCAACTCGCAAATTTATTGACACTCTTAAAAACTGGAAAACTCTTCCCCTGTCTTTATATGGTAAAATAAATCTTTTAAAAATGGTTGCACTACCTCGCTTGCTATATATTTTCCAAAATATCCCTTTATTATTGAAAAAAGCAGAAAGGAAGAAAATAAACACTGCTATTAAAACATATCTGTGGGGGGAAAAGAAAGTTAGATTAAATCAAGGAAAATTAACACTCCCAAAAAAACTGGGAGGAATGGCCTTACCAGATATTGGAAATTATAACTTAGTGGCGGTAGGGAAAATAGCCTTAGATTGGTTATTAGATATAGGACATTTCACCATATTAAAGATAGAAAGTCAATTATCTAAACCATTATATCTGAAAAACTTAGTACATATGGAAAGTAATAAATTGCCCATATATATTAAAAGAATAAATTTGTTAAAAGATCCAATAATAGCGTGGCATAAAATATGTAATAAACTAAATATAAAATTTGCGGTTTCACAATATTTGGCTATTAAGGGTAATCAAGAATTCCAAATAGGATATCTAACAAATGCTGGCTCAGAGTGGGAAGAACACGGTCTAATTAATGTCGCACAGCTAATAGACAGGGAAGGGGCTATTCCTAAGGTTATAGAATTTAAGAAAGCTCAGGAACAATATCAGTGTAAAAAAGAACATTATTTTGCATACATACAAATTAGAGATTATTGCTTGAAACTTATGAGAGCACACGGGAAAACATGGGAATATCAAATCTTAAAACCAGTATTCAACGCATTTAAAAATAATAATTTCTCTATATCAGGGCTGTATAATATTATCAAACAAACTGAACATAAAGATCAGATAGAGAAAATTACACTAAGATGGAAAGACATGTACTTTCCAAATATGACAACAGAGACTATGTTAAAAAGCATAAGAACAGTAGAGAAGACTACACTAGCTATGACTTTACGTGAACAACACATTAAAATAATTTGGATGACATACATTACACCGGAAACAATGTCTAAATGGGGGAAGGAGCAGGAGAGATATAAGTGTGAGAAATGTAAAAGGAGTAAGGCTAACTTAATACACTGCCTCTGGGCATGCCCTAAACTACAAAGGTTCTGGAAAATGGTGATTTTTTGGGCTAACAAAATTTGTAAGATACATCTGATATTACAAGCAGACCATGTTATATTTTTAAGCTTTAAAAAGACGGAAGCTACACAGTGTAAAATCTTCCTCTCAATGTTGATTATTTTAAGTAGGAATCTGATTCTCAAAGGGTGGAAGAGCGAAAGGGCACCCACACTTAAAGAATTAAAAACTACTGTGCAGAAACAATTTCTGATTGAGCAGAATGACATTTGGTATAATCTAGAGATAAATGTGGGTAGGTTCTTTGAAAAATGGAAATTCTGGATTAAGACACAGGATAGAAATATACAAAGGGACCTTATTTCCAGATTTGAAAATACTATGTATATAATGGAGAGTAGGCTCAGGGGAGAATGGCTATGAATTAGATAGGAGAAGTAATAGTCAGATATATAAGTGCATATGCGAATTCTCTGCAATACACTGATGTTTATTTTTTCGTTCTTTTTGGTGGGTTTGTTCAATTATAGATAAAGAAAGTATAATTGGGAGAGAATAATAGCACAAATTTGTTTGTTCAGCAGACAAGAATTGTTTTTTTTTTCTCTTTTTCTTTTCTTTTTCCCTCTTCCTTGTATGATGAAATACAAGTCTGTGTATTTATGTTAAAATATCAATAAAAATTATAATTGAAAAAAAAGAATTATGTTTTGTTCATAATTTATAGGTGATTCTGGGTACATGAGCCGGCCTTGGCTCATTACCCCCTTGCGTAGCCCGACTGATGTGTCTGAGGAGCGCTACAATAGGGCTCATAAGAGAACCAGGGCGGTGGTTGAACGGATGTTCGGGCTCCTGAAGATGAGGTTCAGGTGCCTGGACAGGTCGGGAGGAGCCCTCCAGTACAACCCAAAGAAGGTGGCTAAGATCGTTGTAGCCTGTAGCGTCCTGCATAATATTGCACAGCGGGCTGGGATGCTGCAGGGCGTCCAGGCGCAACGAAACCTCCTCAGAGATGAGGAGGATGATCCTGTTCTAGAGGGGCCATTCCGGGACGAGGGGCTCAATGTCAGAGCAGACATCATCAACCGCCACTTTAGACGGTAAAGAATAGAAGTTAGACTGGAGTATTGTCAATAGATGTGAACTCTAGGGAAATGACAAGTAGAGAATTGTGCAAACATGTTAGGATTGTTCATCAAATGCTAAAAATGTGTTTCATTTATTAATATAGGTGATGCTCTGGGCATTGGGTCCTGTAGCGAGTCTTTGCCACCTGGTTTTTAAAGAGGACATCAGATGGTAAGTATAAATGTATGGACTGTTGCTGGCATGAATTGTACACAAATACATCATATGGCATACATTTTCTAAACTAGTATTTAGTTTACACATTACTTAAAATGTAAATATTCAGAAAGGGATCCTCTAGCATGACTATGGTTCAATGTCACACATTAGAGGTTTGTTCTGCTCAATATGACTCATCTTCACACTTGATAGAACATAACACAAGATGCTACACACGCTTAGTAAGCTAGTGACAGAAATTGATTCTAAAATGGGGGGTGGGAGAGGGGTACAGAAATGATTCACACACTTGTAGTAATTTTGATTAAACTTTTTCTGCCATTAGGGAGCTGACTTAATCTAAAGACTGAAAGGGAAGAATTAGAAGCCTGACAGTGAAGATTGCCCAGACTGACAGTGGAAAAAGGCAATATTGAAATTGAAGTATACCAATGGGATCATGTCTGGCATTATCTTTCCAATCTGCTGACCTTGAAAACCATACAAAGACATGTTCACATGGTAAGTGCCAACTATTTGATAGAATAAGGCTGTGGAGGCATCCTATTGGAGACACTTAGATGATTTTCTAATTTTTAGATGGTATTTCACAGTCCTCTATTTTTGAAATGATGAATAACACACCTATTGAAGATCAACTGTTTACCCCTGAATTGACTTTCAAAGACCATGCATTATCCAGGTTGGTGTACCAATGCATGCTAGTTAAGAATCACAGGAAGAATGTTGAATATTAGTAGCTTACATACATTAGTCATATTTAGTTCTTAATTAGATATTTAGGGTTCACAATCAGACACTTAGATGATTTTCCTTTTTTAGATGGTATTTCACAGTCCTCTATTTTATGAACTGATGAATAAGACACCTATTGAAGATCAACTGTTTACCCCTGAATTGACTTTCAAAGACCATGCATTATCCAGGTTGGTGTACCAATGCATGCTAGTTAAGAATCACAGGAAGAATGTTGAATATTAGTAGCTTACATACATTAGTCATATTTAGTTCTTAATTAGATATTTAGGGTTCACAATCAGACACTTAGATGATTTTCCTTTTTTAGATGGTATTTCACAGTCCTCTATTTTATGAACTGATGAATAAGACACCTATTGAAGATCAACTGTTTACCCCTGAATTGACTTTCAAAGACCATGCATTATTCAGGTTGGTGTACCAATGCATGCTAGTTAAGAATCACAGGAAGAATGTTGATTATTGGTAGCTTACATACATTAGTCATACTTATTTCATAATTAGATATTTAGGGATCACAATCAGAAAAAGGAATACATATTATAGTTGATATAGAGGTATTTGAATGGACATGAAATATTACATTTATGTTCAGCATACATATATATTATTGAAATGTGATATACATTATTATGTATAATTAGAAATTCAGATATTTTAATTTATTTTTTATTACACAATATAATGGTGTATTTTTTTTTTTTTTTTTTAAATTTAATTAATAAATATCTTGATAAAATGTTGAACAAAGTTAGAGCATAGACACAAGATGATTGTAAATGTATTTTATGAATATTTGACAACGTGTGTATTAACTTTGTTAAAAATTTTTTTATTTATTTCAGATTGTCATCTGATGACTTCCAGGAATATTTTTTTGTTTTTGTTTCAGAAACTTTTAATTTTTTAAATGGTAATAATAAACATTTTATTATTAAATACACTCTTTTGAACAGATTATAATAAATATCCATATAATCTGTCAATAAAAAACAATTTGACTCCCATGACTGGTAGTTGGCTATTTGACAAGCACATGCATAAGATCAAATAATGCATTAATTTTAGAAAATCCACTGATTCCGAGAATATTACATTAAACTATCTTTTTTAACATTAATTGGGGAATGAGATCCATCGATGCTTTTCTTTGGAAATTCTTAGATGTTAAAATAATTTCGGATATGTAGTCAAAATTTGACATAAATTATTTGTTTTCACTTTTAAGAAGGGGAAGTGGTTCAATTACATTAAAGTGACAGTGCTGTTGAATGTAAAATTAATTTTATAAGATCTTGTATCTTCCTTAGGTATCTCAAAACATTATTTTCTAAATTCTTTTAATTTTTACATTTATAAATGGTAGGTCATTTAACTTGATATTTTTCACAAGCTAGTTATTGGATGCCAGGTTAATCGATTTAATTTTCTAGTGGAGTCATTTAACTATAGTTATTAATATTATGTAGTTTTTAAAATCTTACCTCTTGGGTTAGACATCACATATCTATATATAATTTTCATTCCCCTTTAGTTTATTTTGACAATGTTAAATCAACATTCCAAATGTTTTGGTCCTTAAAGGGACATTCACAAAGTATATTGTGTATTGATTTTTAAATAATTCATAAAAGAATTTAAACATATTTAGAAAATACTATAGAATTACATTCAGTCTTTAAATATACTTTGAAAAAAATAAATCAATGCACATATCTTAGTCAATTACATAAGACATCTATGTGCAACCAACAATCAGCATCAAAATAGCCTATGTAGATATGTATTTAATCCAAGAATATATATAATTACAATCTAATGATTGAATACCAAAACATATCAAGTTGTTCAAATATTATAATCTTATCCAAAATGCATACATAACATATAGCTTAATGTCCCTCTAAGCTGAAGACTCCGAAATACCTCCTTTACAATATATATTTCAGTGAGTGTGTAAAACAATCCAGAAGTTAATCTAAATTTGCTTTACTCATATGTTATACTAATTTAGCAAAAGGAAGGTGCCTATGTTTCTGATATTTCAAGCATTATTGTGAAATGTTTATTTAAAGGGACATGAACTCAAAATATACTTAAAGGGAGACAGTTAAAAAATTAATGATTTATACATTCTGAATGAGTATTCTATTTTAAGCAACTTTAAAAATTGTCTCATATTATGAATGCTCCTTGTGATGTTGCTATCATTACTTTAAAAATAAGGCATTGAATAGATAATTTATTTGCTTCAGTACTCTGGACAGAACTTGTTTTTTTTGGTTGGATTAATTTATCCAACAATCATCAAGGACAACCCAGGTTTTTGGAAACAATTGTCCGTAATCTAAAATATCATTTTTGATTTGCAAAGAAAGATAACAAGATAATTCTTAACATTTGAGAATCGGATTAAATTATAAAGTTGTTTAACATTTCATGCTCAATCTGAATCACGAACGCTAAATTTGTTTGGACAGTGTCCCTTTAAGAGATTTAAAGGGTGTATTTACTTCTCTTCTTATCTTGACATACTTTGCTTGAAAAGCATATCGAGATAGGCTCAGTAGATGAAGATTGGTGGATGCACAGAGATGGCTTATGTGATTGGCTCAACCATGTGCATTTAAATATCTTCTGTTGAGGATATCTAAATACTAACATAAATTGAGTTACATTTTAAAGTCTAAACAATTTTCTATCTCTACAGATCATTTGATACAATTGTTTGGTTGTAATGTCTATTTAAAAATAAAGACGCCATTGCACAATAACATATATGAGCACTTCAGACAAATACAAGCTTGAGGTTTATTTACTAATAACAAACAAACCTGTAGTTTAACATTTATAAACAGATTATCCAAGTTACTGACATTATAACCTGAATTTGAACATTCAGAAATATTGCGTGGGAAACGCATCTTGAAACACCAGATTAGCATCTTTAAACATTAGAGTCTAATGTCACGCAATAGCACACAATCAATGTGCATTATGAAATACATTTAATAGAGCAATATCAATGCTTCACAATAAGTCAAGAAATGGATTTTATGAACAATAAAGACATACAATATTAAATGTGTATTTGTATTAAAGAAACAGACCGTTATTAAACCGAGAAATGTCTACAACATTTAATAATGTGACAGTATTAGATTTTAAAGAGAATTTAATCATTAATATTTAACGGATCACGGATATTAAATCTGCGTCACACATATCCGCATGACAGGCCCATGAGTTACAAATAAGTCTACATGAAAAATGAAGTTACAGCACCACCAGGAGGTATGTGTAAGGAAGTTACTAAGATATGAAACATTAAGGAACGGCCAATCAGAGTTCATCACACAAACACAACTTGAGTCAGGATGGTCTCACAGACATTCTAACAATATTTCAAACTTTTATCCAATCAGATGTACAGATAACTTGTCCCATGGTGCATCTCATGTTTACTTCACCATATAAAAGTCCATTACATGTTGCCATCTTTGTCAGTTCTCTAATGCCTGCAGGCAGTGTTATATATTAATATTATAATAATATATTTAGTAGCCAACCGAGCAGGCATGTCAGCTCCCAGGTTCACCAAGGAGGAGAGCGCTGCACTGGTCCACGCCGTCAAGGACTTTTATCCCCAGCTGTTTGGGAACAAGAGGAGGTTGACAGATGCGCATGTTAAGAAGGCCCTCTGGGAGTCTATCACCAATGCGGTTAGATTGGTGTGTGACGTCCAGAGGAGCCAGGATCAAATCATGAGGAGATTCGGAGATATGAGGTTGCGCTTAACAAAAAAAGTCAACCTCATAAGGGATTGGGTACAAGCCCGTAAAAGAGGGGGCAAAAGAGAGGCCCCGCGGAAACTGTACCTACTCCCTTATGAGGTGACTTTATGCGAGCTCCTCAATCTCCGGGTCCCCAAAAGATTTAGATCCTCGCCATCCTCGGCCTCCTCTTCTTCCCTCCCAGCTGCGGGATCTGAAAGTCCTGACGCGGGGGCCAGGGCAGCTGCTTCTCCATCCGGTGGCCTGGGAGGAGATGATGGAGAATCTGAACCAGGTAATTATCCAACTTCATATAATATCTTAATATTTGATTTTTTTATAAAAAATGTGTATATAGTCAGATACTAAACCTATACAGATCTCACAACATACACTACATATGATGTTTAGATATCTGATTTTATATTAGTGACACATGAAATAGGAATGATGTTTCTTGCGCTCTACAGAATATGCGTCACAGAGCGAAAATGGAATAGCGCATACACGTTAACATGGGTTAGCTGTAAGTGGCATTGCTTTATACATGTTGGTCAAATGACGGATGCGTAATTCCACTTTGAATCATTGCGCAATGATCGCGAAAATGGAATTTCGCATACACGTTAACATGGGTTTGCTGTAAGTGGCATTGCTTTATACATGTTGGTCAAATGACGGATGCGTAATTCCGCTTTGAATCATTGCGCAATGATCGCGAAAATGGAATTTCGCATACACCTTAACATGGGTTTGCTGTAAGTGGCATTGCTTTATACATGTTGGTCAAATGACGGATGCGTAATTCCGCTTTGAATCATTGTGCAATGATCGCGAAAATGGAATTGCGCATACACGTTAACATGGGTTTGCTGTAAGTGGCATTGCTTTACACATGTTGGTCAAAATGAAATGTGAATTATTATATATGTGAAGAATACAGTATTCTTATTTTCAATATTATACATAATAAAAAAAGAAGAATCCAAATAAATTATAACATATGCCCATCAATTGATGAGAATGAAATAACACCAAAAAATAATTTAAGCTACAGTAAACAACACAACTGATTGAAAATAAGAGTACAGGATATATTTATCATGAATTGAATTGAGGAAACAATTAACTCATGGGACTACCAAAGGATTAATATTTTTTAATTGATTTGCTAATAATGTAAAGATTTTAAACATGGCATGATTTGTATTAATGATATCCAATCCTCATTTAATATATTACAGATCTGGATGTTGGTGCTGGATCCTCAAGGCAGGGCTTGTCACAGTATGGTATGTCTCATTTTAATTGACATTTGTCTTAGAAACATGGACAGAACATTACATACTAAATCCACATTGTTCAATATTTATATGTATCTGCAAAATGGATTTTAAAACTTTTTGCAAATAAGAATAAATAAAACAAAAAAATAGGATTACATTGTAAGACTACTCTGATTTTTTTTTGAATTTAAGATATCCCATCTATTCTGGATGTCTTAATTTTAATGTCAGATTCTTTGAATGTCCAATTTATATTCTTCCCTTGTGTATTGCTTAATCTTATTTGTATACATTTTTAAATAATACACACAATTTTGCATATGTTTAGATTTTAAAAATATAGATTCAATTTTTTAAATTGATCACGTCATTTAAGGGACATGCCAACTAAATTTTACATAGAATTATTTTTGAACGTGATTTTATTGTTTTGTTTAAACATTTTGGCCTAGATTTGGAGTTTGGCGGTAAAAGGGCTGTTAACGCTCCGCGGGCTTTTTTCCGGCCGCACCATAAATTTAACTCTGGTATCGAGAGTTTAAACAAATGCTGTGTTAGGCTCCAAAAAAGGAGCGTAGAGCATTTTTACCGCAAATGCAACTCTCGATACCAGAGTTGCTTACGGACGCGGCTGGCCTCAAAAACGTGCTCGTGCACGATTCTCCCATAGGAAACAATGGGGCTGTTTGAGCTGAAAAAAAACCTAACACCTGCAAAAAAGCAGCGTTCAGCTCCTAACGCAGCCCCATTGTTTCCTATGGGGAAACACTTCCTACGTCTGCACCTAACACCCTAACATGAACCCCGAGTCTAAACACCCCTAACCTTACACTTATTAACCCCTAATCTGCTGCTCCCACTATCGCTGACCCCTGCATATTTTTTTTAACCCCTAATCTGCCGCTCCGTAAACCGCCGCAACCTACGTTATCCCTATGTACCCCTAATCTGCCCTCCCTAACATCGCCGACACCTAACTTAAATTATTAACCCCTAATGTGACGACCGGAGCTCACCGCTATTCTAATAAATTGATTAACCCCTAAAGCTAAGTCTAACCCTAACCCTAACACCCCCCTAAATTAAATATAATTTACATCTAACAAAATAAATTAACTCTTATTAAATAAATGATTCCTATTTAAAGCTAAATACTTACCTGTAAAATAAATCCTAATATAGCTACAATATAAATTATAATTACATTGTAGCTATTTTAGGATTAATATTTATTTTACAGGCAACTTGGTATTTATTTTAACTAGGTACAATAGCTATTAAATAGTTAAGAACTATTTAATAGCTAAAATAGTTAAAATAATTACAAATTTACCTGTAAAATAAATCCTAACCTAAGATATAATTAAACCTAACACTACCCTATCAATAAAATAATTAAATAAACTACCTACAATTACCTACAATTAACCTAACACTACACTATCAATAAATTAATTAAACACAATTCCTACAAATAAATACAATTAAATAAACTAGCTAAAGTACAAAAAATAAAAAAGAACTAAGTTACAAAAAATAAAAAAATATTTACAAACATAAGAAAAATATTACAACAATTTTAAACTAATTACACCTACTCTAAGCCCCCTAATAAAATATCAAAGGCCCCCAAAATAAAAAATTCCCTACCCTATTCTAAATTAAAAAAGTTACAAGCTCTTTTACCTTGCCAGCCCTGAACAGGGCCCTTTGCGGGGCATGCCCCAAGAATTTCAGCTCTTTTGCCTGTAAAAGAATAAATACAATACCCCCCCCCAACATTACAACCCACCACCCACATACCCCTAATCTAACCCAAACCCCCCTTAAATAAACCTAACACTAAGCCCCTGAAGATCTTCCTACTTTGTCTTCACCATCCAGGTATCACCGATCCGTCCTGGCTCCAACATCTTCATCCAACCCAAGCGGGGGTTGGCGATCCATAATCCGGTGCTGAAGAGGTCCAGAAGAGGCTCCAAAGTCTTCCTCCTATCCGGCAAGAAGAGGACATCCGGACCGGCAAACATCTTCTCCAAGCGGCATCTTCGATCTTCTTCCATCCGGTGCGGAGCGGGTCCATCTTGAAGCAGGCGACGCGGATCCATCCTCTTCTTCCGATGTCTCCCGACTAATGACGGTTCCTTTAAGGGACGTCATCCAAGATGGCGTCCCTCGAATTCCGATTGGCTGATAGGATTCTATCAGCCAATCGGAATTAAGGTAGGAATTTTCTGATTGGCTGATGGAATCAGCCAATCAGAATCAAGTTCAATCCGATTGGCTGATCCAATCAGCCAATCAGATTGAGCTCGCATTCTATTGGCTGTTCCGATCAGCCAATAGAATGCGAGCTCAATCTGATTGGCTGATTGGATCAGCCAATCGGATTGAACTTGATTCTGATTGGCTGATTCCATCAGCCAATCAGAAAATTCCTACCTTAATTCCGATTGGCTGATAGAATCCTATCAGCCAATCGGAATTCGAGGGACGCCATCTTGGATGACGTCCCTTAAAGGAACCGTCATTAGTTGGGAGACATCGGAAGAAGAGGATGGATCCGCGTCGCCTGCTTCAAGATGGACCCGCTCCGCACCGGATGGAAGAAGATCGAAGATGCCGCTTGGAGAAGATGTTTGCCGGTCCGGATGTCCTCTTCTTGCCGGATAGGAGGAAGACTTTGGAGCCTCTTCTGGACCTCTTCAGCACCGGATTATGGATCGCCAACCCCCGCTTGGGTTGGATGAAGATGTTGGAGCCAGGACGGATCGGTGATACCTGGATGGTGAAGACAAGGTAGGAAGATCTTCAGGGGCTTAGTGTTAGGTTTATTTAAGGGGGGTTTGGGTTAGATTAGGGGTATGTGGGTGGTGGGTTGTAATGTTGGGGGGGGGATATTGTATTTATTCTTTTACAGGCAAAAGAGCTGAAATTCTTGGGGCATGCCCCGCAAAGGGCCCTGTTCAGGGCTGGTAAGGTAAAAGAGCTTGTAACTTTTTTAATTTAGAATAGGGTAGGGAATTTTTTATTTTGGGGGGCTTTGTTATTTTATTAGGGGGCTTAGAGTAGGTGTAATTAGTTTAAAATTGTTGTAATATTTTTCTTATGTTTGTAAATATTTTTTTATTTTTTGTAACTTAGTTCTTTTTTATTTTTTGTACTTTAGCTAGTTTATTTAATTGTATTTATTTGTAGGAATTGTGTTTAATTAATTTATTGATAGTGTAGTGTTAGGTTAATTGTAGGTAATTGTAGGTAGTTTATTTAATTATTTTATTGATAGGGTAGTGTTAAGTTTAATTATATCTTAGGTTAGGATTTATTTTACAGGTAAATTTGTTATTATTTTAACTAGGTAACTATTAAATAGTTCTTAACTATTTAATAGCTATTGTACCTGGTTAAAATAATTACAAAGTTGCCTGTAAAATAAATATTAATCCTAAAATAGCTACAATGTAATTATAATTTATATTGTAGCTATATTAGGATTTATTTTACAGGTAAGTATTTATCTTTAAATAGGAATAATTTATTTAATAAGAGTTAATTTATTTCATTAGATGTAAATTATATTTAAGTTAGGGGGTGTTAGTGTTAGGGTTAGACTTAGCTTTAGGGGTTAATACATTTATTAGAATAGCGGTGAGCTCCGGTCGTCAGATTAGGGGTTAATAATTGAAGTTAGGTGTCGGCAACGTTGAGGAGGGCAGATTAGGGGTTAATAAATATAATATAGGGGTCGGCGGTGTTAGGGGTAGCAGATTAGGGGTACATAGGGATAACGTAGGTGGCGGCGCTTTGCGGTCGGAAGATTAGGGGTTAATTATTTTAAGTAGCTGGCGGCGATGTTGTGGGGGGCAGGTTAGGGGTTAATAAATATAATACAGGGGTCGGCGGGGTTAGGGGCAGCAGATTAGGGGTACATAAGTATAACATAGGTGGCGGTTGGCAGATTAGGGGTTAAAAATTTTAATCGAGTGTCGGCGATGTGGGGAGAGCTCGGTTTAGGGGTACATAGGTAGTTTATGGGTGTTAGTGTACTTTAGGGTACAGTAGTTAAGAGCTTTATGAACCGGCGTTAGCCAGAAAGCTCTTAACTCCTGCTATTTTCAGGCGGCTGGAATTTTGTCGTTAGAGCTCTAACGCTCACTTCAGAAACGACTCTAAATACCGGCGTTAGAAAGATCCCATTGAAAATATAGGCTACGCAAATGGCGTAGGGGGATCTGCGGTATGGAAAAGTCGCGGCTGAAAAGTGAGCGTTAGACCCTTTAATCACTGACTCCAAATACCAGCGGGCGGCCAAAACCAGTGTTAGGAGCCTCTAACGCTGGTTTTGACGGCTACCGCCAAACTCCAAATCTAGGCCTTTATGAGCTACATTGGTTCAGTCTATTGTTTTAGTTCATAAACAAATTAATGGATTTTGGTTTAGGTTAAACAATGCATTACTGGTATTATCCGGCTGTTTTTCTATGCATAAATTGGCATATTTCCAAAAGTTAAAATCATGTGTTCAGATAACAGTAGTACATAGTTTAAAAAAGTATACAATTACACATTTAGAGCTTCATGTCCCTTTAATAGATGAAAATTAAATAATTCTTAGGATATCCTTAAATAACATATTAGATTGGAATTGCATGCTCAATCCCATTCATTACATCAACATATGGAGTAGAGAATTCATTAACAACAACATTGTCAAATCAATATAATTTTATATTAAAGGGATACTGATCTAAAATTATTAATGTTGTCATTCAGATAGAGCATGCAATATTAATCAACATTTAAATATAATACTATAATCATATGTGAAATATTCTATTGCTAAATGTATTTTAAAATCAAGAATGTACGTTTATCTGCAGCTCAATTTTGGTTGACCAACCTGGGTTTTGATTGATGATTGGTGGATACCTTCAACAAACAATATTTATTGAATCCAATATTGCTTATCTGCCTTTAAGATTAAAATGTAGCAACATTCAAATTATAATAGGAGTCAATGTTAAATCATTTGGAACAGTTTGAACAGTGAAATCAATGATTGAAATAAATCATGTCAGTGTCCCTTTAATAAACAATAGATTCATTCATCTTTACATTCTTTGGATTAGACAATATTGATATATAATTCACATATTCACTGTTGGAGTTACTTTATAGATATCAGCATACTCTAACAGCACCATGATTACATATTTGTACTAATCAATTTGGTTTTGTATTGTGATAAATATGTGTTGTGTCCTAAACAAGATTACTGTACATTGCACAAATGGCTCGATGTGCCACATGTCTTTGTTTATATTTGTCAACAGCTGTTATTCAAAATGTGGTTTGTGTGTATTCTTTTAAGAACATTGATCAATGGGTATATTTAGATATGCAATAGCATCGTATGAGATGAGTTTGATGTCTAATATAGTCAGAAATTAAACATATGTTCAATACATCATTTTCAACAGAATCCCCTTGATTCAATCAAGCATTTGTTTGTTTAATGACTGCTCTATTCTTCACATTTTCAAGTTGATTATTCTTAAAATTCGCTACAGATGTGATTTAGTGCTATCCCAAATGTGTTCACTAATATATATCTATATCATTCATAGAGAGAGTTGGTGTGGGGAGCCCACAGGAATCCAGCAGTGACACAGAGCCGCCTTTGCGGTCTCCTGGTAAGTCCATTGACTCATTTATATGTCATTGAAGGTGTATTGGTAATCAATATTATGAGCATGATTCTGATGAAGCATAACATTTGAAACAAACATATAATTTACTCCTCTGATTATATATTAATTTTCTTTGAATATTGAAAGATTAATAATTAAAACTTTCTTAGTCTACAACTTTGTTATTCAGAAGATGTATAGCATATGTTTGTTTCCATGTTCATTTTTGACAACAGTCATCAAGTGATACACACATGAGAAATCTTAAATGTTCTATGTACTATGCTTTTATGATTTTAAAATTAATACAAACAATACATTGAAAATATGAATCATTGAGAATAACAAATAAAATGTCATTTGTATGCTCCATCAAAATGATGTAAATCATAACTTTGGGTGTGTATATCTTTAATGCAACATTGATGTGTGTCTTTGATCAACAGTAACATATGTTATAATATCTGATCTTAACGTGTACACAACATGTTATGTTTTACAGAGATTGATTTAACATGTGTGACGGAGGAGGAAGAGGATGCCTTGGAGTCTGATGGTATGTGAAATATATCTATCATGTTTCCAACATGTTGCTTTATTGGAAATCATTTTATTGAAGACATTCAAAGTCTACAGCTTTTGCACTTTAAAAAGGAATATTATTTGTCTGTTCAAATACACTACTGCCCCCTTTCTATATCAGGCAGCATGAAAATATTTTTTTTTTTTATTATAAATTTATAATTCATGCCATCATTATGTCACATGCATATTCCAGGCCAAAACACAATAATAATGTTATAATTGTACAGACAGTCATTGATATTCATCTGAGTGCCTATATGCATACCATATCCTCATTTCATAATTGTTTAGAAATTCTAACACACTTCGAAGTATATTGAAAACATAATCAATTTGAAATGCGTTGATTTGATTTCATGATGTATGAGATGTTAATATATTTGGATTATTTTTTTCAGATGGATCCTCCACCTCTGGTCATCTGGTTTCCGCCCCTGCCCAGTCCCCTGACCAGTCACAGACCCCTGCCCATGCCCAGACCCCTGCCCATGCCCAGACCACTGCCCAGGCCCAGACCCCTGCCCAGGCCCAGACCACTGCCCAGGCCCAGACCCCTGCCCAGGCACAGACTCCTGCCCATGCCCAGACCCCTGCCCAGGCCCCTGCCGGCCCTTCCCATTTGTCATTTCCTGTCCCTCCCAAAAAACACCCCTTCCCTGACCCTTCTTAAAACACGCCCCTTCACCCCCCTTCGCCGCTCTCCCCATATTATGGGCCGTACAGCTGCCCAGACCCCAACTCACCACTCCCCAGCTGTACGGCCTACCCCGGAGCAGCAGCTCATCCCTCCCCAACCCAATCCCATCCCTCCCCAACACAATCCCATCCCTCCCCCCTGTCTCAACCTTCATTGTCCTGGGTGTCGGATTGTCCTTCCCAGGCACAGCTGTAAGTATCATTCAAAATCCACATTATAAGATACTTAAAGGTACACTGAAGGAAAATTGTTTCTATTGTGATTCAAATAGAGCATGCAATGTTAATCAAATTTATAATTTACTACTCTTATGAATTATTCTTCATTCTCTTGCTATCTTTATTGAAACAAAGAAATGCCTAGAATTAATTTTAAACTGAAAATAATTGTGGACATCATTTCTTTATTGTTGGATGAATGTATCCATCAACCAGCAGGGACAACCAAAGTTGATAAACAAATATGGCCTGCCCTATAAACCTACATTCTTGCATTCAAAATCTAGCTAGAGAATTCTAACATTTAAAGAATATGTGTAATTTTTTTCATATTTGAAATGTCATGCTCTATCTGAATCAGTCAATTAAATATTTAGGTTCAGTGTCCCTTTAATTTGATATCACTACATATACCAATCACCACTACTTGGATCCAACAATTTATGTACAAATGTTGATACATTATCTCTTGTCTAACCCAGTGGGAATGTAATTTCTTCAGGTTGCTATGTTTACACAGCTTGTCCTCAACGCCAAAATGTTTAAGGATAGGTGTGCCTACCACAGTATAATTAAAATATTTAAATTGCTAATGTAAAAACAATGTAAATCCTTTAACAAGATTTGATACACTCAAGCTGTATAAGTGGATCATCGAAAACCAATTAAAGGGGACAACATGTTTGAGTAAACTGTCCCTTTAATGATTTCGGTCTGTCTGAATAACATATTTAATGTGTAAAGAATCAATTTAAACAAATTGATGTAAAGAATGATGTGTCTTTATGATGACAATGTATCTTTGCTTATTTTTTCGTCTATTGTGTAATTATCCTTAATATTTGATTTATTCTTTATTTTAGGCTGTGACTCAGCATGGCTCATGCTAGAAGGTATAGCACGAGTAGAGCAGGCCGTGTTGAGGAACACAGCTGTCCTGAGAGGGATGAACGACACCATGCAGGCCCAGATCCGGGTTCAGGATTTGACTCTGCGGCAGATCATGCTATTAAATTCAAGGCCTGAATCCGGAGCTGGACATGCACAGGACGATGAAGAGGATGACCAGTAAGTGGAGGATCTGGAGATGCTCCAAGGGCGCAGATAAGAATCCTCTGTCCACATGTTGATGTTTTTGTTATTGTTGCCATTTGGCCTTTTTCTAAGTTTATTGTTGTGCCTGTTGCACTCTTTTACCTTGTCATATGTCTCCAATGGGGCTATGCTGGCCCTTGGCAACTCTCTTCATGGACTGTGATGCACTGTGTTACCTTGTCATATGTCTCCAATGGGGCTATGCTGGCCCTTGGGAACTCTCTTCATGGACTGTGATGCACTGTGTTACCTTGTCATATGTCTCCAATGGGGCTATGCTGGCCCTTGGCAACTCTCTTCATGGACTGTGATGCACTGTGTTACCTTGTCATATGTCTCCAATGGGGCTATGCTGGCCCTTGGCAACTCTCTTCATGGACTGTGATGCACTGTGTTACCTTGTCATATGTCTCCAATGGGGCTATGCTGGCCCTTGGCAACTCTCTTCATGGACTGTGATGCACTGTGTTACCTTGTCATATGTCTCCAATGGGGCTATGCTGGCCCTTGGCAACTCTCTTCATGGACTGTGATGCACTGTGTTACCTTGTCATATGTCTCCAATGGGGCTATGCTGGCCCTTGGCAACTCTCTTCATGGACTGTGATGCACTCTGTTACCTTGTCATATGTCTCCAATGGGGCTATGCTGGCCCTTGGCAACTCTCTTCATGGACTGTGATGCACTGTGTTACCTTGTCATATGTCTCCAATGAGGCTATGCTGGCCCTTGGCAACTCTCTTCATGGACTGTGATGCACTGTGTTACCTTGTCATATGTCTCCAATGGGGCTATGCTGGCCCTTGGCAACTCTCTTCATGGACTGTGATGCACTGTGTTACCTTGTCATATGTCTCCAATGGGGCTATGCTGGCCCTTGGCAACTCTCTTCATGGACTGTGATGCACTGCGTTACCTTGTCATATGTCTCCAATGGGGCTATGCTGGCCCTTGGCAACTCTCTTCATGGACTGTGATGCACTGTGTTACCTTGTCATATGTCTCCAATGGGGCTATGCTGGCCCTTGGCAACTCTCTTCATGGACTGTGATGCGCTGTGTTACCTTGTCATATGTCTCCAATGGGGCTATTCTGGCCCTTGGCAACTCTCTTCATGGACTGTGATGCACTGTGTTACCTTGTCATATGTCTCCAATGGGGCTATGCTGGCCCTTGGCAACTCTCTTCATGGACTGTGATGCACTGTGTTACCTTGTCATATGTCTCCAATGGGGCTATGCTGGCCCTTGGCAACTCTCTTCATGGACTGTGATGCACTGTGTTACCTTGTCATATGTCTCCAATGGGGCTATGCTGGCCCTTGGCAACTCTCTTCATGGACTGTGATGCACTCTGTTACCTTGTCATATGTCTCCAATGGGGCTATGCTGGCCCTTGGCAACTCTCTTCATGGACTGTGATGCACTGTGTTACCTTGTCATATGTCTCCAATGAGGCTATGCTGGCCCTTGGCAACTCTCTTCATGGACTGTGATGCACTGTGTTACCTTGTCATATGTCTCCAATGGGGCTATGCTGGCCCTTGGCAACTCTCTTCATGGACTGTGATGCACTGTGTTACCTTGTCATATGTCTCCAATGGGACTATGCTGGCCCTTGCCAACTCTCTTCATGGACTGTGATGCACTGTGTTACCTTGTCATATGTCTCCAATGGGACTATGCTGGCCCTTGGCAACTCTCTTCATGGACTGTGATGCACTCTGTTACCTTGTCATATGTCTCCAATGGGGCTATGCTGGCCCTTGGCAACTCTCTTCATGGACTGTGATGCACTCTGTTACCTTGTCATATGGCTCAAATATTCCTTATTTTTACAAGATAATTTATAAACGTTGTTGATGTTTTCTTACATACTAATAAAAGACATGTCATTGCACGATTCTTTGTCCTCATTCTTCATTTTGTTGATTGGAAGCTCTAGTTTATCTGGTTGATCCTTAAAGGGACCTACCAAAAATAATGGATTTTCAAGAATCATATATGTAATACAATTGTAAATGACTTTAAGATTAACATCTCCAATGTAATTTTATTATTTGTCTTTATATATATTTCTCAAAGCTTTATCATTGCATGATTATGATTAGCATAGTAATTCTTTTATATATGTATATATAGATTGTTATTTGTGTATATATGTATATTTCAATTTTCACATCCATGTGTGTATTTAGAAACTCTGCATGAATTGATGCACCTTTAACAAATGATCTGAGGATTGATACAATGATATAATCCCTGTAAAGTGTTAATTTTATTGAAATAGTATTGTCTATGTGTATCCTCTTTTTAAAAACAAAATAATGTCCCTTTAAGTGATGGTGAGCACAATTGTTAATGAATGTATTTCCATTTCTAAAGTGTTTTTGTCCTTTTTACATGAACAAGGACATATAATCTTATTAATAAACAATCTTATTGTAATGTTGACAGCACATGTATTTCATTTTCAATTCTATCTTATTGTAAAAGTGTAACCAAATAAATCTCTGTGTGTAATGCGCATATTTTAGATGATGAATATTTTTTAACAAATATGTTAACAAAATACTTCTCCTCCCATATATGGCTATAGGTAGGCTGACCATATTTCAACTTGAATAAATGACACGTTTGATCAATACATGTGTCATTATTGTTATTCCAAAACAATCTAAACATATCTTAAAACATCAATGGCATATGTATTTCTCATGTGTATCTTTTAAATGTTAAAGATATACACCATAGCTATAGTTAAAGGGACAGTCAAGTCCGAAAAGATGATTCATGATTTCGTGACATTCCTAGATAGCAATCTACACCCATACTAGTTACTAAAATATAAATACGTTTCTTATTGATATGCCAAGCTGTCAACTGAGTCCTTGTATTGGCTGCGGTTTTTCAGCGATCTCGGATGCGCCATGTTGCTTAAGACGTCACCTGCCAGGCTGTCCAATGATTCCTTGTATTGACTGACGTTCTTACGTGATCAAGAATGTGCCTTTTATTGGATTGCGTTTTGACGCGATCAAGGATGCGCCTTTTTTTGGTTTGCGTTCTTACGTGATCAAGAATGTGCCTTTTATTGGATGGCGTTTTGACGCGATCAAGGATGCGCCTTTTTTTTTTGCGTTCTTACGTGATCAAGAATGTGCCTTTTATTGGATGGCGCTCTTACGTGATCAAGGAAGCGCCATGTTAATTAAGACGTCACATGCAAAGGTAAAAAAACGTCTAATTGTATTACGTAGTCCCGCAATATTTGTTTGTGCACGTTAAACACGTTTGTGAATGAAGCCAGTTTTAAAAACCTTGCGAATATGGATTTTTTGCATCATGTTACATTGTTGACCCGTAGCTGATAAAGACCACCACATTCTCTTTTGCTGGATGTCTGGTTGAATAAACGAACGAAAGCAAAATGTTTTCATGCATATGATATTTCGAGGCAAGTGCAAATCTCTATAGTCCATGTTGTTTAATATGTTTGTCAACAATATGTTCCTTTTTCTGAAAAATGACTGTTGTGTTTAATGTTAAAGATATCTAATTCATAAATATGCGCTATTGTGTTAGAATAAAGTAATCAATATGCATTTATCTTTATCATATGCTAAATATATGATGCCGACTTCTTCTAAATGTAATTTCGTTGTATATTTTATTAAAGGTTCATTAGACACTCACATTATAAATCAAATCTTTTAATTTGTTCTCTAGTTAGATAGTCCATTGTTTAACAAATACACGTTTCATTTTGCTTCTGTTCAAATAAAATGTAAGTAATTTTCAGACTCCTCGCCAAGCCTCTAAGTTTCATGTGAGTACCATCTCCAGCTTTCTCCTGTTTTGTGTATGATGGTGTATTGTCTTGTTTTACGTTTGTAATGGGGGTTCATCTATATTTTCAATAGAGCTAACCCGATTTTCTTTGAAAGTGTTTAAAGCTTTGTAATATTGATATCAGTATATGTTAATCTTGTTGTTTCTAGTAGTGTCTATTACATACAGTTCTGTTAAAAATATAGTATACTGTCCCTTTAATGCAAATGTTTATTTTTGTATCATGTATGAGTTCCACATTGGTTAATCTCCAAATATATTATTGTTAGCATATTTTCACCCCCCACTCCTAAAAGGACTTTAAACCATATTCATTGTTAAAACAAATGTCTTTTTAAAAATAAATTAACACAATAATGTCTCTTTAAGAAAATAGACTTTATTTAACACGTCAATATAAATCTGATTTCCAAATTTATTGTTTGAACAAGTACATGTAGATATACCAACAATCTTCAAATATATGTTAGCATATGTAATTTTGTTAAAGGGACAGTTTAGAAAACAAATAATGTTTTGCATTATTCTAAAAGTCAATTTTGTAATATCAATGATATCAAATGTTTCTCACCAATTAATCATTTGTCTGTGTTTATTTTAATTTGCGAGCTAAACCTATGAGGTTCGTGTGCTCATTTCTTCGAGCTTGAAGAGTGCATGTAATCATTATACAATTTGACCACTAGAGGGCATTTGGATAGCATTTGTATATGTAAAACCTTGTGCTCATACAGCATATTATTTACCATGTATTGATCATTGATATCTAAAATGTTGTTATGTCAGAACAACAAATAAGTGGTCATTTTTCATAGTCATAGATACAAGGGTAAGCACATAAGTCACACGTATTTCTCCATGTTTTGTTGTTTCCAACTTGATAATGCGTAATACAGTGTTTTCTTTGTAATCAATAATTTTCTGACTGTCCCTTTAAGCTGTGTTATTGGCATTCAAACAGTAATATGCCATCATGGATAATTGTAATGGCAATTTTGTTTGCGATTCGGGAAACAGTTTGGACATCACATCACAGAAACCAATCAATATCATGAACAAGGATAGGTATGTGATGATGTGGTTTTCACACACTTATAACCCACACTCTGCAAACAATCTGCCTCCATGGACCCGGTCCAATAGAAGTAGATTATATACAGAGTGTGGTCCACAAGTGTATGAAAACCACATCATCACATACCTATCCATTACACATTAAATAAAAAAAACATTAAACATGAAAACAAATACTTACTTCCTCTTCCTTCCCCTCTTCCCACGGGGCTGAGGCTCTGGGAGGGGCAACTGCCGACTCTGACGAGTTCTTCTTGGATATGTTGTGGGAAGAGTGGAAGGAAGAGTACTGGGACGACCAAGGTGAGGAGGAGAAGATGGCTGAGGAGGAGAAGATGGCTGAGGAGGAGAAGATGGCTGAGGAGGAGAAGATGGCTGAAGAGGAGAAGATGGCTGAAGAGGAGAAGATGGCTCGGCAGGAGGAGATGTCCCGGCAGGAGAAGATGGCCCGGCAGGAGAAGATGGGCCGGCAGGAGAAGATGGGCCGGCAGGATAAGATGGCCCAGCAGCAGGAGGCCCAGCAGCAGGAGGCCCAGCAGCAGGAGTCGGACCAGGAGGCAGACCAGCATGCGCCTCCCGGAAAAAATTAAACATCTCTTGGTGTAGATTAATGATTCTGTTTTGCCCTTGTTCTATTCTATTAAGTATGTTTATTATTTGGTTTTGGCCTTCAATTATTTGGTTTTGTCCATCAAGAATTCGAGTTCGGCCTTCGATATTTTGTATCTGGGAGTTACGCATCTGGTCTATGTAGTCCAGTAGAACCCGCACCTCTGCTATTTCCTCTTGTTGTGCTTGGCGGGGTACCCGTGCACGGCGAGGTGCCCGTGCACGGCGGTGTGCGGGTCCTTGAGGGGGCTCTGGTTCTGCGGCCTCCTCCTCTGCTTCCGGGGCCTCTTCATCTGCTTCCGTGCCCTCTTCGTCACGGGGGGCCTCTTCCCTCCGAAGTGGAAATTCCTCCCCACCACTCTCATCCCGGGGAGATGGAGGAGGCTGTATTTGTTGTGCTGCCTCCTCCCCAGACTCTGTATATTTTAAAAAATAAAAATTGCATATATTAGCATATTTGCAAATGAAGCTTTAAATGACTTAGCTTACGATACAATTACAAATGCAGAATCATTAATCCACTTTGAAATCTAACAATCAATGCGATTTTCGCATTTTCTAAACCGTGTTCGTGATATCTCTGGTCAATCTGAATGTTTTAGCGTTTGTTTTCAGTCTGTTTAAATGCACACCTAACCTATAGCCTAGATACTGATGTAACCGCAAAGTAATTGAATGCGTGTAAACAACGTTATAGCATTAATCTGATCCTTAAAGGGACATGAAACCCAATGTTTTATCTTTCATGATTTAGAAGCATACATTTATAATCAACTTTCTAATGTACTTTTCTTATCTAATTAGCTTCATTCTCTGGATATTCTTTGCTGAAAAGCATATCTAAATATGCTTAGAAGATGCTGATTGTTAGCTGAATATAGCTGCCTCCTGTGATTGTTTCACCGTGTGCATGGCTATTTCTTCATTAAAATATATCTCAAGAATGATTCAAATTAGGTAATATAAGTACATTTGAATGTTTTGTCAAATTGTATTCGCTACCTCAATCATGAAAGTAAAGGTTTGCGTATAGTGTCCCTTGAAATACATTCGTATGTGAATTTATTCTTCAATGAGCTTACTGTCAGATGAGAATGGCAGGTTCCCGGTATCGATTCCTCCGATACCGACTACATCCACCTCGGAGATGCTGGGCCACAACATTTCCTCCCATTGGCAGTACTCGATTTCCAGGGCAGGGCCGCCACCGGTTCCTGCGGAATGTCGGGCCTCCAGGCTTAACTTTTTCTTGAGATCCATCTTACAGTCCCGGTAGCGATGTTTTATAGAGTCCATATCTCTGTTCCGGCCACCCACTGCATTGACTGCATTCCTTATCTCATTCCAGAGCCTCCTCTTCTCAGTCGGGGTAGTCTTCTGGTGCTGCAGCCTCCTATACCTGGCCATATAGGCCTCTACGAGGGCCTCCTTCTCCTCCATCGAAAACCTCGCCTCCCTAGTCGCCTTGGCCTTCCCCTGTGACGATGCCCTCTGTTTCCCGGACTGTGAAGCCCTACTCTGTCCGCCACTGGGCCCAGCCACTTGTTCATCTTGAACCAAGTGGCTGGGTCCACCCACCGCTTCCACCCCCGCTTCCTGCCCCCCTTCCTGCCCCCCTTCCTGCCCTGTTCCTCTCCCCCTCCCTCTCCTCCCCCCTCTACCTCTCCCCTGCCTGCCCCCCATCTGTTCCCTAAACTAAACCCCAACTAATCAAACAAAAAGTGAGTGTGATGAAATGAAAGAGGGTCAAAATAAAGAACTAAAAAGACAAAAAAAGTGCTGAAAGTGTGAGAGGGATCTAAAAAAACAAAGAGGGTAAGGAGTATTTAAATAAACCAAAAGGAGAAGAAGACTAAAAGGAGGATATGTAAACTAAATGTAACTAGGGGATGGGTATGGGATGGGTATGGGGTATGGGATAAGAGTAAATGGGATGAAAGGGAATGGGACTACAGGGAATGGGGTATGGAGTGTAGTATGAGGGGGTATGGGGTATGGAGTGTATGTAGTGTTATTGATAAATGTATGTATGTATTGAATGTGTTTGCGTGTAAATGTGTTAAGTGTACAGAAAAATCACTCGCTCGCTAACTCACACTACTACTAATTCTCACTAACACACTACTACTAATTCTCACTAACTCACACTCCCACTAACTCTCAATAACTCACACTACCACTAACTCACGCTCCCACTAACTGACTCACACTACCACTAACTCTCACTAACAACTCCCACTACCAATAACTCACTCACGCTCCCACTAACTCCCACTCACTCACGATAACACTAACAACTGACTCTCTCACACTAACACTAACTCACTCACAATAATGCACAAACTCTCTAATCTTAAACCTCCAATCTCCAAAGACCCACCAGCAACACAGTCAAAGAAGCCATGCTTGTGTGGTGCTTATATACCCTGTGTAAATGTTTAATGATGTACCAATTTCCGTTGTAAATTGTGTTCAGGTGTGCTTTATTAGCAATTAATATTAGTGCAATGTGTATTAGTTGTGTGAATTTGCGCATGCTCATTTGGAGTTAGTATTTGTGGAATGTGTAGAATGCGATGATGTCATAGTGGTCGTTTTCTATAACATTGTCCAATAGTATTCTGTTTAAATGTGAATTTGCGATGGTGTGGTATTAGTGAAGTGTTGTATATGTATGTTTGTCCTAATATATAGTGATATTGAATGCGATTATTTTTCTAGTGTATGTATATATTTTTTATTCCTTGTTGTTATTTTGCGAATTTCCGCATCTTAAAGTATATGCGTATTCCCCGTATTAAATTTTATTAAAAATCCACCCGCTTGTGAATGTGTAATGCTTGTGTGCTTTGTTGATTGATTGTTGTTGTGACATTTGCGGCGTGTTATTGTTGTGCATGATGTGGTATGCGTCATATGACCGAGCTGTGCGTATTTCTCGCGAGATCGAGTGTTAGGTGAAAAAAGCTATTTTTTTGCTTTTCCATTGATCTCTATGGGAGACTGTCTAACGCGGGCAGTATTCCGCGTGTGACATACACGCGTTAGGAGCATCGTTAGATGGTCTTTTTTGAACTCTAAATACCGGAGTCAAACAATGCCGTGCGTTAGACATAAACCACAGGTAGCGTTAGCAGGCCATCTACCGCCAAACTCCAAATCTAGCCGGAAGATTTTTATCTATGAGGAGGTTTATTTTATTTTGTGAAAAGTATATGTATTATTGTAGTTTTAATAAATTAGTTTTACCCCTTAAGAGATTAATTATAAAGCAAATAATATGCTGTACAAAGAGGTTTTGGTTTTTTTTTTGGTTTGTTTTTTCTCCCTCCCTCCCTCCCTCCTCCACTGAGACCTCCCCCCTCCCCCCCCCCCTTTTTCCAGGCCATTTCTCCAGGTCATTAAAGATGATTAAACATTTTATAAAATACCATCAAGTAATAAATCATTAACTATTACTTAATGGAATGTGGCTGGTATCTCATCACTGATTAAAAGAAAAGCAATTGTTAAAAATCTCAAAAATTTAAATTCAGATATTGCATTATTGCAAGAGATAAGATTAAAAAAAATAGAAATAGCTAAATTGAAAACCAACTGGGTGGGTGAGGTGTATGCCACTCCCTGTTTACTGTTTAAGTAGGAAGAGAGGGGTAGCCATATTAATTAATAAGAAATTGGACTGTAAAATACTAAAATGTATCTTGGATCCAGAATCTCGCTTTATAATTTTACAAATATAAATTAAAAATCTCCTTATGACTATATGTAATGTCTATGGCCCGAATGAGCTAAATTTAAAATTCTGGCTAACCTTCACTCTAAATTGATTGAATATACAAACGCTAATTTAATAGTAGCTGGTGATTTTAATTCAACCTCTAAATTTCCTATAGATAGATACAGCCCCAACACTAGAACATATGACTATAGACTTAAATAAGAAGCAAAAGTCTTTAAATCTTTTAGAAAGAAATTGAAACTTCAAGATATTGGCGTATTTAATAATATGATAGCTGAGTTTTTTATGAAAGAAGATACTCTAGCTGAAATGAAAGATTTTACAATATCAGATCATGCCCGAATTGTATTAAAAGTTCCTCTTGGGGAGGTGGAGCCAGCCGGGAACCAGCAATGCTGCAAAACTGTGACGCTCCGTGCAGCTTTTCCCCTTAAGGCAAAAATGAAGGGCTAAAAGACCAAACAAAAGAGCCATCACAACATCCACGAGTGTCTAAACACTCAGAGAGCTTGCACAAAAAGAATTGGACAACTAAGGATGCTACCGCCGATGGAACACAAACTTTAGCTATACCCAGCAGCTCACAAGAGGCGACGCCATTTTAAGCCTAAGAAACTGCGACACAGAGCAGTAGAAAGGATCAGAGCGGTTAGCAGGGGAGCACTAAGCACAGTAATCTGACCGGAGCCCTGCCGAAACCAAATAGAAGACACCAGCTTTGAACGATCACAAGCATCAATTCCCGGTAAGAGCTTAGGAGCTGATAACAGCACCGACATAATTAAGCATATGGGAAAAAGGAAATAAAAGACGCACCGGGGACAGAGAACCTAATACCTGCACCACATGTTATATATAATCCGGGCAAGGAAGTGAATATAAAATTCACACAGTACAAGATAGATCACAGATATAAATGGACATTAATAGTCAGTGAGAGAAACTAGAGGCACAAAAGTCCATTTTAGGAAACGACAGGCCTAACCCAAGGTGCTTTATTATAATCAAAACGCTCACCGCATATTCACACAGCACACAGTGTGCAGATAGGCCACCATACACATCAATCTCTGCAACATTAACAAGCAGCACAAAGTATAAATACATCATTAACTAACTTTACATTGTGATTGTGTGTTTGGCTGAGTGGCATATCCCACATTAATGGCATCTAAACACCCCCCAAAAGGGGATAAGGCTAGCAAGACAGCAGCCACTACAACTACTAAATTAAACTCATACTTCAAAACAGTGGATACTACTGCTACTACTTCTAGATGATGACATGCAAGAGGAATATCCTGATGCCACTTTAACTGATCCTAACCTCCCCATAACAAGGGCAGATCTGAGATCTCTTCCCACAAAAGAGGACTTTGCATCCTTCATGAACCAGGTCAGTCAGCTCATAAAAGAAAGCCTAACAGAAGTTAAAAGAGATGTCATAGACTTGGGCAACAGGGTACTACAACTGGAAGAGCATGCAGAAGAAATATCTGAACCAATCAACTTATATAGCTTGCAACTTCAACACCAAAACAACAAAATAAGACAAATGCAAATGCAAATAGAAGACCTAGATAACCGCGGCAGATGCCAAAACTTAAGGATAAGAGGTGTGTCGGAAAACATCTTAACTGCTGCACTACCACAGTATATACAAGACCTTTTTGGTTTTCTCGTTGACACTAAAGAAGGGTCCAACATATCCATAGACAGAATGCATAGAGCCTTAAAACCGAAACCCTCAGCCAATGCACCCCCAAGGGACATTATACTCTGCTGCCATAATTTCAAAGACAAGGAACAATTGTTAGCTGCAGCCAGAAAGAAAGCACCAATCCACAAAGATGGCGATACAATACAAATATTTGTGGACCTAAGCCCGTTAACCCTTTCCAGGCGGAGAGAAGTCAAGTTTCTCACCATGCACTTACAGGAGCACAACATCCCCTACTGCTGGGGGTTTCCCTTCGCCATTAGAGTGGTCAAAGAGAATAAAGAATTTATATACAAAGATCTAGAAGACTTGGACTCTTTCTGCTCCCAATTGAACATTCCTTTACCGAAGCAAATTCCACAAGCACCGGTCCAAACAGAAGAAACTCAAGCTACAGAACATTTTCTGTCAAAACTGCAACGTCAGAAATGGACCACAGTAAGCAGGAAACGTAAAACGACATCCCCAACACCCTGCAACTTATAGGTCCCGACGGCAGACCCACCTTGAGAGACTATACCAACCAGCTGCACCTCATGTTTGTATACCCAAGAATGGGACTGACAGGAGCACCCTGGTCTTCGATGGAGACGACCAATGCTCTAGAAATTTAATATGCTAAGGCATCAGTTGGCCAAATCGAAAGAATAAGTACTAAGTATCTTGGCTCATCTCTTCTTTCTAAAACATTTAACTATTTTATTATAATAACCGATATTTCCATAGTTTGAAAGTTCCCTTCACAAAACTTATTTTGCATTAGCCATGGGGAAATAATAGTGGTATTTCTTTACTACTACCCCTCCTCCAAAACTTTATTGTCAGGACACGGAGTGTTTCTCCCATTCCTGGATTAGTTTTTATTTAACTTTTAAATGTTAATTAAGTATATTTACTGTTTGTTTTATTGCTTATATTATTGTTTGTTGTTTAATTTCAGTATCCTCAAAAAGTTCAAACAACCCCGCAGGTACACACTCTGTAAAGACGGCAGTTCTGGCACATCTCTCGGCTCTCTAAGGTATTTACAACACACCGTAATGGCAGGTCCTCAGGGCAAGATAAGGCAACATCCCACGGTAAGACACATATTGTACAACTTATTTATACCGCACACGAAAAAGAATAACTATGACACATAGATCGATATTGATAACCTCACAAAATTCTAAGGGTCTCAATTCTCCCACAAAGAGGTCAGTAGCCTTACAATGGTTTACCAAACAAAAAAGTTCAGTAGTATTTGTACAAGATACACACTTCCCCAGAGCAAATGAACCCAAATTCCATAATAGATATTTCCCACTCAGTTTTTATAGCTCCCACGAGAAGAAGAAAAATGGAGTTGGGATCACCATACACCGCTCCCTACCTTTTAAACTTCTTCGATCCACTCATGATATGGAGGGCAGGATCCTAATATTAGTAGGCCTCATACACACCAGACCCATCACTCTAGTCAATATATATGCCCCATGTACACATAGGACTAGATTCTTTAACAAGTTAAAAACAATGGTACAGGAAATACGCAAAGGCACTATAATTCTAGGAGGAGATCTTAACACTACACTGGACCCCACCCTAGACACAACATCTACTAACACTAAAACATCACCCCCCCCCCAAACTCAGTATTCAAATGTATTAAACACCTAGGACTAGTAGACACTTGGAGGATGCAACATCCTACTCAACGAAACTTTACCTTTTACTCTCACCCGTGGGCAATGTACTCTAGAATAGATCACTTTTACTTAGATCAGGCAAATCTCTCCCTACTAATAGACTCAGACATTGTTCCGACAGCCTGGTCAGATCATTCTATGATAACCATGAAATCAGACTGGCCAGACTCCCCGATACACCCTTTCATTTGGAGATTAGATGCATATCTCTTACACCACCCACCAACAACACAACAATTGATGTCAACATTAGTAGAATATTTTACCACCAACTCCATCCCAGAGACTCAACCCCTTTACGTATGGGAAGCTCATAAGGCAGTGTTTCGAGGCGAATGCATTAAATACAAAGTACACCTCAAAAAACAATATGACACACAACTAAATTCCTTGACAACAAAACTACACACACTAGAGTTACAGCACAAACTTTTACCCTATGACCACAATATCCTCCAAGCCTTAACAACCACTAGAAATGAACTTAAAGCACTGATTTATTCCGAGGCTCAGAGGAAAGCTTTACAGCTCAGGAAGGGATATTTTTATGAAGGGAATTGTCCGGGTAGAATACTTGCAAACACCCTCAAAGATAGAACCTACCTTACACACATTCATAGATTAAGAACTCCACAGGGTGATTATATACATGACAGTAAAGTCATAGCCGCACATTTTAAAAACATCTACAACCAGCTATATAACCTAGAAACTAACCCTACCTCGACGCACACACAAAAGATGATAGACTACATTCAATCAGCAAACCTAAATAAATTAACACAGACACAAACATCGGACTTGGAGAAACCCATAACATTGACAGAGATACTAAAAGTCATCAAAGATCTTCCTGTAGGAAAAAGCCCAGGACCTGATGGTCTCACTAACTTATACTACAAGACATTTAGAGCCATTCTAGCTCCACATCTATTGAAACATTTTAATGCCCTCGACGAGACCACTCACTTCACTAACGACTCTTTAGCAGCACACATATCAGTGATTTTAAAACCTGACAAACCACAAGACGAACCAGCCAGCTACAGACCATTCTCACCTCTGAATGTTGATATAAAGATATTAGGAAAACTTATAGCAAACCGTCTGAACTTCATTCTTAATGACATTGTACACATGGATCAGGTGGGTTTTGTCCCTGGTCGTGAGGCAAGGGACAACACCCTTAGAGCCTTAACACTCATGGAGTACACAAAATACCACAACATTGAGTCAGTGCTTATGGCTATAGACGACGAAAAAGCATTCGACCGCACAGATTGGCAATTTCTAACATTAACTTTAAAAAACATAGGATTCGGCCCAAAGATAATAAACAGAATCTTTAGCTTATATACTCACTCAAGTGCCAAAGTGAAGGTAAACGGGATTTTATCAGACGTGTTCCCAATTCACAACGGCACACGACAAGGCTGTCCCTTGTCCCTGATTGTTTTCATCTTGATGATGGAAGTATTTGCTTCGCGAGTACGTAAGAATCAACATATTAAGGGGATAATGATTGGCCAACAAAACTACAAAATTGCGCTATACGCGGATGACGTGTTGTTCACTGTCTCATCCCCATTCACAACTATCGCAGAGATTCTAGCAGAACTAGACGAGTTCGGAAGTTATACTAAATTCCTCATCAATAAACAAAAGTCTGATATCCTAAATATTACACTATCAAATACCAAATTCAAATCCTTGTCGACGATCTGCCCGCTCCGGTTAAAAACAGATACAATCAAATACCTAGGGATCCACCTTTCCCCCAGACAGATGACACTATTTGACAAAAACTACAATGTACTACTACACAACACAAAACGCGACCTCAAGATGTGGACTAATAAACCACTGTCCTGGTGGGATAGGATTCAAGCCATTAAAATGACTACACTACCTAGAATTTTATACATTTTACAAACTCTTCCACTACATATTTCACATTGGTTTATAAATAGGATTCAGAAATGCCTTAATGCTTTTGTTTGGGGCAAGTGCAGACCAAGAATCAATAGAAACACAATGTATTGATCAAACATAACTGGGGGGTTAGGCTTACCTAAGGTCGAGGAATACTACCAAGCAGTGACATTACAAAGAATATTAGACTGGCATAAGACACAAGAATGCAAAGCTTGGGTTACATTAGACTCGTACATCCTCAAAGCGCCCTTGGTATACGCCCTGTGCTGGGTATCTATTTAATTAAAAGTTGGGATCATATAATTGCCACCAAACCCCACATTTCCACTTATAGATCCCCTCTCTTCCCAATCTCGTTAAACATAGAAATGGTAAGAGGCCTAGATAAAGGTTTCAAACGATTAACTGAATGGGACTATACTATCCCACTACTTAAATTCACGGAAGCAGGCAAACTACTGGAAAGAGACAAATTAGCTGGCTTAGCAGACGGTAGATTTACCAAATGGCTGAAGTATGCTCAATTACATCACTATATACACACATCTCCATATAAGTTAGATCTGCTGAGAAAACCTACCGCTTTTGAACAAATGTGCTTTAGTGGAGTTATACCAAGGGAAACGCTCTCCATATCATGTAAGCTACTAATAAACACCCACACAGACACCTTACCACCCTATACAGCTAAATGGAATCTAGACCTCACAGAAAACATAGAAACAGACAAATGGAATAAAATTTTCAGGTCAGTCAAAAAATCCTCAACCTCCCCCAAGATACTAGAGTTAAACTTTAAAATCCTTCTTCGGTGGTATTTAACCCCATCGAGACTAGCTAGCATATACCCTGGCACGTCTGGTTTGTGTTGGAGAGGTTGCGGAGAATATGGTAATTTGATCCATATGTGGTGGCTTTGCCCAAAAGTCCGCCCACTTTGGAAAGCAGTTGAATCTTATTATAAACAAAGTATTGCAGCCGACTTTGCATTAACACCTAATGTAGCCCTACTAAATGATTTACCAAAGACTTCCTGCCGCCTGAGATCATTAGTTCTTCAGATTGGTCTCAATAGCGCTAGAAAATTAATAGCCCGCCACTGGAAAAAACCTAACATCCTGAGTAAAACTCTGTGGGTAGAAGAAGTAGAGGAACAAGTTTACTTAGAAAAATATGGCTACTTATGCCGCAATAAAACGGACACTATTATGAATGCCAGGTTTCTGTGGCAAGAATATTTATGAGATCAACCACCATACATATAACAAACACATCACATACTATTCACCCTTAGCTACTAAATGACCCGAACTACAGATATAAAGATAAACAGATATAAACCAGAGGACCTTTGCCAATAATAACACTATTAATCCAGGAGACAGAGAGTGCTGGGCCGTCACGATGATGATGTTTATTTTAAAAGACTTGAATCAGAACTAGAGGATACCCATCAAAGTTTAAACGTTATTATATTTGTTTTTCCTTTCTTGTTAAGATTATTGTGTTTATTTGGTTGACACATCCATTTAAGTGGTACTCGATGGGAGACTGAAAAACTCTTGCCTACATAACCTGTTATGTTAAACATCTGAGCCCAGTGTGCCTTAACACCGAATAGACTTGAATATCACACCAATAATGGAGATTAATTGAAAGGATAAACCCTATACTGTACTTGAACATAATGATGTAACATTTTGTTATTGATGTCTCTTGACGTTTGTATCACTAATAAAAATAATAAAAATAAAAAAAATAAAAAGTTCCTCTTGTAGGGACGATGACTGGAAGTAAAAGAAATAACTTATTTTTTCCCAGCTTCATGAAAGATAATTAATCATTTACAGACTGGCTTAAGAAAACCTGGAATGAATTTCTATTGAACAATAAAGAATATAGTGAGAGAAAAGAGATTTTGTGGGAGACAGCAAAGGCGGTATTAAGAGGAGACATTATAAGCTATATGACCCAGTTTAACCCCTTAAGGGCAAGGCCATTTTTCAATTTCTTTCCCTTAAGGACCAGGGCTATTTTTACATTTCTGCAGTGTTTGTGTTTAGCTGTAATTTTCCTCTTACTCATTTACTGTAACCACACATATTATATACCGTTTTTCTCACCATTAAATGGACTTTCTAAAGATACCATTATTTTCATCATATCTTATAATTTACCATAGATAAATGATAAAATATGATGAAAAAATGAAAAAAAACACTTTTTCTAACTTTGACCCCCAAAATCTGTTACACATCTACAACCTCCAAAAAACACCCATGCTAAATAGTTTTTAAATTTTGTCCTGAGTTTAGAAATACCCAATGTTTACTTGTTCTTTGCTTTTTTTGTAAGTTATAGGGCAATAAATACAAGTAGCACTTTGCTATTTCCAAACCACTTTTTTTTTTTCAAAATTAGCGAGTTACATTGGAACACTGATATCTGTCAGGAATCCCTGAATATACCTTGACATGTATATATATTTTTTTAAAAGACATCCCAAAGTATTAATCTAGGCCCATTTTGGTATATTTCATGCCACCATTTCACCGCCAAATGCGATCAAATAAAAAAAAATGTTCACTTTTTCACAAACTTTTTCAAAAATATTAGGTTTCTCACTGAAATTATTTACAAACAACTTGTGCAATTATGGCACAAATGGTTGTAAATGCTTCTCTGAGATCCCCTTTGTTCAGAAATAGCAGACATATATGGCTTTGGCGTTGCTTTTTGGTAATTATAAGGCTGCTAAATGCCGATACGCACCACATTTGTATTAGGCCCAGCAGTGAAGGGGTTAATTAGGTAGCTTGAAGGGAGCTTGTAGGGTTAATTTTAGCTTTAGGGTAGTGTAGTAGACAACCCAAAGTATTGATCTAGGACCATTTTGATATATTTCATGCCACCATTTCACCGCCAAATGCGATCAAATAAAAAAAAATCGTTAACTTTTTCACTAACTTTGGGTTTCTCACTGAAATTATTTACAAACAGCTTGTGCAATTATGGCACAAATGGTTGTAAATTCTGCTCTGGGATCCCCTTTGTTCAGAAATAGCAGACATATATGGCTTTGGCATTGCTTTTTGGTAATAAGAAGGCCGCTAAATGCCGCTGTGCACCAAATTTGTATTATGCCTAGCAGTGACAGGGTTAATTAGGTAGCTTGTAGGGTTAATTTTAGCTTTAGTTTAGAGATCAGCCTCCCACCTGACACATCCAACCCCCTGATCCCTCCCAAATAGCTCTCTTCCCTCCCCCACCCCACAATTGTCCCCGCCATCTTAAGTACTGGCAGAAAGTCTGTCAGTACTAAAATAAAAGTGTTTTTTTTTTTTTTTATTATTTAAAAAAAAAAAAAAACATATTCTGCTCTGTAGGATCCCCCCTTAGCCACAGAGTGGCTCTCTCTGCATTGGTGTGCCTAAAAAGGTATTGCAGTGATGCCTAAATATCGAGACATCACTGCAATACCTTGAAAGCGGCTGGAAGCGATCAGGATCGCTTCCAGCTGCTTGAAACCCTTAACGACGTACAGGGTACATTGCTGGACTTTAAAGACCAGCTTGTGTAAGACATACCCTGTATGACATGCGTCGTTAAGGGGTTAAAAAGAAGGTTGATGCGAGGGAGTCACAACTTACTAATCAACTGTCTAATAAATTTAATAAATATCTATTGGATTCGTCCAAAGCTAATTGGTTAGAATATCTCAGTTCAAAACATGAAAGGAATGCAATTTTAATTCAAAAAGCGTATAGAGAGGATTAAAAGAGCAGAGCGAGATTCATGAAATTTGGTAACAAAACAGGGAGCTATTTGGCAAAAATTACCAAGCTAACTAAAAAATCAAATATAATAGGTGCCATTAAAAAAGAGGGGAAAATGGTGACAAATACCAACGACTTATGCCAACTTTTTTTTGAGGTAATTTAAAAGTTTTATAATGCCGATGAGACACATCAGGATAATAAGAGAGGCTTCTGGGAGAATTACATTGTACCAAAATTAGATAATCAAAGTCTAGAGAAATTGAATGCTCTGATATCAAAGGAGAAAATAGAAATAGGAATTAAGAATGCTGCTTTTAATAAAGCCCCGGGGCCTGACCAACTACCTTCTGAATTCTTTAAAATCTTAGTAAAGGTGATTACTCCTCTGTTAACAGATCTGTTTAATCTCTATTATTCCGGTAATAGTCCAATGTCAAAAAAAATTATGAAAGCAACCACCTCCTTGATTCTTAAAAAAGGGAAAAATGCTAACCTGATTGATTCTTATAGGCCAATTTCGTTACTATATACTGACTGCAAAATATTGGCCACAATAGTGGCTAATAGACTTAAAGATATCATGGACAATCTCATATCATTAAATTAAACAGGTTTTATGAAGAATAGATCCTCCACTTTAAATATTAGGAAAACATGTGCAATACTGGACTATTATTGGAATGATAGAGACTGGGAAAATAAAGGTAGAGTAGACGACCTGGCTTTGATAACAATTGATGCTGATGCAGTGGGACCATCTATTTTCTACCTTGAATAATTTTGGTTTTGTGGGAAACTTTACCAACTATATTAATTCTATTTATGATAGTCCCTTATCTATAATCTCAATAAATGGGATGCTTACACCGGAAATTAGATTGGGTAGAGGTACGCGACAGAGTTGTCCCCTTTCCCCATTATTATTTAACTTAGTAATTGAACCATTAGCAATAAAACTAAATCAAACTATACAGGGAATTATATGTAACTCAGTAGAAACGCAAATTCTATTACATGCAGATGATGTTATTGTTTTTTTAAGAAATACAAAAAATAATATCCCTATTCTTATGGATCTTCTTAATAAATTTGGTTCTTTCACAGGATACAAAGTGAATATGTCCAAGTCGGAACTAATGTGGATCAGAAAAACAAAAAATTCTGCCCAAAATATCCCATTTAAAGAAGTCAACAAAATATTATATTTAGGTATCTGGCTAAATAGGAACGCAGTAAAATGGTATGAGGAAAACTATAATTCTATTTTTTGCAAATTAAACAGTTCATTTGAATTCTGGAAAAAACTCCCTCTGTCAATGGTTAAAATACATGGAATTGAGACAATAAAGCTATTTGAAGAATTAAGACAAGAATTTAAATTGCCACAGAAAGATTTCTTTGCATATCTTCAACTTAGACATTGGTTGACCGAATTGAAGAAAGATTATAAAGGAAGCGGAAACTGGGAACAGATAGAATCATGCCTCAAAATATGTAGAATAGGGAACTACTCTATTAATAAATGGTACAAGTGTTTGAGGAAGGAAGAGGATGAATTAGGTATTAAGAACCTGATTCTGAAATGGCATCTTAAAGGTTTAAAATCAGTAGATGAAGAGGTGATTAAGAGTAGCCTAACCAATACTTGGAAGGTTACGCAAGCAAGTAATTTCAGGGAAGCACATTTGAATATGATACATCAGATCTATCTTACGCCCTCCCTCCTCCATAGATGGAGACTAGATATTAGTGATAAATGCATTAAATGCCAAAAGAGCTCGGCTGAATTGACAAATTATATGGGACTGTCCCAAGATAAATCAATTCTGGAAGAAGGTTAATCATTGGCTAGTTAAGCTTATTCAAGAGAACTATACTATACAGCTTGAATCAGTGATCTGTCTTCTTCCAAAACAAAATAGATATAAAAATAAAGATTTATAAACTTCTCGATTCTAATAGGAAGGAACCTAATTATGAAAAAATGGATTTCAATAAAAAGTCCTACTATTGTTTTTTTTTTTGTTTGTTTTTTTTTGTTGCTTTTGTTCCTCATCATAGAGTTACGGATTTTTTTTTTTTCTACTCTAATCTCCAATTTATGGAGGGCTACGAAAGTTGGTTTATTTTCGCTGTCGAGGGTTTAGTATCTATATCCTTCAATGAGTTATTTTGCCAGGTTTTGTATGTATTGTGTTAAAAAAAGGGAAAAAAGCTAAACAGTGTGTCATGAAGTGATATATATTTTCTTTTGTATGTTTTTCTTTTTTCTGTTTTTTGTCTTTTATTGCTTCTCTGAAATATGTATCACCTTTGCATGGCAATCAATTGTATTGTGATCACACTGTTGAATCAATCAATAAATAAATAAATGTCCTATTGGCTTCTTCAAATATGGTAACTAATGTGAGTTTGGGTATTCAAAACAAATTCCTGCAAATAAGATACTAACGCATTAAAACATTTTTATATTAACCTAATATGCTAGTTTATGCAATTACATGTTGTTTACTGTTTCTTAAAGAGTGCACAATTGTCTTTGTAAATGTTCCCCTCAAATCCGTATCATTGAATGATCTTATGCCCATGGGTATGCCATCTTCAGGTTCTGCACTTACAAGAATATGAATTTTAAAAAATGTAGCATCGTCATAACTCATAGATTGTGAGTACTATTCACTTCTTTATTTATATCATCTGTGTTGAATGATTATTTGCCATCGTTGTATTTATTGTTATATTAGTTATTTCTTGCTTAATTTTTGTTTTTTTATTGTATATGTATTAATTGAATCCATTGTCTTTGGATATATTTTGCATTTAGATTTTACAGCTTGTGGAATTTCAAATTGTGGCTCCAATAGGTTTAAATTGCCCTGCGAAAACATTATAAAGAATCTTAGGTGATTTTTTAACTTCATGTGTAAAGCCATTCCATTTGAATAGCTGCCAATTCATTTTGAATAAATGCACAACTTGACATTTCCAGGTAAATGGAAAATCACTGAATTATTAGACATTGATAAATTGTTGTACCTTATATAAAACATTGTTAAAGGACCAGTAAATACAGTAAAGTTGCATTATCAACAAATGTATGATAAAAAGACAATGCAATAGTGCTTTATCTGAACTTCAAATGAGGAATAGATTTGTTTCTTGAAAATTTCAGTTATGTTTATTTCTACTCCTCTTGTATCATGTGACAGCCATCAGCCAATCACACATGTATATACGTATGTTCTGTAAATTATTGCCCATGCTCAGGATGAGCTGGCGACTCAAAAAGTGTAAAGCGTAATTTCGACTTGAGTGTTCCTTTAAATAGATGAATATTAGCTGGTATTGGAGACACAGACAGGCTACAAAGTGTAAAAATGAGTGACTTCTGAGGCATTACACTATTTTACACATTACACATTCATAAACAAACACATACAACAAGACACAACTCACCACACAAAAGCAATTTTTTTTTTTACTCACAGGCACTTTTTAAGTTTTCACATGAATGAGTAGTCAGAGGGTGAGCAAAAGGAGCTAAAGAAAGAGGAGTGGAGACTGTGAGAAGGAACAGTATGGGGAGAAAGAGGATTAGAAAAAAATCAAAATGGCAGGAGACAAAGGGTAATATTTATCAAGGTCTGGCGGACTTGATCCGACACTGCGGATCAGGTCCGCCAGACCTCGCTGAATACGGCGAGCAATATGCTTGCCGTATTCAGCATTGCACCAGCAGCTCACAAAGTTAGGAAAGCGAGTGGGTAGAGTCAGCACTCTGGGGAAGGGCTGATTGTATTCTGTGGGCAAATATAGGTGATCTGAGGTGTGGCTGTGCAGTTCGGGATGTGGCTGTGCAGTTTGGGATGTGGCTGTGGAGTTCGGGATGTGGCTGTGGAGTTTGGTATGTGGCTGTGCAGTTCGGGATATGGCTGTGGAGTTCGGGATGTGGCTGTGGAGTTCGGGATGTGGCTGTGGAGCTTGGTATGTGGCTGTGCAGTTTGGGATGTGGCTGTGCAGTTCGGGATATGGCTGTGCAGTTCTGGATGTGGCTGTGCAGTTCCGGATGTGACTGTGCAGTTCGGGATATGGCTGTGCAGTTCCGGATCTGACTGTGCAGTTCCGGATGTGGCTAGGCAGTCAGTGCTTTGGGTAGGCAGGAAGAAACAGTGGAGGATAAAAGCTATTTTCTCCCTCCTCAGCACAATTGGGGTGCAACCTGAATGATTGGGGTGGTTTTACAACCCAATGCACCACTGTAGAACCACCACTGGATAGAGGGAGTGATGAGAATGAGAGTGAATCAGGTGAGAAAAACTGTTGTGAGAGAGACAGACAGGAGCGAATCAGTGGAAAAAGAGTGAAGATAAAACAAAAGAGACAAAAGAAAAAATAACACCATAAAAAAACAAAAACAACAAAAAAACACAGCTATTATAGGTTCAGTAACAGGGACAAGACAGAAGTTATGCAGTTCCAGAGACTGAAATCAATTGGAATACTCAGTGCCTAATCCTGAGATAAGCTTAAAAGCAATGGAAGTAATAGGATAAACAGTGGCACAAATTAATGTCTCAATTAATATTCTTTGTAAAAAAAATAAAATACACTTTGTTGCAAATTATGAGACAAAACAAATAAATATCAGGATTTTACTTTACTCAAAAGGTTAAAGGGTAGTGCTTGCTGATAGGTGGCTATATTTAGCCACCAATCAGCAAGTGCTCCCAGGTGCTAAACAAAAAATGGACAGGCTCCTAAGCTTACATTCCTGCTTTTCAAATAAAGATACCAAGACAAACAAATTGATAATAGGAGTATATAAGAAAGTTGCTTAAAATTGCATGCTCTGTCTAAATCATGAAAGAAAAAATGTGGGTTTCATATCTCTTTAAAGACACACATATTCACTAATGTGACACACTTATACACATATAATATATATATAAACAAATAATAAGAACAAAAAATCCAAAATGTATCAATAAACAAACCTTAACTGAATGTAAGACAATAAATGAAGACTTTGAAAAAAGTATTCTCTTCCCCTCACAGTATGTTTGTAATGAAGAAACTCACATATGGCCTGATGTTCTAAAGTTCTCCATTCAAATTAGATAATCTAAAATGATCCTGCAGCACTGTGAGATCCCTCTCAAGATTCTAAAATGCAAATTTTGCTATACTTCTCTACAGGGCATTTTCTGTATATAAAGGAGAGACAAGCCCAAATATAGCATCTCACGACATGAGAGTTTTGTTACTTTTACACTTTGTGCTTTGTATTTGATATTACTTTACACTTCAGATTGTGTTCTTTAAAGGGACACTGAACCCAATTTTTTTTTCTTTCATGATTCAGATAAAGCATGCAATTTTAAGCAAGTTTCTAATTTACTCCTATTATCAATATTTCTTCATTCTCTTGCTATTTTTATTTGAAAAAGAAGGCATCTAAGCTAAGGAGCCAGCACATTTTTAGTTCAGACTATGGACAGCACTTGTTTATTGGTGCTGTCCAATCAGCAAGGATAACCCAGGTTGTTCACCAATAATGGGCCGGCATCTAAACTTACATTCTTGCTTTTCAAATAAATACAGTATATCAAGAGAATGAAGAAAATTTGATAATAGGAGTAAATTGCTTAAAATTGCATGCTCTATCTGAATAACGAAAGAAAAATTTGGGTTCAGTGTCCCTTTAAGTTTTATTACAATTACGATTTGCACTTTCTATTTTGTATTTTAATGCATTTTGATTCCGTTTACAGCAATGTATTTAGGATTCTGATTTTACAAATTCTGATCATACTTTGATAATTAGGATCTTACTTTTGTAAATGTATGCGTATCTTTTATAAATTACATTGCACTTTGTAATTTTGTATGTAAAACAAAATTGACAGTTTCAGTTTCCCAGACAGTTTAAAGGGACAGTAAAGGCAAACTTAAGCATTTGTGATTCAGACAGAGCATGCAATTTGAAGTAACTTTCCAATTTACTTCTATTATAAATTTTGCTTAGTTACCTTGGTATCCTTTGTTAAAGAATAATCCTAGATGAGCTCAGGATTGTGCATGTGTCCTAAGCCATCTGATAGCAGTGTTTACATATAATATTTATAGCAATATTATATCAAACTCTGTCACTGCAGAGTGTGTTTAGCATTCTATGACAGCAGTGTTTGTAACTATGTATAACATTGCTATAAACATTTTTGCAAACACTGCTGTAAGATTACTAAGGACACATGCATGCTCCTGAGCTCACCTAGGATTACTTTTTAACAAAGGGTATGAAGAGAACTAAGCAATATTGATGATAGACGTAAATTGGAAAGTTGCTTAGAATTGTATGCTCTATTGAATCAATTTAAGTTTAATTTTGAATTTGCTGTCCTTTTTTTCATTACTTTCTAGGAGCCCGATGATCAAAGATTCTCTAGTTTGGAGAGAAATTATAGTGCAGACTTCACAGGGGCTGAACTCACTAAACTCTCTAAGAAAAAATGCAGAACCTTGAAGTCCTAGAGGGATGAGAGATGCCTTCCATAAAATATATATTTATATATAAGCATAAATATAAGCATATACATTTATATTTTAAGTAAAAATACAGTCCCTGTAGACTTTAATAATGGTTATATTTTAAAATCCTGTTGGGAATTTCTGTTCCTTAGTCAGGGCCTAGAGTGCTTCAATTGCATACTTTGGGAATATTTGATATCCTTTATATCAATCTTCCTTTGTGTTTACATTTATATTTATGCAAGAGCACCATTTCCTCCATATATTGGGATAATCTATAACAATACATTCCCTTACAATAATATTATAAGAGGAAAAGCCCAAGTAGTGCCACTGTTCGCTTGGGGTATTATAATCTGATGTATCTGGGTTATCCAGAATTCTGAACAGTAGAGCACACAGACTACTCCACTATAATAATGGATTCCACATTTGACCTTGACAGACAGGCCAGACAATTGAAAAGAACTGCTGACCTGAATGAGATTTTTGATGGAGGTAATACAACTGGGAGTACAATTATATCTACCACCTTAGAAGGGGCCCTAAAAGATGTCCATAGAACTATGTACCGTCAGGACAAATTTTGTTGGAATCGCCACTTTTTTGAAAAATATATAGAAAGAAAGCTGATACCCAGAGTGCTAAGAATTCAGCTCTTTCCAGCTTTTGAGTTTAAAAACCCAGCTTTTACAACTGAATGGGAAGAGGCCTTGTCTGAGTGTTCTGCCAAATTAATGGGTATATTAGTCAAACATGAAAAATCAGAGTATGACTTATTGGAGACTAAAATCAAGGAACAGAATGAGGTTCTGAAAAAATTTGAACACCACACAAATTTTAACCAACTGTATAAGTCTTACAAACAAGAACTGGACAAATATGAGCTAGAACTCAAAAATGCCAAACAGGGTAAACTCAATAGAGATATCAGTGATTTCAATAATAATAGGGTTTATAAATGGCGTTAAAATGTCTTTTACAGAAACAACAACAGGAATCCTAAAGTGAACATCATTGAGAGTGATGTTTCAGACACTGACAGAGAAGAGGGAAGTTCCACTAATTATCAATCCAGTAATGAAGACCCCCCTAACCCTGCCCCCCAAATTGCACCCAGATGATCTAGTAGAAACAAAAGGAAGGATTTTTTTAGATGCAGGAGAACAGGGAGGAGGACACGCAGAGGCAGGGGGCGCAAACAAAAAACTGTCCAGAGGACGAACGCGATCACACAAAGACAATCAGGGACCCTGGAGACCACCGAGAAGAGAACATAATCTATTCTCTCAAATTCGTCTGAATCACTGAGGGTGATTAATTTATCAGATATACAATTAGAACCAGAACATATGTCTGTACTCTCAAAAGGTTTGTCTTTTTGCCCCTCCAACAATGTCGATAAATTCTAAACCATCAAGGATATTCAGCTATTTATAAAAAAATTGCTTTGAAGAAAACACTTTTCCCAGAATTCTAATACAGATGGTTGGTCAGAAGAAGAGTTAGGAAGTCTCAGAGATCTGGAAAATTTACTGTTGGAATCAGAACCACAGACTCCTGTAAAATGGAGAGACAAATTGAACAACAAAACAACCTTTGTACCCAAAAATGTTAATGCTCCACAGATTGAAACATTTAGAGATTTGGTATGTCGTGATGTAACAGCTTTACATATTTTCCCTACACAGCAGAATTTAACATACAAAGAACATTTGGCTGTCCAAGATTAATGAAACAATGGGACCAAGTTGTGATAAGAGGATCAGATAAGGCTGGCAATATAGTGATATGGCCGTTAGAAATGTATTTGAAAGAAGCTGCAAAACAACTGAAAGATAAATCCTGTTACACTAAACTTCTTTTTAATCCTATGGAAGGATATATGAAAATTTACACTAACTTACGGCTAGATTTAGAGTTTTGTCGGTAAGGACCCGCGTAGCTAACGCCGGCTTTTTTCTGGCCGCACCATAAAAATAACTCTGGTATTGAGAGTCCACATAAAGGCTGCGTTAGGCTCCAAAAAAGGAGCGTAGAGCATATTTAACGCAGCTTCAACTCTCGATACCAGAGTTGCTTACGGACGCAGCCAGCCTCAAAAACGTGCTCGTGCACGATTCCCCCATAGGAAACAATGGGGCTGTTTGAGCTGAAAAAAAACCTAACACCTGCAAAAAAGCCGCGTTCAGCTCCTAACGCAGCCCCATTGTTTGCTATGGGGAAACACTTCCTACGTCTGCACCTAACACCCTAACATGTACCCCAAGTCTAAACACCCCTAGCCTTACACTTATTAACCCCTAATCTGCCGCCCCCGCTATCGCTGACCCCTGCATATTATTTTTAACCCCTAATCTGCCGCTCCATAAACCGCCGCTACTTACATTATCCTTATGTACCCCTAATCTGCTGCCCCTAACACCTCCGACCCCTATATTATATTTATTAACCCCTAATCTGCCCCCCACAACGTCGCCTCCACCTGCCTACACTTATTAACCCCTAATCTGCCGAGCGGACCGCACCGCTATCATAATAAAGTTATTAACCCCTAATCCGCCTCACTAACCCTATAATAAATAGTATTAACCCCTAATCTGCCCTCCCTAACATCGCCGACACCTAACTTTAATTATTAACCCCTAATCTGCCGACCGGAGCTCACCGCTATTCTAATAAATGTATTAACCCCTAAAGCTAAGTCTAACCCTAACACTAACACCCCCCTAACTTAAATATAATTTAAATCTAACAAAATCAATTAACTCTTATTAAATAAATTATTCCTATTTAAAGCTAAATACTTACCTGTAAAATAAATCCTAATATAGCTACAATATAAATTATAATTATATTATCGCTATTTTAGGATTAATATTTATTTTACAGGTAACTTTGTATTTATTTTAACCAGGTACAATAGCTATTAAATAGTTAAGAACTATTTAATAGCTAAAATAGTTAAAATAATTACAAAATTACCTGTAAAATAAATCCTAACCTAAGTTACAATTAAACCTAACACTATACTATCATTAAATTAATTAAATAAAATACCTACAATTACCTGCAATTAAACCTAACACTACACTATCAATACATTAATTAAATACAATACCTACAAATAACTTCAATGAAATAAACTAAGTAAAGTACAAAAAATAAAAAAGAACTAAGTTACAAAAAATAAAAAAATATTTACAAACATAAGAAAAATATTACAACAATTTTAAACTAATTACACCTACTCTAAGCCCCCTAATAAAATAACAAAGACCCCCAAAATAAAAAATGCCCTACCCTATTCTAAATTACTAAAGTTCAAAGCTCTTTTACCTTACCAGCCCTGAACAGGGCCCTTTGCGGGGCATGCCCCAAGAAGTTCAGCTCTTTTGCCTGTAAAAAAAACCATACAATACCCCCCCCCAAACATTACAACCCACCACCCACATACCCCTAATCTAACCCAAACCCCCCTTAAATAAACCTAACACTAAGCCCCTGAAGATCATCCTACCTTGTCTTCACCTCACCGAGTATCACCGATCGGTCCTGGCTCCAAAATCTTCATCCAACCCAAGCGGGGGCTGGCGATCCATCATCCGGTGGCTGAAGAGGTCCAGAAGAGGCTCCAAAGTCTTCATCCTATCCGGGAAGAAGAGTAGATCCGGACCGGCAACCATCATCTTCCAAGCGGCATCTTCTATCTTCATCCGATGAGGACCGGCTCCATCCTGAAGACCTCCATCGCGGACCCATCTTCATCCGGCGACGTCCAACTGAAGAATGACGGTTCCTTTAAGGGACGTCATCCAAGATGGTGTCCCTCGAATTCCGATTGGCTGATAGGATTCTATCAGCCAATCGGAATTAAGGTAGGAATATTCTGATTGGCTGATGGAATCAGCCAATCAGAATCAAGATCAATCCGATTGGCTGATCCAATCAGCCAATCAGATTGAGCTTGCATTCTATTGGCTGATCGGAACAGCCAATAGAATGCGAGCTCAATCTGATTGGCTGATTGGATCAGCCAATCGGATTGAACTTGATTCTGATTGGCTGATTCCATCAGCCAATCAGAATATTCCTACCTTAATTCCGATTGGCTGATAGAATCCTATCAGCCAATCGGAATTCGAGGGACGCCATCTTGGATGACGTCCCTTAAAGGAACCGTCATTCTTCAGTTGGACGTCGCCGGATGAAGATGGGTCCGCGGTGGAGGTCTTCAGGATGGAGCCGGTCCTCATCGGATGAAGATAGAAGATGCCGCTTGGAAGATGATGGTTGCCGGTCCGGATCTACTCTTCTTCCCGGATAGGATGAAGACTTTGGAGCCTCTTCTGGACCTCTTCAGCCACCGGATGATGGATCGCCAGCCCCCGCTTGGGTTGAATGAAGATTTTGGAGCCAGGACCGATCGGTGATACCCGGTGAGGTGAAGACAAGGTAGGATGATCTTCAGGGGCTTAGTGTTAGGTTTATTTAAGGGGGGTTTGGGTTAGATTAGGGGTATGTGGGTGGTGGGTTGCAATGTTGGGGGGGGGGTATTGTATGTGGGGGTTTTTACAGGCAAAAGAGCTGAACTTCTTGGGGCATGCCCCGCAAAGGGCCCTGTTCAGGGCTGGTAAGGTAAAAGAGCTTAGAACTTTAGTAATTTAGAATAGGGTAGGGCATTTTTTTATTTTGGGGGTCTTTGTTATTTTATTAGGGGGCTTAGAGTAGGTGTAATTAGTTTAAAATTGTTGTAATATTTTTCTTATGTTTGTAAATATTTTGTAATTTTTTGTAACTTAGTTCTTTTTTATTTTTTGTACTTTAGTTAGTTTATTTCATTGTAGTTATTTGTAGGTATTGTATTTAATTAATGTATTGATAGTGTAGTGTTCGGTTTAATTGTAGGTAATTGTAGGTATTTTATTTAATTAATTTAATGATAGTATAGTGTTAGGTTTAATTGTAACTTAGGTTAGGATTTATTTTACAGGTAATTTTGTAATTATTTTAACTATTTTAGCTATTAAATAGTTCTTAACTATTTAATAGCTATTGTACCTGGTTAAAATAAATACAAAGTTACCTGTAAAATAAATATTAATCCTAAAATAGCTATAATATAATTATAATTTATATTGTAGCTATATTAGGATTTATTTTACAGGTAAGTATTTAGCTTTAAATAGGAATAATTTATTTAAGAAGAGTTAATTAATTTCGTTAGATTTAAATTATATTTAAGTTAGGGGGGTGTTAGTGTTAGGGTTAGACTTAGCTTTAGGGGTTAATACATTTATTAGAATAGCGGTGAGCTCCGGTCGGCAGATTAGGGGTTAATAATTGAAGTTAGGTGTCGGCGATGTTAGGGAGGGCAGATTAGGGGTTAATACTATTTATTATAGGGTTAGTGAGGCGGATTAGGGGTTAATAACTTTATTATAGTAGCGGTGCGGTCCGCTCGGCAGATTAGGGGTTAATAAGTGTAGGCAGGTGGAGGCGACGTTGAGGGGGGCAGATTAGGGGTTAATAAATATAATATAGGGGTCGGCGGTGTTAGGGGCAGCAGATTAGGGGTACATAAGGATAACTTAAGTAGCGGCGCTTTGCGGTCGGCAGATTAGGGGTTAATTATTGTAGGTAGCTGGCTGCGACGTTGTGGGGGGCAGGTTAGGGGTTAATAAACATAATATAGGGGTCGGCGGTGTTAGGGGCAGCAGATTAGGGGTACATAAGGATAACGTAGGTGGCGGTCGGCAGATTAGGGGTTAAAAAAATTTAATCGAGTGGCGGCGATGTGGGGGGGCCTCGGTTTAGGGGTACATAGGTAGTTTATGGGTGTTAGTGTACTTTAGAGCACAGTAGTTAAGAGCTTTATGAACCGGCGTTAGCCCAGAAAGCTCTTAACTACTGACTTTTTTCTGCGGCTGGAGTTTTGTCGTTAGAATTCTAACGCTCACTTCAGACACGACTCTAAATACCGGAGTTAGAAAAATCCCATTGAAAAGATAGGATACGCAATTGACGTAAGGGGATCTGCGGTATGGAAAAGTCGCGGCTGAAAAGTGAGCGTTAGACCCTTTTTTGAGTGACTCCAAATACCGGAGGTAGCCTAAAACCAGCATTAGGAGCCTCTAACGCTGGTTTTCACGGCTACCGCCAAACTCCAAATCTAGGCCTTAATAAATAGAGCCTATAATGAAGGAATCATCACAGTTAAGGAAAATAAGTTTCTTACAGTTGATAATCCAAAAATAGCCACTTTCTATATGCTACCTAAGATTCACAAAAACGCTGAAGTGCCACCAGGACGCACGATAGTGTCTAGAATTGGCTGTCTGACCGAGAAGGCGAGTGAATATATAGATCACAGACTACGCCAATACATAGAGGAATTGCCATCTTACGTTCAAGATACAATGCAAGTCTTACAAAGACTTGAACATCTTACACTCAATGAATCAACCTGGTTGGTAACTACGGATGTGGAATCCCTATATACATCGATAAACCATAAACAGGGTTTACAAGCTATTAAATATTTCTTGGATAAAAATTCTGAGGAAGATGATGAACATGACAATTTTGTTCTCAAACTACTAGAAATGGTCCTGAGTTATAATTTCTTTACATTTGACAGTCAATTCTTCCTACAAACCCGAGGGACAGCTATTGGCCCTACTTGTGCACCTACGTATGCCAACCTGTTCCTTGGGTGGTGGGAAATTGAATTTGTATTCACTGAAGAAAATCATAAGTACACCGATCTAATACCATTATGGATTAGATTTATAGATGATATTTTCTTCATTTGGGAGGGTAAACATTTAGAATTACAATACTTCCTTACCCATTTGAACAATAATCACTAAATATCAAATTAACACATGAGGAGAGTTTGTTTCAAATAAACTTTCTGGATATCACTATACACAAAAACACAGATGGAGTTATTAACACTGATCTGTTTAGGAAACCAACAGCTACCAACAGCCTGTTACATAGTACCAGTGCGCACGCCCTGGGCACAATGAGAAGTTTGCCCACAGGAGAATTCTTGAGACTTCGACGAAACTGCTCAGAAGTTCATACTTTTGAGATGAGAGCATTAGAATTGGAGGATAGATTATTTAAAAGAGGATACAGTAAGAGATCCATTAAAAAGGCTAAACAGAGAGCCCGATTAACACCGCAGCAAAATTTACTCCACAAAAGGAATAATAAAAAAAGCTCTCAAACTCCTAGGCTTATTATGACTCACAATGCGCAAACTCCTCAAATCATAAACATAATTAAAAAACACTGGAACATCTTAATGACAGATCCTCTACTCAAAACCACACTCGGAACAACACCATCATTCGGATTCAGGAGAATAAAGAATATTAAAGATATTGTAACCAGCAGTCACTTCCAAAGGGAAAAGACAATTTTAGCATTCAACCCAGGAGCCCACAAATGTGGTAATTGTAGTACATGTACATTTATGAAAAGTACTTCTACAATTCAAGACAGATTTGGAAAAAATCACAAAATAAAATGATACATAAGCTGTAACACAGAAAGCGTGATTTATGTACTTCAATGTACATGTTATCTGTATTATGTTGGAATGATGACCAGGAAATTGAGGGTCAGACTCTTGGAACACCTAAGGAACATAAAAAATGCTGCCAAGGACAAAGAGGAATTGAAAACCTTAACTAGTGTAGCTACACATTTCCTAAGGTACCACAACTCCAACCAAAGAGATCTACTATGCTGGGGTATTGAGAAAGTCAGCTTAGGGTTTCGAGGAGGCAACCTTGAAACTGTATTATTAAAATCTGAAAGACGATGGATCTATTTATTGAACTCGGTCCAACCATGGGGCCTTAATGAACATGATAACCTTTATGTCTATTTGTAATTTATAATATACTGATTTGAAGATTTCAAGCAGTAGGATAAAAGAATAATTATAATACACATGTTGGAAAAGATAGTTATGAGAAATATGGCGACAACATCACTTGCATACCTAGGTAACTAGCCCTGATTCTGTTCACAGTGCATTTTCTTCCAACATAAGATGTGAAATGGTTGTTCCTTACAAGTACAAGTAACAAAGTATATTAAAATTTAGGTTATAATATGGGTTGAATCATATCATGCTATTGATATTGTGATACTTACCAGGGAGATTATCTGATATTCATCAATTATATTGATTTCAGAGGGCTTATAGTCTGGGGGTATTAGGGTTGGGATAATCCCCTTCACACATATTTCCCATCACTGAAATCTATAATGAATATAGTTTTATACTATTATATGCACATATTTATTTAATAGGTTTATTTTATCTATATTCACACAATATTTGATACACACAATTTCACAAACTTCACACAAGCATCACAAGAGTTTGTCACTCATACTTAAATATAATTCACATGATTTTTTATTGTTTGTTCGTCTTTTTATTTTTCACATCTAAACACATTTAAATTAATTTCTGTTCACTTTCAGGGCTATTTGCCCGTTGTTCATAATCATAAAAAGTATTATTCTTGGACCGCATAGGTCCTACTTACATCCAGTTTACACTTACTTTCCCTCTACAGAGTATTAGATATAAGAGATTTTGCTCTCCTTCTTTATATTTTTACTGTCATCTTCTGAATATATTGGGACTTCTACTTAATTCAATATTCAAATATGATTGATGAATAGGACCTATATGAATATCCATAATTTATGATACAATGTAACTATCAAGAGTCACGTAATGTATCACAATATAGTTGAATACATCATTTCAACCTGATATACAATTCCATATTGATACATTTAAATTATAAACATTGACCCTTTATATTTTACTTGTACTATGTGAGTCATGTACTCTATTTTGGTCCAACTAGCTATTTGATGCTATGAATGTAGAATACGATCTAACCATCAATAGTCACGTAATGTATCACAATACATTTGAATATAACATCTCAACCTGGTATATCATTCCATAATGATACAATAAAATTACAGATTTGTATCCTTTATATTTTATTTGTAAGATGGGAGTAACTTACTCTATTCTGTTTCAACTAGCGATTAGATGCGATGAATATAGAATGTATAGTTCAATTTCAATACTCGCTAGAATAGCTGTCGGTCAAGGAGTCTGTCTACGGCAGAAGCACCAATCACAGTGGAGCGGGGCGGGACTTCCGGTTCACAGGGTTTAAATCCCCACAAACTCGGCGGCTCTCTGCCTTTGATAAAGCCCAATAGGGCGAAACGCATCAGGGGACAGTGGTGAACTCATTCACACTCTATTCATGTGTACATTTTAACTTGCCCGGTACCCTGATCCATGTGTTGCTCGTGTTACTAACTTATTATAGTTAACATTGTGCATAGTCTGGGTTGTGCCAGACTTAGTTTAGCTGCTTGAATTACCTGAATGATTGCGGTCCAAACCTAACCTAAGGGTAGTGATTGCTATTCTGACCATTTTATTATTGCAGCGCAGGCTGCACTATATCACTAGCAGTGGAAATGCCGTGCTCATGTTAATTGTTCTGATGACAAATTAATAATATCAGCTGAGATATTCACAACAACGTAGCTATTGTGTTACTAACTTATTATAGTTAACTATGTGCACAATCTGGGTTGTGCCAGACTTAGTTTAGCTGCTAGAATTACCTGAATGATTGCGGTCCAAACCTAACCTAAGGGTAGTGATTGCTATTCTGACCACTTTATTATTGCAGCGCAGGCTGCACTATATCACTAGCAGTGGAAACGCTGTGCTCGTGTTAATTGTTCTGATGACAAATTAATAATATCAGCCAAGATATTCACAATAACGTAGCTATTGTGCTCATGCTAATCATCCACATTATTATCATTTTATATCAGCTCTGCTATTTAGCATAACTATATCGCTCTTGACTTGGCTGTAGTATCTATTAAGGGAATGCGAGTTATTCGCAGGAAGCATATCAGCATTAACTCCTTATTTTGTTACTCTAGTTGAATATATAGGATACTTTAACTTTGTGCCAATTTACTTATCGTAAGCGGCTATTCAGAACATATGCTGCAGACATATGATACACGGTGATTTGGGTCACGCTAGAACATATGAACATATTAGCACTAGTTCCCTATTAAATATACTTTAACTGAAGGTATAGGGACTCCTACTTTATGTTAAACTATTCATCACTAGCGGTTATTCATAATAAATACTGCAGACATTGATATATAGTGTTTTGGGTCACGCTAGAATATAGGAATAGCACTAAATACTATCCAAACGCTTATAATGATCATGATACTCCTACTCATTAACTGGGAAACATCACCGGTATTTGAATGTCATGGTCTGATACAAATGTATTAATCGCAGTGTGTTACTCAGGAAAAGTACCCTAACCATATGACAGATAGTGATCTGGGTAAAACTGAGTCCTTAACATTGATACACCTTATAGATATCTGACCACATCATAGTCACATCAATTACTTATAGGTAGCTTAAGTTATATTAAATGAATACAGCCGCTGTACTCACGCCAACTTGTATTAGGTGACCAGATCACACGGGTCTCAATGATATTGTAACGATGATGTGATCAGGAACTAGATGACATTATACAGTGTTTGATATGAATCACAAGGAGGGAACTGACCACCACTAATGCTCAATTTAAGATTATTAAAGCCTACAATAATAAAAAATGTGTCTAATTTTACTAACCCATAACTGGAATGGATACTATACTAATTAAACACGTGTATTGACACACTTACATTTAAACATTGTGGTTTGATATTGTATCAAGTACGATTGTTAGTGCAATTGAATTGTTTTACCTAACAACTAATGAGTCTAGATGTATCTTTATTTTGGAGAGGAGATTCTATAATAATATACCAATTATAATTGCACACTATGTGCTAAATTTAAATTCAAGCACTACCATTTTTTTATACAATTTTTGATAATATGAATATACATATATGAGGAGAACAGTGGGCCACGTAAATACCACATGATTACTTCTCTTTAATACACCCGTGTGTTTGAACCTATTATCAACTAAATTTAGCATTACACTCAATTATCATATTTCTTTGAGTATATTTGAGTTGATATCTGGCTGATAATGCCACATAGAATCTAGTCAGGGTTTTAGCCCCTGAGCACGAAGGAACACTGTAGTTTAGAATTTAGAGAGCAACTTTAATCGGTTATCATTTAGATCACAGTAATTTATACAGGCCGAATTACTATATTTTTGTGATCTATAATACAACCTATTACATTGATCCAGGTACTGGAGTGTATTTTAATTGTGTGTTAATCAACCAAACAATTTTGTTTTTTTATGCTTTAAAATTAATAAAGGTTATATTTTAAAATCCTGTTGGGAATTTCTGTTCCTTAGTCAGGGCCTGCGAGCTTGCGGAAGCATAAACCAGCCACTTGTAATGGCTGGTTATTTAACGTGCTCATGTAAACAGACAAATTTGCACCTTTACTGGTGCACATTAAAATAGCGCTCCACTTGTAGTCTAGCCTTAAATAGGTGTTTTGTTAATTCTGAGCAAACTTCACCTTCCTACAGCTGGTGAGATAAATGCTGGTATAAAATGCTACCCTGTTTAGCCCAGAGAACTCCCCTGTCCCTCCCACTTTCTGAAACTGTGAGTTTTGTTTTACAATAGAAAAAAAAAAAAATGCAATGTAATTTGTAACATATACACAGAAATATACAAAATATGATCCTAATTTGTTAAAGTAACACAGAAGCCTTCAGAGCATAATCAGAATTTGAAAATTCACTGCTATATACAGAGTCTAAATGCATTAAATACAAAATAGAAAGTGCAAATGTAATACAACTTAAATGACCCAATCTGAAGTGTAAAGTAATATAAAATACAAAGAACAAAGTGTACTTGTAACAAAACTCTGGCGTGTCTCTCTGGCACTGGGCTTTTCTCTCCTTCACATACAGAAATGCAGGGAATGGTCTTTAAAGAAGTATAGCAAAATTTGCATTTCTAGAATCTTGTGAGAGATTTTACAATGCTGGAGGATCATTTCAGATAATCTCATCTAAGCAGAGAGCTTTATGGGAGTCATGATCATCTCTCAAGTTTCTAGCACTTCCAGATATTGAAGTAAGGTTTGTAAAGTTTTATATAAGGTTATTAGTGTTAAAGTTCACCTGTTACTTTTCAATACAAAGTTTACAAAAAAATAAAATGCAATCAGAACTTTAGCATTAACTGATTCTTTTTAAACACTGATACCATAGAACCATGTGAGATGATTGTAAGCATATTTGGAAGAGCTCTCTAAAGTATAATCAGTTTCAACATTAAGGTTATCCACTATATTTACTGTAGAAATAAAACCATTTGATAATGTTAAAAAATATAAAGTACAGCCTATTCAGAAGTAAGAATAAGCTATAACTACACCCAGGAACATATTTTGTGGGGGAAGACTGATGCAAGCCATTGAACATGCTTTAAGTTACTTTGGAAAGTATTAGCTTTGTATTCATATAGTATTCTATCTGCTGGAAACTAGTGTCTTTGATATGACTACTCAATTTAAATTACTTTAGAGCTGATGTTAGGATTTTTCCTACTGAGCTTGAGAAAGGGCTTTTGAAAAGGCATCTAGAGCAAATAAGAGATCTTTGTTTTGCTAAGTATATATTAAAGGCTTTTACATTCTATACCTGCACATTCTATAACCTGGAGTTTTCACAATTTCTCAGACTTTATAATTTTTTCTCCTGTGATTTTTGCAGTAATCACAAGCTTTACACTTCAATTAAATAAGTTACATTAAAAAAATACACTTTTGGGCGTAACAAAAAAAAATAAACAAAATTCTCCTGAACTCTCAGCGGCAATGTGTGTGTGTGTGGGTGCTCTGACAAAATGCAGATGGACATTTGGCAGACAACATTCTGTCAGATGGACATTTGGCCGATGGACAGAATGCCGAAGCATGTTCCGATTTCGGCCGAGGGCAGATACGCTCCAGAGTGCTCTGTTCTAATCAGAGCCTCGGGCACCGCAACTGCCTCTGGGAACCTTACCATGGGTCCCAGCCTGCACGTCTTGTAATTCTCTGTCTGGGAAATTATCTATCTATTGAATCTATCTATTTATCTATCTATTTATCTATCTATAAAATCTATCTGTTGAATCTATCAAATTTATCTATTGAATCTATGTATCTATCTAATCTATGTATCTATCTATAAAATCTATCTATCTATCTATTTCGTGGCTGGACTGTTATCTGACAGCCACTTGTGTGTCGGCCAAATGTCCATCGGCCAAATGTCCGATGGCCAAATGTCCGATGGCCAAATGTCCGTCTGCCAAATGTCCGTCAGCTAAAAGTCCGGCCACGATGTGTGTGTCTGGGGTCTGGGTGGTTATATAGGTTTAAATTGGTTACTTTATATTTTTGTGGTATTATTGTTTTTTGCTTTTTTAGTTTCTCTTAAAGTGACAGTTGTCCTTTTATTCAAATTATTTTCTGGAGCTGATTTTTCTTAGCTATGGACATGGATAATGATGATATTGTTCTTAATAAATGTTTATTATATTTAGAGGTGCAAATTGTTTCTCCTTTGCAATTTTGTACTACTTGTTTAGCTAGAATGTAAAGAAAAAATATTGCCTTATGAGCCTAATGTCTCTCAGGATAATGCTGTTCAGCCCTCTCCTCAAACGTCCCAAGCCTCTATGGCGTCACATGCAGAGCCCTGCAGTTCCTCTCAACCTCCTGGTGGGGTATATTTGCCTGCAGATTTTGCTGCTCAGATATATTCTGCGGTATCTGAAGTTTTATCTGCTTTTCCTGTTTTAGGAAAACACAAGAGGAAAACTAAATAGATTGTAAAGTTCTTGTTTCAGCAGCTTCTATACAGGTTGATCCTCATCTTAATTCTACGGAGGATGTTACCTCAGTTCCTTTTGAGGGCAAAATTTCTGATTCTGACAGTGTTAATCTTTTGTCTGAGGTGGAAGAGGTAACTTTTAGGTTTAAGCTTGAGCTCCTTCATGTTTTATAAAAATATGTTTTGGCTACTTTGGATGTTTCTGACTCTCCTGTTGTAGTTAATCCTAAGAAATCTAGTAAGCTTAATAGATTCTATGATGTCTCTTTCTCTACGGAAGTGTTTCATGTTCCAGATCGTGTGACGGAGATTATTGCGCAGGAATGGGAAAAACCAGGGATTCCATTTTCCCTGTCTTCAGGCTTTAAAAAGATGTTTCTTATTGCTGATTCCATTAAGGATTCTTGGCGCTCGGTGCTTAAAGTAGAAGGGGCTGTTCCTTCTCTGGCTAAGAGAACTACAATCCCTATCGAGTATAGTTGCTCTTTTAAGGATCCAATGGATTAAAAGCTGGTGGTATATTTGAAAAAGATATGTTTGTGCATCAGGGTCTTTAATGTCAACCTGCAGTTTGTATTGCCACAGTGACAAGTGCAGCATCTTATTGGTGCAATGCTTTATCTAAATCTATTTTAGAGGAGACTTCGGTGGAGGAAATTCAGGATAGGATTAAGGCTCTTAAGCTAGCCAATTATTTTATTTCTGATGCTAATATGCAAGTTATTAAATTGGGGGCCGAGCTGTCTGCTTTCTCTGACTTGGCTCGCAGGGCTTTGTGGCTTAAGTCTTGGTCAGCGGATGTTTCCTCCAAGTCTAAGCTTTTGGCACTTCCTTACAAGGGTAAGACATTGTTTGGGGCTAAATTGGCAGAAATAATATCTGATGTTACGGGTGGAAAATTATCTTTTCTACCGCAAGACAAGAAGATTAAATTTAAGGGACGTCAAAGTAATTTTTGTTCCTTTCGTAATTTCAAAGGTCAAAAGCCTTCCTCCTCCGCTTCCAAACAGAAACAATCCAAGTCATCTTGGAGACCCAGTCAGTCCTGGAGCAAGGGGAAACATTCTAAGAAACCCTCAGCTGAGTCTAAATCAGCATGATGGGTCGGCCCTCAGTCCGGAGTCAGATCATGTGGGGGGCAGACTTTCCCTGTTTTTTCAGGAGTGGTTACGAGATGTCCCAGATCCATGGGATGTGGACATTGTTTCTCAGGGTTACAAGATTGAATTCAATGTTCTCCCTCCCAGGGGCAGGTTTTACCTCTCAAGGTTATCTGCAGATCAGGTAAAAAGAGAGGCATTCTTGATCTTGAACTGTGTTCAGGATTTTTTCTCTCTGGGAGTGATTGTTCCAGTTCCAGTAAAGGAACAGGGTCTAGGATTCTATTCAAATCTGCTTGGGGTTCCCAAAAAAGAGGGAACTTTTCATCCCATTTTAGACCTAAAGTGTCTCAACAAGTTTCTCAGGGTGCCACCCTTCAAAATGGAGACCATTTAGTCCATTCTTCCTTTGTTTCCGGAAGGTCAGTTTGTGATGACCATAGACCTAAAGGACGCTTATCTTTATATTCCTATTCACAGGGATCATCAAAAATTTCTGAGATTCGCTTTTCTAGACTAACACTTACAGTTTGTGGCTCTTCTGTTTGCCTTGCCACAGCTCCCAGATTTTTCTCAAAAGTTCTGGGGGCTCTCTTGGCAGTGATCAGGTCTCAGGGAATTGCAGTTGCACCTTACTTAGACGACATTCTGGTTCAGGCACAATCTTTTCAACTAGCAAGATCCCATACAGAGATCTTGTTATCTTTTATAGGTTCCCATGGATGGAAAGTGAATCTGGGAAAGAGTTCCCTTGTTCCAGCTACAAGGGTGGTGTTCTTAAGGACTATAATATATTCCCTATCTATGAAGATTTTTCTGACGGAGGTCAGGAAATCCTAAAATCTCTCTGCTTGCCTCTCTCTTCAGTCTACTGTTCGGCCATCTGTAGCCCAATGTATGGAAGTAATTGGTTTGATGGTCGCTTCCATGGACATAATTTCTTTTGCTCAGGAACATCTGTCTCATGGCACATGTTTCCGGAGACCTTCTTGGGTGATTGTGACCATGGATGCCAGCCTGTTGGTTGGGGAGCAGTCTGGGACTTGTTAAAGGCGCAGGGATTATGGACTTGGGAGGAGTCTGCTCTTCCCATAAGCATATTGGAGTTGAGAGCAATTTACAATTCTCTGATAGCTTTAGCCCAATTTATCAGCTTTTAGTTGGACAATATCACCTCTGTGGCTTACATCATCGACCACCAGGGAGGAACTCAGAGTTCCTTAGCTATGAGGGAGGTGTCTCAGATTATTCAGTGGGCAGAAGTTCACAATTGTTGTCTATCTGCAATCCACATTCCAGGAGTGGACAATTGGGAAGCGGATTTTCTGAGAAGACAGTCTTTTCTCCAGGTTAACCCTCAAATGGGGGATGACAGAGTTGGATCTGATACGGTGTCTCAACAGAATGCCAAGCTTCCAAGGTACGGTTCAAGGTCAAGAGATCTGCAGGCAGCTCTGATAGATGCTCTGGCGGTGCCTTGGAGGTTCGGTCTAGATTATCTGTTTCCTCCGTTTGCTCTTCATCTACAAGTCATTGCATGTATCAAACAGGAGAGAGCGTCAGCAATTCTAATAGCTCCTGCATGGCCTCGCAGGATTTGGTATGCAGACCTAATGAACATGTCATCTTTGCCTCCTTGGAGGCTTCCTCTGAAGAAGAACCTTCTAACTCAGGGTCCTTTCTTCCATCCAAATCTTGTTTCTCTGAAACTGACTGCTTTGAGATTGAACGCCTAGTTTTGTCTAAGCATGGTTTTTCTGAATCAGTCATTGAGACAATAATTCAAGCTCTCAAGCCTGTTACTCAGAAGATTTACCAAGAGGTATGGCATAAATACCTTTATTGATGTGAATATAAGGGCTACCCTTGGAGTAGGGTTAGGATTCCTAGAATTTTGTCTTTTCTCCAGGAAGGTCTGGAGAAGGGGTTGTCAATCAGTACTCCGAAAGGTCAGATTTCTGCTTTATCTATTCTATTGCATAAGCATTTGGCGGTCCTGCCAGATGTCCTCGTTGGAGTCTGAACCTTGTTCTTAAGGTTTTGCAGCAGGCTCTGTTTGAGCCAATGCATTCCATAGATATTAAATTGTTATCTTGGAATGTTTTGTTTCTTGTTGCCATCTCTTCTGCGAGGAGAGTTTCGGAATTCTCGGCTCTGTAGTATGATTCTCCTTACCTTATCATTCATGCGGATAAGGTGGTTCTACGTACTAGACTGGGTTTTCTTCCTAAAGAGGTTTTGGTTAGGAATATTAATCAAGAAATTGTTGCTCCTTCTCTCTGTCCCAATCCTTCTTCTCATAAGGAGCATTGTGCATGCTTTAAAATTCTATATACCGGCGTCTTTTGCCCTTTTTGTTTGTTTCTCAGGAAAGCGTAAGGGTGAGAAGGCTACTGCTACTTCTCCCTTACTTTTGGTTGAGAAGTATGATTTGTTTTGCTTATGGGACTGCTGGACAGCAGCCTCCTGAGAGAGTTATAGCTCAATCCACTAGGGCTGTCTCGTCTTCTTGGGCTTTAAAAAATGATGCTTCTGTGGAACAGATTTGCAAAGCTGCATCTTGGTCCTCTCTGCACACTTTTTCTTAATTTTATAAATTTGATACTTTTGCCTCAGTTGAGGCTTCTTTAGGGAGTAAGGTTCTTCAAGCGGTGGTGCCTTCTGTTTAGGTCCACCTGTCTTTTTCCCTCCCTAGTCATCCATGTCCTCTAGCTTGGGTATTGGTTCCCACTAGTAATTGATGATGTTGTGGACTCACCATATCTTAGGAAAGAAAACATCATTTATGCTTATCAGATAAATGTATTTATTTCCGGTTATGGTGTGTCCACAACCCCACCCTTATATTTAAGACAGTTATTTTTTACTAAACCTCAGGAACCTCTACACCTTTGTATTATTCCTTTTCCATTTCCCTTGGGACGAATGACTTATTGGAAGGGGAGTGGTATTTAACAGCTTTGCTGTGGTTCTCTTTGCTGCCTCCTGCTGGACAGGAGAGATATTCCCACTAGTAATTGATGATGTCATGGACTCACCATATCCATAAAGAAAAAAATGTATCTAGTAAGCATAAATTATGTTTTTCATTGGCATACGCACATATGCTATGGGGGCCAATGCACCAGTATTCAAGCTCAGAGAACTAGTGGTGATGCGTAATGCACCTGTGAAGACTTAATTTGTGTCACTTAAGCAACTGCTGACTCTCTGGAAAAAAAAGGTGTAGTATTTCAATACTGATGCATGGGCCTTCACAGTATATGTGCGTATGCCACTAAAAAAGTTTACTTGCCCATGGTGCAACAAATTTTGATCATAAAAGCTGTTTGTTTAGCGTCCCTGAATAGTTTTGTGGAAAAGAGTAAAAACACCCCTCCTGTATGCGTTTATACACACTGTTATTCCCAGTTAGTGTTAGATTCCATGCAATCTGCTGTTGATAACAACAAAGCCATAGAATCCCTATTACTATTCATACCAGTCAGACATCGCACTTCTCAACATTTAACTGGGTTAATCAAAGCAGCTGTTCCCAAGAAATGCAACAAAAGTTATTTTTCTATGGGATCTGCTAGAACATAATAACAGCTATTGCTAATATGCGTGGAAGCTCTCAGTACACCTGCTGACCCATTGTTTGCAGTGATTCCTAATAGCTAGTGTACCTCTGCTTTTAAAATAGATTATGAGTGAAGCGCTATTTAGCTCTTCCACTCGAGCATTAACTACACTAGATGGAGGCTTTTTGCGCTCGTCATTGTGCTCTTGTATTATGAATTGAAAGTAAAATGTTTGCGCACAAGTGTAAACCGACAAACAAAAAAAGTGCAACTTTTAATATCATGAACACTTTAACATATACCCCTGAAGACTTCAATCGAATGTGAAAACTGCAAAAAAAAAACACCCATACCCGCACCCTAACCTGATCGCTTTTATTCAAGTAAGCTAAACCCTAAATGAATTATTATTATTTCACATTCTAATGTTCTTCACATACAGAACAATGTCTTTTTTATTATATATATATATATATATATATATATATATATTTATATATATATATATATATATATATCTTTATATCTATTTCTATAGATAAATAGACAGTACATGAACAGTTTCAGATATATATATACTGCATATATATATTTAAATTTAATAATAAAAACTACATTTATGCTTACTTGATAAGTTCTGTTCTTTTGGAATGATGATATTCCATAGGGCTTCATAATATATCGGATATATTTCCAGCCACTAGGAGGAGGCCACAAACCCACACAAGAGCAGAAAATAGGAAACAGATAGGTAGAAACCCAAAAGCAGGGTCTATAGAGGTGCCTCAGTACTGTTGCCAAAAATGTAAACAGACGGGGCCTATTGCAATTCAATCATCATTCTGAAAGAAAATAATTTATCAGGTTTTCTTTTATGATAGTCCATAGGGCTCCATAACATGTGGCATTAATAACCAAGCAGATTTTCCATTTTATGAAATTGGTGGTACAATTTTCTGGCAGCTTCTAATTATCAGACATTGTGGCCTGACACTGTTTTCTGCCAAAAACTGTTTGTGAAGAAGCAAAAACATTAAAGTGGTAACATTTTGAGAAGGTAAGCAAAGAAGACCATGTTGCAGCTTCGCAAATCTGCACCAAGGATGTATCAATTTTGAAGTTGCAGCTGTACTTGTAGAATGGACTGTCATACGCTTTGGGGGCTACTTTCCCACTGCCAAGTGAGCCTTGTGAATTAACTACTTGAGCCAAGAGGCCAAAGCGACAGTATAGTAGCCTTCTATCCTTTCAGAGTCCAAGAGAAATTAACAAACAATCTTGAAGATTTTCTGAACTCCTTAGAAGCTTGAAGCTAAAACTTCAGTGCTCTAACCACATCAAGATTATGTAAAAGTCATTCTTTAGAATTAGTAGGATCTGGACACAAAGAGGGAACAACAATCTCATGATTGATATTTTCAATCAAGTACAGCTTTATCTTTGTGAAAAACTAAAAATAGAGAATCACAGGACAAAGCTGAAACTCTCCTAGCTGAGGAAATTTATAACAAAAAAACACTTTCCAAGATAAGAGTTTGATATTAATAGAATGCATAGGTTCAAAGGGAAGATCTTCCAGAACAGAAAGAACTAAATTCAAATTCCAGGGCGGAGAAATCAGTCTCACAATGTGCCTAATTCTTACTAGCACCTGGACAAAGTCTGAAGTTAAACTATCTTTATACCAAAGAGAACAGATAAACAGAAATGTTACCTTTTTTTTTTTTTTTTTTTTTTTTTAAAGCTTTATTGATGCAAAAATCAAGATATAGTCAGGAGATAAAAATTTGGTTACACTCCAAAACAATAACAATCATGACTACATACAATTTAACCAAGCTATCTTCTGCATCTTAGAAATATTGATTCCGTCCGGCTGATCTCATCCTAGGGTGGAAACTGATAAGTCCATATTTCGAAATGTTACCTTTTTATGGAGCTAACAGACAAACCCTGGTCAAGCCCATCTTGTAAAACTGAAGAAATCTAGGAATCCTAAAGGAATACCAAGAAAATCCTCTGTAGGAGAACCATTCAAAGTAGGCCCTCCAAATTTTGTGATTTTTTTGAGTAATGGGTTTTCTGGCTTGAATCAGAGCTTCGGAGAACCCTTTATGCTATAAAACAAGGTGTTCAAACTACACACCATTAAACTTAGAGATTTGCAATCCTAATAAAAAATAAGGCCCTTGAGACAATAAATCTTGTCTTAGAGGAATAAGCCATGAGAGTGATGAGGAAATCTGCACTAGATCCACATACATTGTTCTGTGGGGCCAGGCTGGAGCAATCAAGATTACCAAAACTGAATCCTGTTTGATTTGAGCAATTACTCTTGGAAGTAGAACAAATGGAGGAAACAGGTATGCTACATGAATATTCAATGGACACCAAGGCATCTATCATTTGAACCTTTTGATTTTTTATCTTGAACAATACATTGGAATTTTGTGATTAATATGGGAGGCCATCAGATCTTTTTCCAGTAGACCCCATTTGATCACTTACTGATGGAGTTTCCATGGTAATCCTCTTCCCAATTGTTCACTCCTGGAATGTGAACTGGTGACAGGGATCATTGATTCCTCTCAGAATCTTGGACACTTCCTGCATAGCCAAGAGACTGCGGTTACCTCTTTGATGATTTATGTAGGCCACCGCCATGATATTGTCAGACTGGAAACAGATAAACCGTTCCTCTTTTAAGAGGGGCCAGGACTAAATATCCAGAAGAAGGGGACAAAACCTTGCACTCTTTGAGAATTCCAGATTGCGCCCCAGTCTGAAAGACCGGCAAACGTTGTCACAATAGCCCAAGATGGGCAAAGAAAGGAAGCCCCAAAGGTCAAAGAAGGACCTTGTATCCACCAAGAGAGATACTCTCTGACAGACAAATCCAAAGCAATCTGATATTCCAATTGAAGATAATTCTTTGACCACTGATTAAGCATAGACAGTTGGGGGTCACAATTTAAGGCAGGCAAAGGGAACTCCGTCCAAAGTCGCACCTACTAAACATTGTGAAGTTTTATTCTGAGTGATTCTGTTGATGACTCCTAGGAAAGACACCCTTGTAGCTGGAGATAAAGAGCTCTCTGGAACATTTAATCTCCAACTGAGGTCTTGGAGGAAAGGTAGTAGCCTTTGGGTATAGGCATTAGTTAAGGCAGTGAAGGAGCCTGCATTAAGATATTATCCAGATAAGGAGCAATTGAGATCCCCTGAGCTCTGATCACCACAAGCATTGCTCCTAACACATTTGAAAAGATGTGTGAAGTTGTAGCTAGACCAAATGCAATTGATCGTGATCCTTGTGAGTAGGAATGTGCAGGTATGCATCCTTGAGGTCTATAGTAGACATGAATTGACCTTGTTGATTAAGAGAAACATTGTGTGAATTGTTTCTATCTTGAAAGTAAGGACCCTGACAAACTTGTTAAGGGTTTTCAAATCTAAAATGGGTCTGAAAGTCCCTTTTTTCTTTGAGGCAATGAAAGAATTGGAGTGAAAACCTTGACCCTGTTGGAACACAGGTGCAGGAATGATTACTCCCATATCGTCTAAATCCTGAACACATTGAATAAAGACAGCCGTCTTTGCAGGATATTTGGGGACATGAGACAGATTGAATCATCCTCAATGATGCCTGGGGTGAAATCCTATCCTGTAGCCTTGGGATATAATGTTTTGAACCCAGGGGACCTGGACTGACAGAAAACAGGTCTTATGAAAAATAGTCAGTCTGCCCCCTACAAGAGCAAAATCTGGACTGGGGTCACACCTTCATGCAGATTTTGTATTGGTGTTGGACTTCCTGGACTGCTTGCTCTTTGCCCATGAAGAACCATGCTTCCAGGCTGGCTTGGAGGGCTCAGGCTTTTGAGAAGAGGAGGACTTCTACTCTTCTGAGGAACAAAACTAGGCACACTGGAACAGATTGGCAAACCAGAAGTAAAAACATAACATAGAGAGGTGTCAGTAGGACAGTCTTCAAAGTGTTTCAGTAGGGACAGATTCACTATGTTCCATTATGTACAAAACTCACAAGTATAGAGGAGTATGAACAACACACATTCACTGATGAAATGTAAAGGTAGAGAGCCCTCTACACTTGTCAATTTACACCCCTGACACTTGCAAAGTACATAAAGGGTAAGTTAATATCTAGGCCATATAATGAAAATACTGACAAAATACCCCGTGACCCCCTTGCAGCTCTGCATGGGTACTGACAGCCTCCAGTAACAGCATCACAAATTGAGGCTGATTTTAGAAGAAAAATGCAGACAGATGCTTTGAAGGCATTTTCCTTCCTCAGCTGCAGCTCCAGAGTGAGGAGAAAAAGGTTGCAAAGCTAAGGGGTTAGGGCTACCACCCAGAACAGTACCGGTGCCTCAGAGAGGCTAAAAACAGTGAAAAAAAAAAGCTTTTATTAAAGTCTTATTTGAAAAACATATATACATACCAAAAAAATACCCTATATGCTGCATAGGCTAAGGGACATGCTGATTGCACATAGCTATTAGTCATTTTCTTAAAGGGCCATACCCCTCTTTTTTGATACAGGTAAAAAGAGCATCCCAGTGCTGACAAATGGTCTAAAAAGGGTGTCAGTGGTCTGAGAATGCTTTCCTAAGTGATGTAGGGCAATTGTATTCCTATTTTAGGAAAAAAATGTGTCAGTTGCAGAGCAGGCTAAGTCCCCTGGCAATGATGTACCTGTTTCAGAGTACCTTCTAATAGTCTGGGAGCTCAGTCTGTGCTGTGGTAAGGGGCTTACCGGAAGTAGCACCCCTCCACCAGCTTACTATTCACCAAACTGCAGCAATATCCAATATAGAGCTCATCCAGTGCTTGTACACGTACAGCAGAGGATTTCTAAGGAAATACTGTTTTCCCACAGGAGTAGGCTAAGGGACATGAGCTCCCAAACATTAATCCATATACAAGTAGCTTGTACACCTCTATTCTCGCCTTTCTCTTGGGAGGCCAAGAATAAAACTGAGGAGAGATGAGAGGGAATTTAAGCTCTTTTGTGGGTTCTTGGCCTCCTCCGTTATGGGGCCCTATAGACTATCATCATTATATATAAATTTTCTATGTGAAGAACATAGGAGATTAAAATAAGCGGGGTTCGCAACTTAGAACTAACGGGGTCGGGTTAGTGCACATGTAAATTTAACAATCTTAATATTAAAATTTTAAGTTACATTTTTTTTTAAATAATTATGTTAAATTATTAAACATACTGTAAATAATTCTAAGTAACACATAGAATATTTATATAAATATTTATATATATTGTTTAGTATCTATACTATAATTGTGTTTGTAAGCGTCCGTCGCCGTCGGCAGTTGCGCACGCATCCTCAAAGGAATGTTGGATGTGTGAGTAGGTGACAGACAGCTTCAGGAGCTCCAACTCTCAGCTGTAACATAAGTGCCCCAATTAAAAAAAAAGGACAGGGGAAGAGAGAAAAGAGAAGGGGGAGAGAGCAAAAGAGAAGGGGGAGAGAGCAAAAGAGAGGGGGGAGAGAGCAAAAGAGAAGGGGGAGAGAGCAAAAGAGAGGGGAGAGGGAGTGCAAAATAGAGAGGAGAGAGAGAGCAAATGAGAAAGGAGAGGGAGAGCAAAAGAGAGGGGAGAGCAAAAGAGAGGGGAGAACAAAAGAGAGAGGGGAAGAGAGCAAAAGAGAGGGGTGAGAGAGCTAAAGAGAGGGGGTGAGAGAGCACAAAAGAGAGGGGGAGAGAGAGAGCAAAAGAGAGGGGGAAAGAGAGCGCAAATGAGAGGGGGAGAGAGAGAGAGCAAATGAGAGCTGGAGAGAGAGAAAAAGAGAGGGGGGAGAGAGAGAGCAAAAGAGAAGGGGAGAGAGCAAAAGAGAAGGGGGAGAGAGCAAAAGAGAAGAGGGGAGAGAGCAAAAGAGAAAGGGGGAGAGAGCAAAAGAGAATGGGAGAGAGCAATAAAGAAGGGGGGAGAGCGCAAAAGAGAAGGGGGAGAGAGCAAAAGAGGGGGGAGAGGGAGAGCAAAAGAGAGGGGAGAGGGAGAGAAAAAGAGAGAGAGGAGAGAGAGAGAGCAAATGAGAGGGGAGAGGGAAAGCAAAAGAGAGGGGAGAGCAAAAAAGAGGGGGGAGAGACCAAAAGAGAGGGGGGAGAGAGCAAAAGAGAGGGGGGAGAGAGCAAAAGAGAGGTGGGAGAGAGCAAAATTGGGGGGAGAGAGCAAAAGAGAGGGGAGAGGGAGAGCAAAAGAGAGAGGAGAGAGAGCAAATGAGAGGGGGGAGAGAGAGCAAAAGAGAGGGGAGAGAGAGCAAAAGAGAGGGGGAGAGAGAGAGAGCAAAAGAGAGGGGGATAGAGAGCAAATGAGAGCTGGAGAGAGAGTAAAAGAGAGGGGAGAGAGAGCAAAAGAGAGTGGGAGAGAGAGCAAATGAGAGGGGAGAGAGAGAGCAAAAGAGAGGGGGAGAAAGAGCAAATGAAAGGGGAGAGAGAGAGCAAATGAGAGGGGAAAGAGAACAAAAGAGAGGGGGAGAGAGCAAAAGAGAGTGGGAGAGAGCAAAAGAGATGGGGAGAGAGCGCAAAAGAGAGGGGGAGAGAGAGTGCAAAAGAGAGGGGGAGAGAGCAAAAGAGAGGGGGAAAGACAGTGCAAAAGAGAGGGGGAGAGAGCAAGCAAAAGAGAGGGGGAGAGAGAGCAAAAGAGAGGGGGAGAGAGAGAGCAAAAGAGAGCATAAAAGAGAGGGGGAGAGAGAGAGCAAAAGAGATGGAGATAGAGAGCAAATGAGAGCTAAATAGAGAGCAAAAGAGAGGGTAGAGAGAGAGCAAAAGAGAGGGGGAGAGAATGCAAATGAGAGGGGGGACAGAGAGCAAAAGAGAGGGGGGAGAGAGCAAAAGAGAGTGGGAGAGAGCAAAAGAGAGGGGGAAAGAGAGAGCAAAACAGAAGGGGAGAGAGAACACAAAAGATTGGAGGAGAGTGCAAAAGAGAGGGGGGGGAGAGCAAAAGAGAGGGGGAAAGAGAGTGCAAAAGAGAGGGGGAGAGAACGAGCAAAAGAGAGGGGGAGAGAGAGAGAGAGCAAAAGAGAGGGGGAGAGAGAGAGCAAAAGAGGGGGAAAGAGAGCAAAAGAGAGGGGGAAAGAGAGTGCAAAAGAGAGGGGGAGAGAACGAGCAAAAGAGAGGGGGGGGAGAGAGAGAGAGAGCAAAAGAGAGGGGGAGAGAGAGAGAGCAAATGAGAGCTGAAGAGAGAGCAAAAGAGGGGAGAGAGAGCAAAAGAAAGGGGAGAGAGAGCAAAAGAGAGGGGAGAGAGAGCAAAATAGAGGGGATAGAGAGAGCAAAAGAGAGGGGAGAGAGAGAGAGCAAAAGAGAAGGGGGAGAGAGCAAAAGAGAGGGGGAGAGAGAGAGAGCAAAAGAGAGGGGAGAGGAGAGAGGGGGGAGAGAGAACAAAAGAGAGGGGGAGAGAGAGCAAAAGAGAGGGGGTAGAGAGAGCAAAAGAGTGGGGAGAGAGAGCTAAAGAGAGGGGGAGGGAGAGCAAAAGGGGTGGTGAAAGAATCAACCTGGATGGCAGGTGGATTCCGAAAATGGCAGGGTGGTGAAAGAATCCACATGGATGCAGCGTAAGCCATTTTTTTAATCCACCTGGATGCAGGGTGGTTCCGTTACCAAAAATGGCAGGGTGGTTCCGTCACCACAAAATACTGCCCTCTGGGCAGGCTTTCCCACTTATTTATTTAAAAGAAGAGTTACAAAATAGGTTGTTTCTACAACTGTAGCTAAAACAAAATTAGACTGCCCCTTGGGCAGGCTTATTGACTAGTATTTAATAATTTTAAATAATTTATATTTTTTTAAAAAAAATATTATTTCAATAGCATGTTAAGATTGCTAAGTTTTCATGTGTGCTAGCTCAACAGTGTTAGTCCTAAAATGCAAACCCCAATTCGCGTTGCACATATTTTATATTATTATGCTCTTCACAAGGGCGGACGTACCAGTCCGAGGGCTAGAAGGGGCCCACAAAAAGTCCTAATGAAAAAAAAAAAAAAGTTTATTACATGACAACTTGGGGAAGGGGATGGGGCACAAAAAGTGTAAGCTACATTTTTTGCTGACACGAACTCTGTTATAAACGGCTTTTTTATTTTTTTTATAATGGTAATGTAGTATCATGTGATGTTTTGTGTGCTATGTTTCGCTGCTCTTGTAATCCCGGCCCAGCTCAGGACTGGTAAGGATCCTGCAGGACTGTCTGAAACCTTCTTGCTAGCTATGTGTAATTTCAATATACATATATATTTAGATATGTAAATGTATGTATCTCTATGTTAAAGCAGGACTTTTTTTCTAACACCTGAGACCTCATATCTTTGAGTCCTTAAAACTTTTTATTGCAATTTTTTACATTGGGCATAATTACAAGTCGCGTGGCAAATCAATTGCGAAAATTCAGCGCACATTATTACTTTTTCACATTTGGGATTGCGCAGCTATTAAAAGTTGTAAAATAACTTATATTGCGCACAATAACCCAAACAGCCAAATTGCGTCCACCCCAATCTGTTGAGCAAAGCCCATGACGTATTCTCCACGAAAAGTGTACATGAAAATGTGTACATGAAAATGCGAATATTTCATATTGCACAAATTTTTTCAGAACGGAATATGTTCTATTTATTTATAAATAAATATTTCTCTTTAAATGTAATGATTTTTGGACAGAATATATATTTATAGCGAGATATGTATATGAATATATATATATGTCTAGATATCTCGAGATCTAAATGTGAATATCTCATTGAAAATCCCTCTGAGATATTGTTTAATGTGCATAAGATTGCAATGACAGTGGAGGGCCCTCTAGTGGGCCTGTAACAAAGTTAGGGGATAACTGAGTTGAAGTTTGGAGTTTGCCTTGTGTGTTGTTTTTACTTTGTTGCAACTGGAGGGGCGGAGAGTGTGCTTACCTTTATAGGTCCAAGTTGCAGTGGTCCCGGCCTCTTTTCCTGCTTCCTGAGCTCGGTACACTATCAATCGTTTGACAAAGCGGTAGAGTTAGTTAAGTCTGCAGGAAGGGGGGCAATGCTGGTGAAGCTGGATATAGAATCCCCTTTCAGATTGCTCCCATTGCACCCATCTGCTTTCAAGTTTATGGGTTTGAAATTTGATGGGGGGTATTATGTGGACAGATGCCTGCATATGGGCTGTTCCTTATCCTGTGTTTTATTCCAGTGCTTTAGCGCCTTCCTGCACTGGGTGGTTCAGGAGTCAGCAGGAGTGGGGTGGATAGCCCATTACCTGGATAACTTCCTGCTGCTAGGCCGAGCAGGATTGGGAGTATGTGATCAGTTAATGAGGGTTATGCGGTTGGTGACAGTGGACTTTGGGGTTCTGCTAGCCGAGGAGAAAACGCAGGGCCCATGCACGTGCCTTACATTTCTGGGGATCAAGATTGACACCGTGGAGGCGGAATGTCGGCTTCCTCAGGACAAAGTGGTCAAAGTACTTGCTGTGGTCAGGACAGTGGCGGGATCCGCTAGCATTTCCCTTAAACAGTTGCAGTCCCTATTGGGCATGCTGAACTTCATGGGTAGGGCGATTCCTATGGGGTGAGTGTTCAATAGGAAGTTAGAGGAGCAGCTGAAAGGTCAGAGGGTGAGCCCTGGTGTATTTAGGGTCACTACGGAGATGAGAGATGATCTCAAGGTCTGGGAGTCATTTTTGTCTCACTTTAACGGGGTTTGCCTTTGGCGACGCGACCAGATGTAAAACCAGTCATTGCACCTGTTCACAGATGCAGTGGGCAGCTTCGGGTATGGGGCATACCTGGAGGGCGAATGGAGCTCGGGAACATGGCCCGAACATTGGGTGACCAATGGTCTGACTAAGAATTTGGCGCTGCTGGAATTATTTCTGATAGTAGTGGCTGTGGAATTATGGGGGCAGAAGCTCGCAAACAGGGAGGTGGTGTTCTGGTCCGACAACATGAGCGTGGTGTATGCCATTAACAGGTTGTCGACGTTGTCACCGGTGGTAGTCAGGTACCTCAGGCACCCGTTCTTGCGCTGCTTACATCTTAATTTTGTGTTCACAGCCTGCCATGTCCCAGGGGTACATAATGTCTTGGCAGATGCTCTGTCTAGATTCAAGTGGAAGGAGTTTAGGAGGTTGGCTCCAAGGGCGGCTGCCACGGTTTAACTTGCCCCTTGTTTCGCTGGCAGCTGGCAACATGTGGGCATCAATCATTCCGTTAGTAAAGGTGTCCCTGGCTCCTAAGACCTGGACAGCGTATGAAGCTCATTGGAAGGCTTGGGAAGCATTCTGCTTGGAAAAGGGTTATGGACTTTAACACACTAAAAAAAAGGGAACCCATCACGCAGCAGCGCTTGAAACTGTTGGTAGAGGCGCTTGATGGTGTTTGCTTGTGTAATTATGAGGTGTTACTGTTTAGGGCAGATTTTCCGTGGCATTTGCCAGGGCGTTGAGGGTAGGCGAACTTGCATCCTCTGCGTTGATAGGCGGCAAAGTAGGGATCCTGCTGGAGCATGTAAGGGCCTCTGACGGAAGTCTGCTGCTATTCGTTCCGCGTTCAAAGACAGATCAGGCGGGAAAGGGGGCTTGGCTCCCTTTGTCCAGGCATGAACTATCGGAGTGTTGTCCAGTGGATAATGTGGAAAGTTACATGCGGGTCCACCCGGCGGGGCCGGCGGAATTCTTTGTGCATGAGGACTCTTCGGCGTTGTTGGTATTTCAGTTTAAAAAGGTTCTTGCCTCTGCGGCAGCTGCGTGTGGGTTAGACCCTGCGAGGATTGCCTCCCATTCCGTCAGGTTTGGGGCGGCAACTAGCACAGCTTCTCGGGGTGCACGTGAGGGTGAAATTAAGTGTTTGGGGTGCTGGAGATCAGGACGATATAAATTGTATATCTTATCTTGGAATGAGTTGCTCCCCCTCTTGCAAGAGGCCTACAGGAGGTGGGGTTTACCGTATATTGTGGTTCTTCACATAGGGGGTAATGATTCAGGTTCCCTCCCTGCCTTAGACCTTATCAGACGTATGGTCTCAGACGTGAAATGGTGTCATATCACAGTAATTCTCAATCTCTATACTTCATGTTTTCCACGTTTCACTGTCCCTTTAAACATAATATCACATGACCGTTATGCCTTTATAAGCCCTCCTCTCTAATTCATCGATGCTTGGTAATTTGATTCACATGAGGAGTGATCACAACTTTCAAGAAGCTCTCTCCATTTTCGTCAAGTTGTTTTCTAACTTTATATCTGCAAAGTTCTCTTCAATCACAGGACAGCATACTTCATTCTGAAACGCTAACTGACATACAGCGTGTCTGCAGTAGTTCGGCGTCTGACGTCATCAGCACTCCGGGAGTCAGTGTCGCAGCTCCTCTCTGTTGCCGGATTCTACACTGCTTCTCAGGACAACTGAATTGCTAGCAAGCAAAGTCTTCACAAGTACACGCTGGTCATGAAGTGTTGGGTATCGTACTAAACATAAAGTTATTGCTGAAGTTACGCTAATTTCATATGTTCCTAAGACTGTATATACTAACAAATCAAGCTTATACATATACTTACTAATGGAAAGTGTGCATGTTTAACATCTTCTGCATATATCCTGGTTATTTCTGCATACAATACACTGCCATAACAATTCTGCTGCATTCATAAATAAGGTTGCATATGAACTTTACTAACCTGAACATTTAAGCATTGTACCTGAGTGATAAGCTACAATCTATTTAAAGAGATACTAACAGAGCTTCAATTACATAAAGTTATAATTTATTCTATATCCAAAGAGATTATCTATTGTTTAGCAAATGCTATTATATTACTTAGGAGAGTATTAGCACATTCACATTGTTGTGCATATCTCCAGCAACTAAAGATAGTTGTTATTTACTTTTGACCTAAACAGGTCACCCTCAGTCAATGAGCAGAATAAGGTTCCTAGTTTATCAAGGTACCTAGGTTTGGTGTGAGACTGAGTGGAGTAGATACAACTGGGTTCATATTAATTATATAATAAATCCTCACATATTACCAAGCCACCCTTAACCCACTTGTATCTATAATGGATGTTACTGAATTGTCCAACCGTGTTGGAACCCTTTCTCAAAATATGGATATAATGATCCAGGGTCTTAGGGACCTCCAAGTTGAAAATCAGGAATTACGAAAATATATTAGGGATCATGTACCTGCTCAAACTTTACCATCACCTCTTGTTTCTCCTGAGCCACAAATATGTCCACCTGAGAGATTTTCTGGAGACAGAACTCAATTTAGAGACTTTAAAAATTCATGTACTTTATTATTTTCATTGAAACCAAGAACTTATCCTACCGAAAGGGTTAAAGTTCTAACGGTAATTTCTTATCTCACTGGTGAAGCCAAGGCATGGGCTAATGCATACTATGAGAAAGAAGATCCTATCTTAAACTCATTAGAATCATTTTTTAATGCCATGTCCTTACTATATGAAGATCACGACAAACAAGCTTCAGCAGAAAATTCTATCAGACATCTGCGACAAGGTAGACGCCCTGTAGAAGAATATATAACTGATTTCAAAAGATGGGCACCTGACACACAGTGGAATAACCCAGCTTTGACAAATCAATTCCGTATTGGATTAGCAGATGCTCTAAAAGATGAATTGGCACGTGTGGTTATTCCTAAGGACTTAGAAAATCTTATGACCTTGTCTATATCTATTGATCGTCGTTTGAGGGAAAGGAAGATTGAAAGAGGGTCATCAGAATTATCCACCAAGAAAGCCTATAGCTCTCATTCAGTTTCCACTGTCCGTTCAACAGATGAGCCTATGGAGATAGGTTTTGTCAAAGGTCCTCTTAAACCTGAAGAAAAGGCTAGACGAAGACAACTTAATCTTTGTTTATATTGTGCTGCTAAGGACCACGGAGTAAAGGAGTGTCCAATTCTGTTAAAATCAAAAAAGGGTAAGCAAGAGATAGCTCATTTAAATGAGACTGTTATAAAAAACTCATCTCACTTTACTCTTTCTGTTTGTCTACAGTGGGATCAACATCAACTTAAAGCCCAGGTGGTAATCGATTCAGGAGCAACTAATAATTTCATTCATTCATCCTTTGTTGAAAATCACAAGATTCCTATAATTAAAAAATTAATTGCATTACCTATTCGAGTTGTTGATGGTTCTTTTATCAATTCAGGTCCTGTTACCCATCATACAGATCCATTATCATTAACATTTTCATCAGGTCACTCTGAATTGTGTACCTTTGAGGTTATTCATTCTCCTTTGTACCCCATAATTCTAGGACTTTCATGGCTAAAGAAACATCAACCAAACATTTCATGGAATAGTGGTACTATTTCCTTCGACTCACCATATTGTAAAAAACACTGTACACAATCACAAACTATATTACAGGTTGATATCACAAATATACCAACAGAGTACTCAGATTTTTATGATGTTTTTGATAAGGTTGAGGCTCAATCTCTACCTCCCCACAGACCCTACGACTGTCCTATCGATTTAAAACCAAACAGTAAAATCCCTTATGGTCGTATATATCCACTCTCTGAACCAGAACTGCTTCATCTCAAAGGATATCTTGAGGAAAATCTAAAGAAAGGTTTTATTCGGCCTTCTACATCTTCAGCTGGTGCCGGGATCTTTTTCGTGAAGAATAAAGATGACAGTCTCAGGCCTATAATTGACTATAGACAACTGAACAACTGTACAATAAAAAATAGATATCCTTTACCTCTTATTCCAGAACTCATAGAGAGGTTACAGGGTGCTACCATTTTCACCAAACTGGATTTAAGAGGTGCATATAATTTAATTAGAATTCGCAAAGGTGATGAATGGTTAACTGCCTTTCGCACTAGGTATGGTCTCTATGAGTATTGTGTCATGCCTTTTGGTTTGTGCAATGCACCTGCAACTTTTCAGTTTTTTATTAATGATGTTTTCAAAGATTTACTTGACACATACATTGTCATTTATTTGGACGATATTCTCATTTATTCAAATTCCAAAGAGGATCACATACAACATGTCAGAACAGTTCTTTCAAGATTAAGACAGAACAACTTATATGTTAAGGCAGAAAAATGTATATTCAATTCTGATACTATTTCTTTCCTGGGGTATCATATTTCACCAAAAGGAATATCCATGGAGGACAACAAAGTACAAGCTATCACTAACTGGCCTATTCCAAAAAATAAGAAAGAGCTCCAGAGATTCCTAGGATTCTCAAATTTTTATAGAAAATTTATTAAAGGTTTCTCTACTATCGCAAAACCTCTCACACTACTCACCCGAAAGAATAACAAATACCACTGGAACCAACAGGCAGATGATTCTTTTAACGCTCTCAAACATAGTTTCATTACCGCTCCAATTCTACAATTCCCAGATCCATCGAAACAATATACATTAGAAGTAGATGCATCTGAATTTGCAATAGGAGCCATTCTGTCTCAAAGAGATTCTTCTACCAACATGCTTCATCCTGTTGCATATTATTCTCGGGTTATGAATTCGGCCGAAATTAATTACCCAATTGGGGAAAAAGAACTTCTAGCCATCAAGGCTGCATTAGAATTTTGGAGACATCTATTAGAAGGCGCAAGATTTCCAATCATCATATTTACAGATCATCGTAATCTACAATATCTAAAAACTAACAAAAGTCTTTCTTCCAGACAAGTCAGATGGAGTTTATTCTTTACTAGATTTGATTTTATAATCACTTATCGTCCAGGAGTAAGAAATACAAAGGCAGATGCTCTATCTAGATATTCAACTCCATTAACTGAGATTTCTGAACTAAACTCAATAATACCACCAGAAAAATTCATTGGCCTCTTAGTGGGGAAAACATCTATTCTCAAAGAACAACAACAGAATGATCCATTGATTAATGATTCTAGGATTCATAAAGGTAATGATGGATTTTTTTACCATGGTCATGCACTGTATGTTCCAGAATCTCTTAGGAATGACATTTTAGCTATGGCACATGATATTCCACTTTCAGGACATCCTGGTTTCAAGAAAACTCTTCATTTAATTCAAAGGGATTTCTGGTGGCCGCATATGATTCAGTCTGTAAAACAGTACATACAAGGGTGTGCTGTATGTACCAAATGTAAATCTCAAAGAATTCACCCTTATGGTTTACTTCTATCTCTTCCAATCGCTGACAGACCTTGGCAAGATATTGCCCTAGACTTCATTGTCGATCTACCTCCCTCTTCTAACAACACAGTCATCCTGGTTGTTGTGGATCTCTTTTCAAAAATGGCACATTTTATACCTATTCACACTTTGCCAACAGCTTCAGAAACAGCAGATTTGTTCATCAAACATATTGTCAGATTGCATGGGTTACCTAAGTCTATTACGACTGACAGGGGTACACAATTTACCTCTCGATTTTGGACACAACTCTGTTCTAGTTTGCATATTGATCGCCGTTTGAGTTCAGCTTACCATCCTCAAACAAACGGTCAGACCGAAAGGACTAATCAGAGTTTAGAGCAATATCTAAGATGCTACTGTACATTTCAGCAAGACAACTGGTCTTCTCTTCTACCTACTGCTGAATTCTCATATAATAACACCATTAATTCATCTACCAATACAACTCCATTTTTCATTAACTATGGGTTTCATCCCTCTTATCATCTTCTTCAAAGATCAGAAAGTTCTTGTCCCTTGGTAAATGACACTGTGAATACAATTGCTGAAGGATTCATTCAACTAAAACAGATTTTACTACAATCTCAAGAAAGGCAAAAACGTTATTATGACTTAAGGAGAACGAAACCTCCTGAGTATAAGGTGGGAGATCTAGTTTGGTTGTCTTCTAAACACTTGAAGCTTCACATTCCCAGTAAAAAGCTTGGTTCTCTGTTTATTGGTCCTTACAAAATTATTAGGATTGTTAATGCTAATGCTGTCACTTTACAACTACCAAGTTCTTTTAAGATACATCCAACATTTCATGTATCCCTTTTGAAACCTTATGTTCCAGTCAGAGATCAAGTCTTGACAACTCAAGTTCCGACACTCATTGAGGATGAAGTATCATATGAAGTTGATTCCATTTTGGATTCTAGATTCTATAAGAATTCTCTACAGTATTTAGTTCGGTGGAAAAATTATTCATCAGAAGAGGATTCTTGGGAACCATCCACTAACTTATCAGCCCCTAGATTGGTATCTCTGTTTCATCGCAGACATCCAGACCGTCCCAAACCCTGATCTGCGGAGCAGATCGTTAAGGGGGGTGTCCTGTCATATCACAGTAATTCTCAATCTCTATACTTCATGTTTTCCACGTTTCACTGTCCCTTTAAACATAATATCACATGACCGTTATGCCTTTATAAGCCCTCCTCTCTAATTCATCGATGCTTGGTAATTTGATTCACATGAGGAGTGATCACAACTTTCAAGAAGCTCTCTCCATTTTCGTCAAGTTGTTTTCTAACTTTATATCTGCAAAGTTCTCTTCAATCACAGGACAGCATACTTCATTCTGAAACGCTAACTGACATACAGCGTGTCTGCAGTAGTTCGGCGTCTGACGTCATCAGCACTCCGGGAGTCAGTGTCGCAGCTCCTCTCTGTTGCCGGATTCTACACTGCTTCTCAGGACAACTGAATTGCTAGCAAGCAAAGTCTTCACAAGTACACGCTGGTCATGAAGTGTTGGGTATCGTACTAAACATAAAGTTATTGCTGAAGTTACGCTAATTTCATATGTTCCTAAGACTGTATATACTAACAAATCAAGCTTATACATATACTTACTAATGGAAAGTGTGCATGTTTAACATCTTCTGCATATATCCTGGTTATTTCTGCATACAATACACTGCCATAACAATTCTGCTGCATTCATAAATAAGGTTGCATATGAACTTTACTAACCTGAACATTTAAGCATTGTACCTGAGTGATAAGCTACAATCTATTTAAAGAGATACTAACAGAGCTTCAATTACATAAAGTTATAATTTATTCTATATCCAAAGAGATTATCTATTGTTTAGCAAATGCTATTATATTACTTAGGAGAGTATTAGCACATTCACATTGTTGTGCATATCTCCAGCAACTAAAGATAGTTGTTATTTACTTTTGACCTAAACAGGTCACCCTCAGTCAATGAGCAGAATAAGGTTCCTAGTTTATCAAGGTACCTAGGTTTGGTGTGAGACTGAGTGGAGTAGATACAACTGGGTTCATATTAATTATATAATAAATCCTCACAAATGGATGTGTGCATGGCTTCATGTTGTTAAGGTGTGATGGTCTAATGTGGTTGCACGACTGCATTGGAGGTTCATGATTTCTCAAAGGGTGGCATACAATGTGAGGAAAAAAGTGAACAGAGAATTGGGAAGAGCGGTCACGGCATTGTCGGGATTTATCGTTAGGCATGACAGCATTACGGCTGACAAGAAAGAATTATATCGCCCTGATGGAGAGCATTTGGCAGATGAGGGGTTGGATATATTCCTAGCAGACATAAGGAGAGCACTATTGTCTCAAGTTTAGAAAACAAACAAAAAAAACTGTGGTTGAACGCTGCCAAATTGTTTAACGATTTTGGGGGGGTTCTGGTCTGGATGTTGTCAGTTGGGTTGGTGGCAAGAGTTGCACTCAGTTCCTCTTGTGGCGGTCGGTCATAGCCCTGGAGCGAGCAGTCCGAATGATGAGTGACGGCCTTGGGGAATCAGGGAGGGGTGACGCCCGCTAGGTGCTGGCCTAGGGGTTCCCCTCCTCGAAGTATGGCTGAAGAGCTCATAAAATTTACATCCATTCTATGCTAAGAAGCGTCAGCAATCCGTGCTACGCTGTAGGTACCTATGGGACTTTGACCGGCTGTTGGTAGGGGATAGTTAGCTAGGGATAATGTGCCACCAAGGGTTATAGAACTTTTACAAAGTTCAAGTTAAAGAGTTGCCTAGGAAACTATCTAATAGTTTCGATAACGTTTACATTTTAATAAACGCGACCGTGACCGGTCTTTTCCCAATTCAGTTGTTGTGTCTTTATTATTGTGGAGTAAGGTAAAATAGGATGTAATAGGAGGTTTATCCCTTATGACAGTGGAGGGCCCTCTAGTGGGGCTGTAACAAAATTAAGGGATAACTGAGTTGAAGTCTGGAGTTTGCCATGTGTGTTGTTGTTACTTTGTTGCAACTGGAGGGGCGGAGAGTGTGCTTACTTTTGTAGGTCCAAGTTGCAGTGGTCCCAGCCTCTTTTCCTGCTTCCAGACTTCGAGGGGATTTTACTGCCCGCCCGCCCGTCCCCGTGGAAGCAGAAGTTGGCGGCAAGGAGCTGAAGGTGGCATAGTGGTAGGCTCTCGCCCCTGCCTTGAGTAGGTTTAGTTGAATCAGCTCTATAAGTCTAGGTTTTAATTTAGACCTCCACCCTTAACCAGCGGGTTGTATGACAAGTTGGTTGGGGTCACTCTCCTGGGTTGGTGGTTGTGCCCTAGCTGGCGGTCGGTTATAGCCCTGGAGCGAGCAGTCTGAATGATGAGTGATGGCCTTGGAGAATAGGGGAGGGGTGCCGGCCTAGGGGTTCCCCTTCTCGAAGTATGGCTGAAGAGCTCATAAAATTTACATCCATTCTATGCTGAGAAGCGTCAGCAATCCGTGCTACGCTGTAGGTACCGTATGGGGCTTTGACCGGCTGTTGGTAGGGGATAGTTAGCTAGGGATAATGTGCCACCAAGGGTTATAGAACTTTTACAAAGTTCAAGTTAAAGAGTTGCCTAGGAAACTATCTAATAGTTTCGATAAAGTTTACGTTTTAATAAATGCGACCGTGACCGGTCTTTTCCCAATTCAGTTGTTGTGTCTTTATTATTGTGGAGTAAGGTAAAACAGAAGGACGTAATAGGAGGTTTATCCCTTACGTAAAATCTTTTCATTATCTTCATAGTTAAACATATATCTATACATATAAATCCATGTTTCTCAATGTATGTGTATGTATGTAAATGTAAAATCCCTGCATCTGCTATTTTTTTCTAACACCCGAGATCTCATATCTTTGATCTCTTATAACTTTTGTGTGCAATATTTTTTTTAAATCATTTTTATTAGACAGTGTTAATATGAATGTAACTGTACTTTGTAATTTATTTTTGAAGTGTTTTGTGAAACTTTTCTGTTGTGCAAAACCATTAACTACAGCTCCTCGAGCGTGGAAAGGATTGTTGCATAAAATGCGAATGCTCGCGAGAAATCGCAATTTTTTAAGACTTGTAATACCTGCACAATGGAAATTGATTGTGAAAACACCATATCATGTGCGAAAAATCACAACGCACAACTTGTAATTTTGCCCAATAGTTTTTATGAGTTTAACTGTACTGTTAAATGTATTTTTTATGTTTCTTGTGTAACTTTTATGTCTCGCATAACAGTTATCCAGAGCTCTGAAGTTGCGCTAACCTGGCGCACGATAAATTAAATTGAGCTCAAGCAAACACGTTTACTTTCAACTCGTAATATGCATGCTATTTCTCTTGCGCACAAAGAGACGTTAAATACCCTAGATCGCTCATATGCAATAGTTAGCGCGCCACTCATAATCTAGCCCTTTATCTAGAATGCAGTTGCTTTCTGGTCAAACAGAATTAACTGTGGGTGTTTAGATCACTCTAACTGTTCCTAACCCTAAATGCCCTTCCCTCACCACAAAAAAACATGAATACTCTACCCAATGCATTCACTACAATAAACTATAACCACAACTTTCCCTAACTGCACTTTCCTCATACCCTCCATTGTAATTGACCCTTATCATGTCTTCCCTAGATCAAATTCCCTTCCACAATTAACCCTAACTTTAACCTTCCCCACTATATATAACCTAAATTACTGACCTAATCTGTCACCATTTCTATCCTGTATTCCTCAACAGCCTACAGCCTGCGTTCCTAACTCTTCACCATTAAAACCCTACAGGACCCATCACTAACTCACCTCCTATGCAATTCTATTCAATTCCACCATTGAAACACTTAACAACCACCCTACATTATACCAATATAAAAACATTGTCTACTTAAAAAAATAACTGTACAAAAGGCCCATTAAGCTAACTTTTTTGGAAGTCCATTTAAAAGTCTGTTTTGGCCAGAGGCAACATGTCTGCTTTATGTTGGTTGTTACTGTGTTCTAAAGGGTTCCCTACTTTATATATGGACAAATTAGCAATCCAGCTTGGTAAAATAGATCGGAAGTAGTGTGGTGTAATTTTCATTCATTTATTAAATACTTAGGATACTTTATAAGCTACACCTTTGTTGGCTGAATATAAAGGAATTATATAAATGCACAGGGAAAGACAAAATCAATAAAGTAATAGTTTATAGTCAAGAAAAAAAACTGACCTTCCATGCCTTATTTCAATTCAGCTAAAAGAATTTTCAATAAAATCTGGAACTGTTTCAAGAAACTACACAGCTTTTTCAATCATTTAATAAGTTACGGCATAATCCATTGAAAATCTAATAGAATAGAATAGAATAGAATAGCAAAAGACTACTAAAATAATAAAATACGTTTAACTCGTGAGGGTGATTTTAAATGTACACCTTATAAATTGATTCAGTATAAACACAAGTAATGAAAGTAAATATGCTTAACTAAGTGGGTTATGAAGGTGAATATAAGATATTTTAAGGCACTAAATAGAGTGCACAATAAAAAGAAATAATCTAGTCAAAGGGATGCTAAACCTGAAATTAAACTTTCATGGTTCTGATAGAACATTTAATTTTAAGAGAGTTTACAATTTACCTCCATTATCAAATTGTACACAGTCTTTTTATATACACACTTTCTGAGGAACCAGCTCCTACTGAGCATGTGCAATAGTTTACAGAGTATACTTATGAGAGTTTGTGATTGGCTGAAGACCATAAAATGTTGCACGAAAAACTTATAAGGGCTCAAACATATGAGGTCTCAGGTGTTAGAAAAATAGTCAGGCAAAGTGCTTTAACATAGAAATACATACATATACATGGCTAAAGATGTATATGTATGTATTTATATATATATATATATATATATATATATATATATATACACATATATATATGTGTAAGCAAAGAAAAAATGAGTTTCACTAGTGTGCAATGTATAAACAAACCCAAGTAGGTATCACACTCCAATGTCTCAATTGGCTTATATATAGCTGAGTGATCACAACTGTGGAAATAGCTTATATGGCCACAGCATGTCCCAAATGTAACGCTGTACACAGAAATCCTTCAACGACCCAAACAAACTCAGTAATATCAATTTGCCTAGACAAGTGATACAGACAAGTTCGCAATTGTCCCAAACTTATACACACTAGCGGTAGTGGAACCTCCAAAGAGCAGCCTGTGCTCAAACAGCATTTAGCTATGCCCACTTACCGCTCCACAGTGTGTCCGTTCTATATGCTTGATTCCTGGTTTCCAAGTGTAGTCTTTTGCTGCAAACAGCGGAGTTTTGTTGAACAGGGGTGTGTCCGATCACATGATCATATAGGCCAATCGTTATTCCAGAAGACGGTAAACTCTGCTGCCAATGTGACTACAGATACTGGACTGTGTGCGGGCTCCCTTTGCCTCTGGAAGCCTGGATAATTTAATGGTAATCGAAAAAAAACAAAGTCCCAAAGGCAAAGTTAAAAGAAAAAACTTTATTTCATTCCAAAAGAATAAAAATAAGCAGGGGGTCCCAGGTAACTCTCAGTAAAACAGCACTGCTGTACTGTTGGCTGACATGTTTAACTTTCGACTAGTGTGCCGTAATCATAGCTAATTCAGTAAACCTGTGCTACCTTTTTAAAAGCAAAGCTAAATACCCATTGGACATATATAGACCAATACCTGTGTGTTAAAACTAAGAGTTGAAAAAATGAACCCTTGAATAAACATAAGTACCTGTAAATGGAACAATGCTACATTTCTTTCATGTAATTGGCAAGAGTCCATGAGCTAGTGACGTATGGGATATACAATCCTACCAGGAGGGGCAAAGTTTCCCAAACCTCAGAATGCCTATAAATACACCCCTCACCACACCCACAATTCAGTTTTACAAACGTTACTAGATTACGAGTTGTGCATTAGGGTAAAAAAGCAGCGTTAAGAGGTCCTAACGCTGCTTTTTTACGCTCGCTGGTATTACGAGTCTTGAAGGTTTAGGGTCTTTGGCCTTACCGCAAAACGACTTACGTAAACTTCATAAAGTCTTTTTTCTATGGGACTGCCATAGCGCCGGTATTACGAGTCTGTCCTGGGAGGCCAAAAAGTGAGCGGTGCACCCTACCCCGTCCTAACGCATTTAAAAGTCAGTAGTTAAGAGTTTTATGATACAAAGCCGTAACATAAAACTCATAACTAAAGTGCTAAAAAGTACACTAACACCCATAAACTACCTATTAAACCCTAAACCGAGGCCCTCCCGCATCGCAAATACTAAAATAAAATTATTAAACCCTAATCTGCCGCTCCGGACACCGCCGCCACCTACATTATACTTATGAACCCCTAATCTGCTGCCCCCAACATCGGCGACACCTACATTATATTTATTAACCCCTAATCTGCCACTCCCAATGTCGCCGCCACCTACCTACGCTTATTAATCCCTAATCTGCCGTCCCCAACGTCGCCGCCACTATATAATGCATTGCTGAATTAAAGTGATATAATGTTCACATGTACACATTACTGCAACATCCCTTAAAGGGACACTATACCCAAAAATTTTCTTTCGTGATTCAGATTGAGCATGAAATTTTAAGCAATTTTCTAATTTACTCCTATTATCAGATTTTCTTCATTCTCTTGGTATCTTTATTTGAAATGCAAGAATGTAAGTTTAGATGCCGGCCCATTTTTGGTGAACAACCTGGGTTGTCCTTGCTGATTGGTGGATACATTCATCCACCAATTAAAAAGTGCTATCCAGAGTACTGAAACAAAAAAAAGCTTAGATGCCTTCTTTTTCAAATAATGATAGTAAGAGAACAAAGAAAAAATGATAATAGGAGTAAATTAGAAAGTATCTTAAAATTGCATGCTCTTTCTGAATTACAAAAGACGAAATTTGTGTTCAGTGTCCCTTTAAATTAAACTCCAATCACGCAAGAGAAGGGACTGTCAATCACTGAGAGCGGGCAAGCTCTTAGTGATTTCTCTTCGCCACATCAGAGGTGGCGAAGAGTGTAAGAAGCAATGGTCTAATAGCCGCTGCTTCTTACATTACAGGAAGCAGTCTCGCATGTGTGAACCTGCCCCATAAAGGGTTCCTGAGCAGCTTACAATGCTTTGTACATGGAGCTCAAAATCTCTGCAATATTTTTTAGACCTTGTATTGTAGGAGTCTCTGTTTTACATAAAGAACACTACATCAACATTTCTCAAGATAACATTTGCATTTCTATTTTTTTAAGGGTCTCGCCATACCAACGAGACTTCTTAGAATACCTCGTCTGAGCGGCGAGGTTTTGAATATCTGGTCCCAAATGAAAGGCACTGCTTGACGGGTGTGAAATTCGATCATTTTGAAAAACCGTGAACTAGAAAATGTGCATAAATATGTAATGTTAAAATTATGCAAACATAAACTTCGGATCACAATTTAATAGATATTTTCAACTTTTATTTGTTGTTTTTGTTTATTTGCAGCTTAATTTGTGTGTGTAATATGATGCAAATAGTCTTTGGAAAATTCTGTTCACTTAATGATAACTGAACCTTTATTTGGCCTTTATTTGGTTTGTAAATAGAGAATTACATTTCTGTGTACCTCTCATTTAAATGTATATGCATCGGTATAAAATTGCCTCAGATAAAAAATGAGAATACAAAAACACTATCATATTTGAAAAAAAAACATGTATAATTTATAATTGTCTTTTATTTATTTATACAACTCATTTTTCAATGCTTACAGTTTTGGCGTGAATACTTTGCAGATTTACTGTCAATGCATTAGGTTAAGGCTAAGCTTTTCCTGCATCATGTATTTTTTTCATAGAGATCTCTCATTTACAGAATGTAATGTCAACATCTTGTATCTGGAAATTTGTTTAGCAAATACTGAATAATGATATCATGATTAGGCTTAACATAATTTTTAGAGGTGAAATTGGGACCACCTGGTGCGGTGCCAGTGGAGGTGTGGTCAGGAGCGTGGTCAAGGGGGCGTGGCAATTACCGGTCCTTTTAAAGTAGTAGCTTTTATGTGTGTAATGTTTTGTGAATACTCTACCCTTCCTCAGGCAAACAAGTGAATCACACAGTTTAAATAGACCATAACACCCCCTCCCTAGTTGAAAAGGCACCATTACGTTGTCATGGCAAATAAATAATTAATCTAAATCTCAGATTCTAAATAATGCCAAACATCAAGCATAATTATCATTTTCATAATTATCAATTTCACAATTTAATATCTGCAGTGTAATATGTGTTTAATGTGTCTAATTAAGGAACAGAGCCATATACTGATAAGGCATAAATACAACATTGAATAAAAGTAAAAAAGAAACACGTACCTGCTAAAGCTGTTTAAGAGGCTACTCTATACCATAATGCAGGAAGATTGCAGCCAAAATGCTATCCTGCATGAAGTAAAGCAAGATCCAGGCCAAAACTCCTTCCTGTCTGTACTTCCTAGTCATACCCATATGATTCCCCTAAAGGTGTATTACCGGCAATGTCACCAGGGGTCGGGGGGGGGGGTTAAATTCTTACAAAAATAAACCAAGTAGTACTACAAAATAAAAAAACCCTATGCTGCTCACTCAGCCTGTATTACTAAATGTAAACTTTGAAGGACACGAACGTTAAGCTAAGCAGGGCTGTATGTAACAAAGTACCAACATCCAACTATGCTGGAGAGCCACAGTCCAGTCTTTTTGAATAATGTGTCTGGGTTTCAGGTGGTCTGAAACCCAGATACATGATTTGAAACCTGGAGGTGGCAACCCTACTGGGACAGAATGAACAACTGGGTGGGACACTGGGACTGCGCCTCCAAACCGGGACAATCCCAGTAAAAGTGGGACTTCTGGTAAGCCTAATCATGATGGTTGCAATAAATATGTGTTCATTTTGTAGTATTCTTAAAAAAAGGCAAATAATCCCTTAATTAAATAAAAAAATAGATATAAAGTTATAAGGAAAACAAAATGGTACTATGCATCATATTAAGGGCCTGATATTCAAAATCTCGCCAACATAGAGAGAAATCTCGCATAATCTTTGGGATTCTTTTTAAACCTTATATTGCAATGTAGGAGTCTTTGTTTCACATAAAGAACACTACATAATTTTAAAATGTCAGATTTTGCTATAGTTCTCCAAGGAACATTTCCTGAATTTCTGTATGTATAGGAAAGACAAGCCCAGTTCAGTATGGTCATGACATGAGTGTTCTACTGCATTTACACTTTGTGCTTTGTATTTTATATCACTTTACATTTCAGATGAACTTTTATTACATTTAAACTTTGGAATTTCTATTTTGTATACAGCAGTGCATTTAGGATTGTGATTTTACAAATTCTGATTATGCTGTCACAGTTTCTGTGTAACTTTAACAAATTATTCTCATAGTTTGCATATTTATGTGTATCTTTTACAAATTACACTGCACTTTCTGTTATTTAAATTGAAATTGAAAAACTGTTAGTTTCCTAGAGAGCTTCATTACTTTCCATGGGGTTGGATAGTCAAAACGTCTCTAGTTTGGAGACAGATTATAGAGCATACTTCACAGGGAAAAAATCAAGAAAAGGGGAGGAACCTGGAAGTTCCAGAAAGTAATGAAGCTCTCTGTGATACAAAATTTCACATGCTAGAGAGAAAGTAACAGGAGAACACCTGGGGCTGATATAAAGGCTCAGTTTGCATGAATTAAAAATTAAACTGAAATGTGTGCACTACAATTTAACTTGCTGTTGTCTTTACTTTAGTATATATTACTTTTCTGTGAGTTATAATAAAGTGAATTGTGAATTTTGAGCAGACTTCATCTGCACACAGCTGGCAAGATAACTCAGTGAGACCAGCTTGTTTAAACTGCTTACAAAATTTCACAAGGTGAGAGAGCTTTAGACATACCCTGGGAACTCCCCTGTTGCCTCCCACTTTCTGAAACTGTCAATTTTAGTTTCCAATGCAGAAAATACAAGGTGCAATGTAATTTCTAAAAGCTACTCAGAAATATACAAAGTAGGATCCTAATTTGTTAAAGTAACACAGAAACTTTCAAAACCTAATCAGAATTTGTAAAATCAATGCTAGAGCTAAATCTAAATGTATTAAAATATAAATGAAAGGGAACTTCCGGGCGGCAGCCATGATAGGTCGCAAGATATCATCCTGCTCCAGCATTCTAACTTTTGATTACTATAGTAGCTCAGTCGGCTCTTTTGCCTGCTTCACACCATGATCCCTGAAACATTAACACTCCTGCATCAGCTGAGCCCAAAACTACTGTGACAGAGACAACAGTGAGCTCCCGGAACAAACTTTAAGGTTGCGGCCTTTATTCTACCCCCGGCTAGGCCCGTTTGGGCCTTGTCGTTACGCAGCACATAGTGCTGAATGCAAAGTACCTTGAGGGTACTGGTGCCAACCACCTTGAGAGGAATCTACACTTCTACCTACCGGATGGAGATTAACTATACCAAATTGCGCAACCAGCTAAAGGACCTCCTGGATGAACATTTCCTGCGTCTCGCGTGTACACTGGACACAGCATGGGGTCACAACAGTAATCCAGAATGGCGCCTTCACACTGAGGATACGGAGAACACCCTAATCGAGTCTGTTGATAGGAGCAAGGGATCGGTCACAGCATGGAGACCTGATGTCCCCCCACAAGTAATTGCCCTCCAAACGAGCCAAGCGCAATAATCTGTTTAACCCACAAAATAGAGATCATTGCAACATCACTACCTATGCATGTCAACTCTCCTCCTGTCTTGAATTTGGTTCCCAGATCAGCTATAGACTATCACTCTGTGAAGGGTCAAATAGATAAGGGCATTGCTATCCAACCAGTTACTATGTTCCCGCAACTAGCAATGTCACTGCAGGACAGTGACAAGAGGTCTCTAACTGTGATCACAACTCTGGTCGTGCTTGCATCCCGTTCCAGACCCGGCTCCGTGAGAGACATCAGTTGGGGGTCAAATATGCGGGGTCTTGTTTATCAGGATTGCGGACGCTTGTCATATGGATTTCCATGTAACAAAACTGGTGTGGGCTAAACATTGCTTTACATATAACTTAAGGTGGGGAGCTTTACATCTATACAGTTCCCAGCGTGAATGAATGTTCAAGACAATACAGACTCTCATAAACATTAACGGGACTTTATGTGTGAATTTGCACTGTAAGGTTGTTTTTTATGTGTTCTGATATTTGCAAGTTGGATAGGGGGTATATTTTCTCTGTACCAAGCACTAAAGAATGGATGAGGCAGATATCATAGTACTCTGTGGGTGCCTCTTGAGATTACAGCTTCTAGTCGGTAATAAATGTGAAAGTGGATTATTTGCCTACTATATATTTATAGGAAAAACTTATCTCTTATTTACTCCCATACTAGTTGCATTGTCTATGCTTTGATGCTCACAGCTTTTATATTTTTATTGCATTTACCAGCCTGAGATTTAATAGGGCAGCTAGAGTTGCATACTGAAGTTATTTCTTATACATGTGGGCACTTGTTAGTTATTACATTACAGGATGAATGCTTGACTAAATGTATACCTGCAGGTTAAACATGTCTTTAGCATTTCTGATGTATGGCTATCAGTTATCTCCTATATGTTCTGCTGTTTACGCCACTATAGCGGTTTTATTTTTACTAGCTTAGGAAATCACAAAGTAGTCAGGGCAGCAATTTGTAAATACTCCTTTTAAAGGAGCCTCTTGGTTTTAGTAATAGAAACTGAATGCTTATTTAATGTTTAATTAATATATTTCTGCAGGACAAACATAGAAATGTACCCATCCTAAATAATTCCTATTTATATTTCTATAGCTCCTGCTTGGCTGAGATTTGATAGGAGGGATAGAGAAGCAATCTATAATTATCGCTTGTTGAGGCAGCACCCTACAGAAACTAAGCCCTCATCTAATATATACTTGCAGAGCAAGTGTATTTCTTCTCTTCCAGCTAGCAGTACCAACTTTACCAATGTTACTCCTTATTCTGACTCCCATAGTTACACCTAAGAATGTTTGCTTCTGGTCCCCCATTAGCATGTTTTAGGGTCCCGCTGTCTACAGCTGAGATGGTGAGATTCTATATTTCTTTATTGGGAAACAGTTGGGTGTTCCATATCTGGACATATGCTTACGATGTCTGTTTTAATAATGCTCCTAGTCAAGAAGCTTCCATCCACTTCCAGAATAAGATATGAGTGTAGTATTGAGTACCCCCTTATTTATTTTTTGTTTGATACTCCCATTAATAAATTCAAGCCTACATTATATGACTTAAAATGGACTGCTTAGCTAAGAATATGAGCTGTATTGCCTTACCAGCTAAAGCATGCCCCCTGATAACCAATAGCTCTTTATCTACAGTATATGTCTCTCAGGACCTACTAATCAATACTATGCCCTTGAACTGGGTTCTATCCATGACTCTAACTACCCATGTTTTAGCAAATGTGCACTTACCTGTGACCCTATGTAATTGTTGTGATGTTGGTGTGTAGTATGGCTCTAGTCATGTCCTTCTGTTCTAGACTCCTAGGGTAAATCCATCCTATTAGACAGTAAATTCTATCACCTAGATTTAGAGTTTTGAGTTAGAAGGGGTGCGTTAGCTATGCGTGTCTTTTTCCCCCCGCACCTTTTAAACAACGCTGGTATTTAGAGTTCTCTGAAGGGCTGCGTTAGGCTCCAAAAAGGGAGCGTATAACATAATTTACTGCCACTGCAACTCTAAATACCAGCGTTGCTTACGGACGCGGCCAGCTTCAAAAACGTGCTCATGCACGATTTCACCCTTGGGAAACAATGGGGCAGTTTGAGCTGAAAAAAAACCTAACACCTGCAAAAAAGCAGCGTTCAGCTCCTAACGCAGCCCCATTGTTTCCTATGGGGAAACACTTCCTAAGTCTGCACCTAACACCCTAACATGTACCCCGAGTCTAAACACCCCTAACCTTACACTTATTAACCTCTAATCTGCCGCCCCGCTATCGCTGACCCCTGCATTTTATTATTAACCCCTAATCTTCCACTCTGTACACCGCCGCAACCTACATTATCCCTATGTCCCCTAATCTGCTGCCCCTAACATCGCCGACCCCTATATTATATTTATTAACCCCTAATCTGCCCCCCCCACGTCGCCGCTACCTTACCTACACTTATTAACCCCTAATCTTCTGCCGACCGGACTTCGCCGCCACTATAATAAATGTATTAACCCCTAAACCGCCTCACTCCCGCCTCAAAAACCCTATAATAAATAGTATTAACCCCTAATCTGCCCTCCCTAACATCGCTAACACCTAACTTCAAGTATTAACCCCTATTCTGCCGACCGGACCTCGCCGCTACTATAATAAATGTATTAACCCCTAAAGCTAAGTCTAACCCTAACACTAACACCCCCCTAAGTTAAATATAATTTTTATCTAACGAAAAAAATGAACTCTTATTAAATAAATTAATCATATTTAAAGCTAAATACTTACCTGTAAAATAAGCCCTAATATAGCTACAATATAACAAATAATTATATTGTAGCTATTTTAGGATTTATATTTATTTTACAGGCAACTTTGTATTTATTTTAACTACAATGGCTATTAAATAGTTAATAACTATTTAATAACTACCTAGTTAAAATAATTACAAAATTACCTGTAAAATAAATCCTAACCTAAGTTACAATTAAACCTAACACTACACTATCAATAAATTAATTAACTAAACTATCTACAATTATCTACAATTAAATCAACTAAACTAAATTACAAAAAAAAACCCACTAAATTACAAAAAATAAAAAAATTACAAGAATTTTAAACTAATTACACCTACTCTAAGCCCCCTAAAAAAATAACAAAGCCCCCCAAAATAAAAAAATGCCCTACCCTATTCTAAAATAAAAAGTTTAAGATCTTTTACCTTACCAGCCCTTAAAAGGGCCTTTTGCGGGGCATGCCCCAAAGAAAACAGCTCTTTTGCATTTAAATAAACATACAATACCCCCCCCCAACATTACAACCCACCACCCACATACCCCTAATCTAACCCAAACACCCCTTAAAAAAACCTAACACTAAGCCCCTGAAGATCTCCCTCCCTTACCTTCACCACGCCGGGTATCACCGATCCGTCCAGAAGAGGGTCCGAAGTCTTCATCCTATCCGGCAAGAAGAGGTCCAGAAGAGGGTCAGATTCAAGTTCAATCCGATTGGCTGATTGGATCAGCCAATCAGATTGAGCTCACATTCTATTGGCTGATCGGAACAGCCAATAGAATGTGAGCTCAATCTGATTGGCTGATTGGATCAGCCAATCGGATTGAACTTGAATCTGATTGGCTGATTCAATCAGCCAATCAGATTTTTCCTACCTTAATTCCGATTGGCTGATAGAATCCTATCAGCCAATCGGAATTTGAGGGACGCCATCTTGGATGACGTCACTTAAAGGAACCTTCATTCGTCGGGAGTCGCCGGAAGAAGAGGATGGATCCGCGTTGGCTGCTTCAATATGGTCCCGCTCCGCGCCGGATGGATGAAGATAGAAGACGCCTCCTGGATGAACATGTCTACCGGCCCGGATGTCCTCTTCTTGCCGGATAGGATGAAGACTTCAGACCCTCTGGAGGACCTTTTTTTGCCGGTTAGGATGAAGACTTCGGACCCTCTTTTGGACGGATCGGTGATACCCGGCATGGTGAAGATAAGGTAGGGAAATCTTCAGGGGCTTAGTGTTAGGTTCTTTTAAGTGGTGTTTGGGTTATATTAGGGGTATGTGGGTGGTGGGTTGTAATGTTGGGGGGGGTATTGTATGTTTATTTAAATGCAAAAGAGCTGTTTTCTTTGGGGCATGCCCCGCAAAATGCCCTTTTAAGGGCTGGTAAGGTAAAAGAGCTGTTAACTTTTTATTTTAAAATAGGGCAGGGCATTTTTTTATTTTGGGGGGCTTTGTTATTTTTTTAGGGGGCTTAGAGTAGGTGTAATTAGTTTAAAATTCTTGTAATCTTTTTTTATTTTTTTTTAATTTAGTGTTTGTTTTTTTTGTAATTTAGTTTAGTTGATTTAATTGTAGATAATTGTAGGTAGTTTAGTTAATTAATTTATTGATAGTGTAGTGTTAGGTATAATTGTAACTTAGGTTAGGATTTATTTTACAGGTAATTTTGTAATTATTTTAACTAGGTAGCTATTAAATAGTTATTAAATATTTAATAGCTATTGTACCTAGTTAAAATAAATACAAAGTTGCCTGTAAAATAAATATAAATCCTAAAATAGCTACAATATAATTATTTGTTATATTGTAGCTATATTAGGGTTTATTTTACAGGTATTTAGCTTTAAATAGGATTAATTTATTTAATAAGAGTTAATTTATTTCGTTAGATAAAAATTATATTTAACTTAGGTGGGTATTAGTGTTAGGGTTAGACTTAGCTTTAGGGGTTAATACATTTATTATAGTAGCGGCGAGGTCTGGTCGGCAGATTAGGGGTTAATACTTGAAGTTAGGTGTCTGCAATGTTAGGGAGGGCAGATTAGGGGTTAATACTATTTATTATAGGGTTTTTAAGGCGGGAGTGAGGCGGTTTAGGGGTTAATACATTTATTATAGTGGCGGCGAGGTCCGGTCGGCAGATTAGGGGTTAAGAAGTGTAGGTAGGTAGCGGCAACATTGGGGGGGGGCAGATTAGGGGTTAATAAATATAATTTAGGGGTCGGCGATGTTAGGGGCAGCAGATTAGGGGTACATAGGGATAATGTAGGTTGCGGCGGTGTGCGTTTGGCAGATTAGGGGTTAAAACATTTTATTATAGTGGCGGTGATGTGGGGGGACCTCGGTTTAGGGGTGCATAGGTAGTTTATGGGTGTTAGTGTACTTTAGAGCACAGTAGTTAAGAGCTTTATAAACCGGCGTTAGCCCATAAAGCTCTTAACGCCTGACTTTTTTCTGCGGCTGGAGTTTTGTCGCTAGAGTTCTAACGCTCACTTCAGCCAAGACTCTAAATACCAGCGTTAAAAAAGATCCAATTGAAAAGATAGGATACGCAATTGGCGTAAGGGGATCTGCGGTATGGAAAAGTCGCGGCTCTAAAGTGAGCGTTAGACCCTTTCCTGACTGACTCTAAATACCAGCGGGTGGCCAAAACCAGCGTTAGGACCCTCTAACGCTGGTTTGGACGGCTAATACAGAACTCTAAATCTAGGCGTTAGTTTTCCTCTATTTAATAAATATACAGAAACATAAAAGAAAAAAGTAATAAAAATAAAAAGAGAAGTTCAACATATGGGATCCAAGAGTGGTCTCTGCCAGCCAGAGGGTACCTCCTGTAGCTTTGCACTCTATATATTAATAGGAGGTCCAAGAGTGGCCTCAATTATCAACTAGGAGGTATACAGTTATGATAGGCAAGCATTATACATATACTCCCATGATGTGTCATTATTACGTACTAATTTTCTATTGCTTGTATGTTTATTACCAGTTATTCTATATGTTTTCATTTTGATGACATGACATATATGTAAGCCTTTAACTGAACTATATATAAATATAAATATATAAATGAAAAAGTGGAAAGCTTAAATGCTATGATACTGAAAGTACCCAATCTGAAATGTAAAGTGATATAAAATACAATGCACAAATAAGTGCAACAAAACTCTCATATCATGTAGTGCTATATTGCACTGGTCTTGTCTCTTTTTACATACAGAAATAACTGGAAAGTTCCGCACTTTTTCTTTTACATATTTAGTGAGTTCAGCCCCTGTGAATTCTGAACTGCGATTTCTCTCCAATCCGGAGAATCTTTGAATATCAGGGCCTACGTGAGAGGATCTATTTACATAGACTCAGTATTATTGGAGTTTACAATGTTCCCACACCGATTAGTAATAGTTTCTGTATAGTAATTCCATATGGAATTTTGAACAAATACATTAAACAAAATCTTTGTCACTATGCAAAGTTATACATAATTGGTTAAAAGTATCTCCTGAATTATAACAGTTTGTTTTAACAGCAACCAGTTAGTTACCTCATTTCCTAACTCAAACAGTTATTTATTAATTAATAACATATTCACAAGCACAACAACATAAAATATTAGTTTCACATGTTCATCACAAAAACCACTATAATTTTGTATTTAATTTACCAAAATCAAATAAAAAAAAAAATTGTATCAAGATTTATTGGAGTAGAATATAAATGGCAAATCAAGAGTGCTGAATAATGTCTGAACTGGACTTAGGACGCGATCACATATTTGGCAACGGCCTCAAAACGCGGCATTGCCAGATTTTTGGTTGAATCAAGCGATCACATATACAGCGCAGCAGATAAGTTAGCGTGTATATTTAAACGTCGACCACAGTTTTACTCCGCGAGACGGTATCAGCGCAAAGGACTTACATGTGCAGAATGAAGATATTTTACTTCATTTTCACCTCGTCACACATAGGCCAATGCAGCAAGCCTTGCACTGAGTATAAATGTACCGTAACTCCCTTGAAGCCTTAACAAACACCTAACACATGCACAATATCCACCCCTAAACCACCATCCCCCCATATTGCAATATCTAATAAAATGTATTAAACCCTAAACCGCCATCCCCCCACAACACAAACCACCTAATAAATGTATTAACCCCTAAACCACCAACCCCCACAACAAAAAGTATATAATTACACTATTAACCCCTAATTCATCATTCCCCCGCAACGCAAAGTACATAATTAACCTATTAATCCCTAGTCCGCCAACCACCCACAATGCAAAGTACCTAATTAACCCCTAATCTGCCAACCCCCACAATGTAAAGTACCTAATTAACCTAATAACCCCAAATCCATCAACCCGCCACAACGCAAAGTACCTAATTAACCTATTAACCCCTAATCCGCCAACCCCCCACAATGCAAAGTATTAACCTAATAACTAAACCCTCTAACCTAACACCCCCTAACATTAAACCCTCCACACACCCAACCCCCCAAAATAAAAAACTTAACTTAAACAAAACCTAATCTACTCATGGCCCCTAAAATGGCATTTGTATGGGCACTGTCCTTAAAAGGCATTCTGCTCTTTTTCATAGCCCATAAAAATAAAAAATAAACATAAAAAAAAAAAACATCCCAAAAATAAAAATAAAGCCTAACACTAACCCAAAAATTGGTACACACCATTGCTGAAGTCTGGTGATCCATCTTCTTCCCGGCGACAAAAGGTCTTCATCCATGCGGCTCCATCTTCATCCATCTCGGGTCCATCTTCTATCTTCTTAGCGGAGGTGCAGAGCGGTGTTTGTAGACGGGGAGCCGGAGCAGTCATCGGATGCGTAATAGTCATCATCGGCGGTCATCAGCGATGTGGAGGTCCTCTTCATATGATCATCTGCCGCACACTGATGCTTGAATGCACTTACCCCTTTTATATTGGGGTGGCCTTGCATTCCTATTGGCTGAAAAATTAAATTCAGGCAATTTTGGCATGAGAGCTGCTTACATCCTATTGGATGATTTGATCCGCTCCGCATCCGATGACCACTCCGGCTCCATGCCTCCACCAAGAAGATAGAAGATGGACCCTCAATGGATGAAGATGGAGCTGCTTGGATGAAGAATTTTTGCCCCCGGGAAGAAGATGGATCATCGGACTTCATCAATGGTAAGTACCTATTTTGAGTTAATGTTGGGTTTTTTTTTCAATTACGGCTTTTTTTTATTTTTATGGGCTATGAAAAAGAGCTGCATGCCCTTTTAAGGGCAGTGCCCATACATTGCTCTTTTAGGGGCAATGTTTTTTTAAGTTAGTTTTTTTTATTTTGGGGGGTTGGGTGTGTGGGGGGTTGTAATGTTAGGGGTACTTTATTTATTTTAAGAGCAAAAGAGCTGTTAATTTTAGGGCAATGCCTTACAATAGGCCCTTTTAAGGGCTATTGGTAGTTTATTGTTAGATTAGGGTTTTTTATTTTAGGGGGGTATTAGATTAGTAATAACTTTTTATAGTTTGGAAAATTCCGTTTGTTATTTTTTATAATGTTAGCTTTTTTATTTTTGTAATCTTAGCTTTCTTTCCTAAGATATGGTGAATCTACAACGTCCTCAATTACTGTTGGGAGTATCACTCCTGGCCAGCAGGAGGAGGCAAAGAGCACTACAGCCAAGCTGTTAAGTATCACTTCCCTTCCCACAAACCCCAGTCATTGTTCTTGCCTTGGTGCATGGAGGAGGTGAAGTTTTGGTGTCTGAATAAAATTGGATTTCTTTTACTTCAAGCAGGAATAGAAAGCCAGAGTAGGTTTACTCTGATCTTTTCTTTTGAAGTCTGGGCCTAGCCTAGCCTTACTCCACATTAATCTCTTCAGTAGGGTAGTGGTGGCTTTTAAGCAGTTAGGAACTTGTGAGGTGGGCTTTACTGTGTTTTCCTAACATGTTGCTGCCCTTGTATAGAAAGCCAGAGTAGGTTTAATCTGTTCTTTCTTTTTTCCACAGTTCTCTGTAAGGCGTGGCTTCCTTTTATACCGGGTGATCTGTGTCCCCCTGCTGGATAGCTAGAGGTGCCGGTAAGTGCCTTTTTGTCTTCTGGGGCTAGGAGGCTGGCATTGAAAGTGTTATCCTTTAAGAAAGACTGCAACATTTTTGGGCTACAATCCTGTGGAAAGGATTATAATGGCAGTAAGCAGGCACTCTGTTGTGTGACAAGGGGAGACAGGGGTTAAACTTTTTTATGGAGAGGAAAAAGTTAACTCCTTATCTTGGCTCATGTAATGCAAAGTTTATTTGCAAGCAGAATTAATTCAAGAGACAGTACTTTATCAAATATGGTACTTGGTGTTTTGCTTGGGGCACTTTGCTATTGTGATCTTAAGCCGTATTAGCTATACTGCTACTAGAAATGTCTACATTTTGTTTTATTTCTTTTCTGGCTGGAAGCGCGCCTTTAATATTGAGTCGCAGCTTCACAGGCTGGTCACGTGACCTCTGTATTCCACTCCTGAAAGAAGAAGCAGCTTACGGAAAAGCAGTTGCGATATCTTCTCTGAGAGTTTGGATTGTCCTTGCCTAGATTGCAACAAGGGGGCAGGTAGGCACCTCAGTCATAGACTGAGGTGTAGAGGTGTGCACCTTATAATAGAGCCTTAACTCTGCAAACTCAAGATATTCATGTTAGCGGTTTGTTCTTCTGGTACAAGATTTCTATTTAAAGACATTTTTACATTTTTGGTTATATTGCTAAAAAAAAATAAAAAAAATCCTGCATAATGGAGCAGGATCCTGCTCCTATGGACAGGTGTATTTTGTGCTTAGATAGTCAAGTTGTGCCTCCCATGCAATCATGTTCTTCATGCATAGAGAGAACTTTAAAGAATAAAGATAAACTTTTTCTCTATGAGCCAAATGTTTCTCAGGATGATGCTGTTCAGGCACTGCCACAGTCTTCTCCTCAAACGTCCCAAGTCTTAATAGTGTCACATGCAGTGCCCTGCGGTTCCTCTCAATCTCCTGGAGGAGTTTATTTGCAAGCAGAGATTGCTACCCAGGTTTCTGCTGCGGTATCGGCGGCATTAGCTGCCATTCCCATGCTACAGGGAATTTTCGCTCCTTTTGTAACTTCAGAGGAAAGTCTTCCCCTTCATCTTCTAAGCAGGAACAGTCCAAGTCTTCTTGGAAACACAATCAGTCTTGGAACAAGGGGAAGCAATAAAAGAAACCTGCAGCTGAGTCTAAGACAGCATGAAGGGTTTGCCCCCGATCCAGGATCTGATCAAATGGGAGCAGACTTTCTCAGTTCTCTCAAGCATGGATACGAGATGTCCCAGATCCCTGGGCTGTGAACATAGTATCTCAGGGTTACAAATTGGAATTCAAGACTTTTCCTCCCAGGGGCAGGTTTCACCTCTCAAGATTATTTGCAGACCAGATAAAAAGAGAGGCAGTCTTGAAATTTGTACAGGATCTTTCCTCCCTGGGAGTGATAGTTCCAGTCCCAGTACAGGAACAGGGTCTAGGTTTCTATTCCAATCTGTTAGTGGTTCCCAAAAAAGAGGGAACTTTCTGACCTATTCTAGACCTAAAGTGTCTCAACAAGTTTCTCAGAATACCGTCCTTCAAGATGGAACTATCCATTCCATTCTTCCTTTAGTGCAAGAGGGTCAGTTCATGACAACCATAGACCTGAAGGATACGTACCTACATGTTCCCATTCACAGAGATCATTACAAATTTCTGAGATTTGCCTTTCTGGACAAACACCTTCAGTTTGTGGCTCTTCCGTTTGGTCTTGCCTCAGCTTCCAGAATTTTCTCAAGGGTTCTGGGGCATCTCTTGGCAGTGATCAGGTCTCTGGAAATTGCTGTGGCACCATACCTGGACGACATGTTGGTTCAGGTGCCATCTTTTCAACTAGCAAACTTTCATACAGAGATTTTGTTGTCTTGTCTATGTTCTCACGGATGGAAAGTGAATCAGGAAAAGTGTTTCCTTGTTCCAACTACAAGGGTGGTTTTCTTAGGGACCATAAAAGATTCCCTAGCTATGAAAATATTTCTGACAAAGGTCAGAAAATCAGATTTTTTCCTCTTGCCTCTCTCTGCAGTCTACTGTTCGGCCATTAGTGGCTCAATATATGGAGTTAATTGGTCTGATGGTCACTTCCAATGTCATCATTCCCTTTGCTTGATTCCATTTGAGAGCTCTGCAGTTATGCTGGCTCTGGCAATGGAACAGAGACTATTCAGATCTCTCTCAGAGGATAGATCTAGATCAGTCGACAAATGACTCTCTTCCGTTGTGGCTTTCTCAGGAGCATCTGTCTCGGGACCCATCCCAACCCTTCCTGGATTATTGTGACTATGGACGCCAGTCTACTGGCTTGGGGAGCAGTTTGGAATTCATTAAAGGCACAAGGACTATGGATTTGGGAGGAGTCTGCTCTCCCCATAAACATGTTGGAGTTGAGAGCAATTTACAATGCTCTGATTGCTTGGCCTCAGTTGTCCTTAGCCCAGTTTATCAGGTTCCAGTTGGACAATATCACCTCAGTGGCTTACATCAACCACTAGGGAAGCTATGAAGGAGGTGGCTCGGATTGTTCAGCTGGCGGAAGCTCACAATTGCTGTCTATCTGCTATTCACATTCCAGGAGTGGACAACTGGGAAGCAGACAGACTTTTCATCCTGGGGAGTGGGCACTCCATCCGGAGGTGTTCTCCTGCTTAACACTCAAATGGGGGGTGCCGGAGCAGGATCTGATGGTGTCTCGGTAGAACGCCAAGCTTCCAAGGTATGGTTCATGGTCAAGAGATCCACAGGCCGCTCTGGTAGATGCTCTGGCGGTCCCTTGGGATTTCAGGCTGGCATACCTGTTTCCTCCTTTTGCTCTCCTTCCACGAGTCATTGCTCATATACAACAGGAGAGAGCATCAGTGATTCTAATAGCCCATTCGTGGCCTCACAGGATCTGGTATGCAGACCTAGTTGAGATGTCATCTCTTCCACCTTGGAGATTTCCTCTGAGGAAGGACCTTCTGCTTTAGGGTCCCTTCCTTCACCCAAATCTCGTGTCTCTGAAGCTGACTGTTTGGAGATTGATTGCTTAGTTCTGTCTAAGCATGGGTTTTCTAAATTGTTCATTGAGACCATGATTCAGGCTCACAAACCGGTTACTAGGAAGATTTACTATAAGATAAGGCGTAAATATCTTTATTGGTGTGAATCCAAGGGCTACTTTTCGAGTAGGGTCAGGATTCCTAGTATTTTGTCCTTTCTCCAGGAAGGTCTGGAGAATGGTTTGTCAGTCAGTACTCTAAAGAGTCTAAAAGGTCAGATTTCTGCATCTATTTTGCTACACAATCATCTGATGGACGTGCCAGATGTGTCTTTTTGTCAGGCCTTGGTAAGAATCAGGCCTGTGTTTAAGTCTGTTGCTCTTTCTTGGAGCCTTAACCTTGTTCTTAATGTTTTGCAGCAGGCTCCGTTTGAGCCTTTGCATTCCATAGATATTAAGTTATGTTGGAAGGTTTTGTTTCTTATTGCTATCTCTTCTGCTCTGAGAGTCTCTGAACTCTCAGCTTTGCAGTGTTATTCGCCTTATCTTTTCTTTCATGCTGATAGGGCAGTTCTTCGTACTAAGTTAGGTTTCCTTCCTAAAGTTTCGGACAGAAATATTAATCAGGAAATTGTTGTTCCTTTTCTATGTCTTAATCCTTCTTCTCATAAGGAAAGTTTGTTGCACAACTTAGACGTTGTGCGTACTTTGACATTTTATCTACAGGTGACTAAGGATTTTCGCCAGTCTTCTGCTCTGTATGTCTGTTTCTCTGGAAAATGTAAGAGTCAGAAAGCTACTGCTACTTCTCTTTCTCTTTGGTTGAGAACTACAAATTTGATACTTTTGCCTCGGCTGAGGCATCTTTTGGGAGAAAGGTTCTTCAAGCAGTGGTGCCTTCTGTTTAGGTCTACCTGTCTTGTTCTCCCTCCCTGGTCTTTGTATCTTAGCTTGGGTATTGGTTCCCAACAGTAATTGAAGACATGGTGGACTCACCATATATTAGGAAAGAAAACAAAATTAATGCTTATCTGATAAATTTATTTATTTCCGGATATGGGGAGTTCACGACCCGCACCCTTTATTTTAAGACAGTTATTTTTGACTAAACCTCAGACACCTCTACACCTTTGTGTTTCTTCTTTTTTCCATTTCCCTTCGGTCGAATGACTTGGGTTTGTGGGAAGGGAAGTGATACTTAACAGCTTGGCTGTGGTGCTCTTTGCCTCCTCCTGCTGGCCAGGAGTGATATTAAAAGACATAAAAAAGACAGATGCGCCACATGGCCCAATATTGTTTGTTCAACAGAGTACATGTGATCTATTGGTGCCAATATAAACTCACAATTTAGGAAGCACTCCAATTAGTGCAACATAAGCAGTCTGGGATCAATCACAGTCACCCAGCAGACCGTCCTCTTGGGCAGAGTGGTGTGTTTCTGTGATAGAGATACAAGCAGACACAGAAGTGCCTATATGGCCTAGTACAGTTTTGAACCAGAAGGTGATGTTGTATATATTTGAAAATATACTCACATTTGGTGAAGCATCTTTATGAATCATATGAATTGCTCTTACCACTTGTATCAATTGTTTTAAATTTGTTGCACTAATTGTTTTAAATTTGTTGCACCAATCAATTTTCTATTCATTTATTTTTTAATTATTATTTACATTTTTTGTGACCATTTCATATTATTTCATATCACCCAATCTTTACAACTTATTATCTGATTGTTATGATCTGACCGTTTGCAAATTGTACTCAATATAATTAATTCACCTCATAGTTAAACTTTAACAATCTAGGGCGCCCCCTATCTTACAGGACAGGAGTGATATTCCCAACAGTAATTCAGGACGTCGTGGACTCACCATATCCTGAAAGAAATACATTTTTCAGGTAAGCGTACATTTTTATTTTTTGTAATGATAGGTTTTTTTATGTAATGTTAGGTGTTTTTTTTTTAAAGAACCTCTATCAACTTCCAGACAAATTCAAGCTGACCTTCAGGCACAGGGTACAAATGTGTCAGCTCACACTTTACGTCGCCATCTGAATGACAAAGGACACTATGGTAGGAGACCTAGGATGACCCCTCTGCTGACACAGAAACAGAATAAAGCCAGACTGGAATTTGCCAAAATTTACCTGAGGCAGCCAAAATCCTTTTGGGAGAATGTGCTGTGGACAGACGAAAATATTTTTTTTGGTAAAGCCCATCATTCTACTGTTTTCAGAAAAATAAATGAGGCTTTTAAAGAAAAGAATACAGTTCCTGCAGTCATACATTGTCTAGGTTTACTGATGTTTTGGGGTTGCTTTGCTGCTTCAGGCAATGGATGTCTTGCCTGTGTGCATGGTATTATTAAATCTGAAGATGACAAAATAATTATGTGGTGCAATGTAGGGCCCAGTGTCAGAAAGTCAGAGGTCATGGGTCCTACCACAGGACAATGACCCAAAGCACACGTCTAAAAGCACCCAGAAATGGTTTAAGACAAAGCTCTGGAGAGTACTGAACAGACCAGCAATGGGGACCATTTATCAAGCTCCGAACGGAGCTTGTGGGCCCGTGTTTCTGATGAGTCTTCAAAAAGACCGCTGCTCCATAACCCTGTCTGCCTGCTCTGATGAGGCGGACAGGAATCGCCACAATTCAACCCGATCGGGTTGATTGACAACCCCCTGCTGGTGTCTGCAGGGGGCGGCGTTTTACCAGCAGCTCTTGTGAGCTGCTGGTGCAATGCTGAATACGGAGAGCATATTGCTCTCCGCATTCAGCAATGTCTGTCGGACCTGATTCGCACTGTCGGATCAGGTCCAACAGATATTTGATAAATTGGCCTCAATGAGTTTAGATCTCAATCCCATAGAAAACATGTGGAGAGATCTCAAAACAGCAGTTGAGAAAAGGAACCTTTCCAATCTGAGAGACCTGGAGCAGTTGGTGAAAGAAAATTGGTCCAAAATTCCAGTAGAAAGGTGTAAGAAACTCATTGATGGTACAGGAAGTGATTGATTTCAGTTATTTTTTCCAAGGGGTGTGCTACCAAATATTAAATTGAGGGTGTCAATAATTTTGGCCAGTCCATTTTTGGAGTATTATGTGGAATGTATCAGATTTGGCTTTTTTTCTCCACTTTTTTTTGTGTCATATCAATACAAACAAAAGAAATAAACATGGGAATGCCTCAACATTTGTAATTGGAAGAATTTTCTAGGCGAAGTGGTGCATTATCTGACAGAAATGCAGGGGTGCCAATAATTTTGTCCATGACTGTATATATCATGAAGTGAGTACTCTACAACAAAAAGTGTGAAAAATGCATGTTTTTATTAAAATTTGAATAAAAAAGGTTATAAGCAATGTGTGTATGATTTTTTTTCTTTTAAACGCTATAGTCAATGGAAAATTGGCTTTAAAACAATGGGTCTTGAAGGTTTCTAGGTCTTAAGGGAGCTGAGATTGAGGGGTTTGAATACTTACACAAAATCCACTTCAGAGATTTCAGAACTTGGTGATATCACCACACTCCTTTGGCCACATCATTACTGGACTATAACCTATGAAAGCACGTCCCCACACTAGGATAATGACATTGTCATCTTCCCCACTTAAACCATTGCTGTGTCATCATCAACAGTTGAGAGGTAAAGGGGAAATGAGTTAGAGAGGTTCATGGGCAAATTTATAGGTGTTCCATGGGTGGATTCATTACTTAATCATAAAGGGACAGTCTACTCCAGAATTGCTATTGTTTAAGAAGATATATAATCTCTTTATTACCCATTCCCCAGTTTTGCATAACCAACATGATTATATTAATATACTTTTTACCTCAGTGATTACTATTTATCAAAACCTCTGCAGACTGCCTCCTTATCTCAGTTCTGTTTATAGTCTTGCATTTTAGCCAATCAGTGCCCTCTCACAACTAGCCCCCCCAGGTGTGAGCACAGTGTTATCTATATGGCACACACAAACTAACGCCCTCTAGCTGTGCAAAACAGTCAAATGCGTTCAGATAAGAGGCGGCCTTCAAGGGCTTAGATATTAGCATCTAAGCCTACCTGGGTTTAACTATCAACTAAGAATAGCAAGAGAACAAAGCAAATTTGATGATTAAAGAAAATTGGGAAGTTGTTTAAAATTACATGTCCTATCTGAATCATGAAAGTTTAATTTTGACTAGACTATCCCTTTAATTAAGTTTACCTGTTGCTATTTGTGGAGCAGCCAGCCCTGCACTACATGCAGTTTACAAAATGCAACCTAAAAAGCTGTGGGTGCATTAAACTCTTATACACCCCCTAAACCTGCTTTTATTCTATAGTTTAAATAACTAAAATTTGCTTAGTAAATTATACTAGACTACTAGTGCAATGTATTTGCCTCTAAACTCTATGATCTTCAATAAGAGATTTGAATTTGTTTCTTTTTCTAGAATGTGCAACTTCAGGTTTCTTTTTTTATGAGAGCATTTATATATATATATATATATATATATATATATATATATATATATATACCTGCATGTATATATATATATATATATATATATATATATATATATATATATATATATATATAAATAAATAAAAATAAGACATAGAGGTTAGAGTTGTGGTGCCGGTTACCTTTCATCCACAAGGAGAGTGAACGCTGTTGCCCTAGCAGCGTGGAGCAGACTTGACATACGGGAATCCAATATAGCAGGTAGGATATCCACCTAGTAGTCTGTTAAAAATGTACTCAAAAGAAACGACAATCTCCTTAAAAGTGGAAATGACCGTAGAGGTGAACCTTAATATTTTTGGAAAACATGGGCAAATATACTATGCACAAGCCATGTATATGTATAAAACATAGTGAAAGTTTTTTCGATATGCATTTAAAAATAAGGCTCACAAAATATTAAGGTTCACCTCTACGGTCATTTCCACTTTTAAGGAGATTGAAGTTTCTTTTGAGTATATATATAAATACCAAAATTTATTGTGGGCATAGTTGTTGACACAAAATACAAGGTAAATACCCTGTTCCTCATTTTAAAAATGACCCTGTTGTAAAATAATAGGGTACTATACCACTGTTGCAATTAAATAAATAAAAAAATCATTGTATGTTAATCATTTATATGTTGTTCAAATTATTATCCATTAAGTGCAATAAAAAATGTATTTGTTTATTTCATAACATTTTAATTATGAAAACTAATAGAAGTAGAAAAATAAAGAATAGTTCTGTTTTTTTTTTCTATATGATGATCTAACACATATTAATATATTATTTTCCCGGAGATGAATATTGTATGCTTTTGTTATACAAATGCTTATAGTTACTACAACATTTTAAAATGTAATTCCTTGTAACTGTGTATTCAAATTTGAGAGAAGGAATTATCTTGGCGTAACATAAAAAACAAAACAAAGACGAACAATTCCTAAGGGTCTTACTGGTGTAGATACTGATATTTCTGTAATCAGTAGTCAGCAATTTAGTTGATGAATCTAATTTTTCTAAATTAATGGTTCATCAGAACCAGCAAAAGCATCTGCTGTTGTGATCTTTTTCAGAAACACAGCCAAGTTCAATAGCTCATTTCTTCATTCTAAGAATTAAAGTGCAGATGCCAGTAGCAAGTTTTTAGATACATTTTCTAGGTAAGGCAGGCGCTGCATCAGAAGATGCAATCTCTGGGCTAGATTACAAGTGAGGCGCAAACGGTTTTGCGCTAGCGTAATCGTGTTTTTGCAAGCTATTTTCATTGCTCTGATATTACAAGTAGAGCAAAATTGTGATTGCGCTAGTGCAATCGCCATTTACACTTCAATTCTTACCGCGATCTAAGAGCTGTGGTTAACTGTTTTGCAAAACAAAAAAAAATGCACAAAACACTTCAAAAATACATTACAAAGCACAGTTACACTCATATTATCACTGTCTAATACAAATTATTAAAAAAAATATTGCACAAAAAAGTTATAAGGGCTCAAAGATATGAGATCTCGGGTGTTAGAAAATAAATGGCAAATGGCTTTAACATTGAGACACATACACCTAAATTGCTCAAGATGTATTTGTATGTATATAGATACATTTATATAAGGGTACATATATATATATATATATATATATATAAGGGTACATATAAGGGTACATATATATATATATATGTGTATATATGTATTTGCAGTCATATATACACATATATAAACATATATTCATAAGTGCATTAGAGCTCTTTGTCATTAAGTAGATGAAAACATGATAAAACATATTTATGCAATGTGTTCATATTTTATAAATATGGTAACTATGTATTTGCTGTAAATATTTCACTAGTTTGCTAGTGCGAATATGCTGTGTTGGTTTTGTGCAATGTTTTCTTTTCCAACAATTATTTTTTTCCATTGACTTCTATGGGGAGAGTGAAAATGCGATGGAGTTTGCGCGATCTCGGATGTTAGTTTTTTTCCACTTGTTTTTCTCCATTGGTCTCTATTGGGGAATACATGCACGCACACGCGAAAACTTAAGTTAGGTTTTTCACATTATTCGGGTTAACCTTCGCCCAAAATACATTTTTTTTTAAACTTGTAATACGAACACAACCCACCTAGCACAAAAAGCTTAACTCTATGGGAGTTTTTATGATCGTGAAAAAAAATACCACGCCACTTGTAATCTAGACCTTTAGGTTTTAAAGGGAAATAATAGCAAGAATTGAAATGAGCAAGATGTGTTTCATTGTTGAAAAAAAAATTAATTATAAATATTTAATAAAAATGAATCTACTAAACCAAATTACTGTCTCAGGGGAATATATACATATGTTGCACATTGAAAGGAACAATAGACAAAAAAAATATTTCGAAGAAAGTAATAAATTAATGAAAATGATATATACCTCCATTATATATTTTCTTGCTTTTGCTGTAAAACACAATTTTTACAGTAAAAAGTATGTTAAGCCATGTACCCTTAAATGGCAAATTGATATTTTTGCAGGGATTTATTGTGGTTGGAAAAGATGGAGGTAGATTCACATATTGCAGTGCTGTAGGAAAGTGTTCTCGAAGCAACCTTAAGTTCAAATATTTAATTAAAGAATATTAAATTGCCCATCATGATTTGTGGGTTATGAATAAATGTGTTGACCACTGATAACTCTGCTCCTTTTGGAAGATTAATGCTCAGAGTATAAATATTTAATTGGCCCCATATCCATATCTGATTTATGTATTTGTACAGCAATCAAGAGTTCATGATTATCAATCAATCTTCTTTTCTTTTTATAATGCTAAATCAAGCTTGTGGGAAAATATTAATTTAACATATTCCTTTGCTGTGATGTCCACTTCAGATCTCTATCGAATGCCTTTTGTAGCTATGTTATTCTTTGGCTTCTTGTTGCCTTGTCTCTGGCCCTTACCATGAGTACAAATGTTTGTTTCTCTCTGCTTAGTATTAAACTTGCTGTTGGCTTGATGAACCATTTCTTTGTAAACACCATCAGTCCTTAAACTTTGAAGGCTTTCCAAGCTGGTTTTTAAAACCACTAATGGATCTTTTAAACTGAATTCAAGAGGCTGGGCTAATTAATCACCAGGATGAAATGTTTTTAGCACTGTCTTCCAAAAATTACAAAAATAAACTGAAGTTTGTAAGTATTAATGTCTGACAAAAGCCAGTGAATGTTTGTATCTTCTTTAACCTTTTCAAGAGCATTAGTTATTTGTCTATAATTGCTGAAAATTGTCATTATCAAATCAAGATGCCCACTCTATCTTTGCTGCAGCAGACAAGATAACATGAGACCTTTATATACTTTGTCAATGCTTCCTCTCTTCAGAAGTGCTGCTTAAAGGAACATTTATCAAAAACTAAGCTCAGGAATTTAACTTATCACTTTCTGAAAACAAAATGGAGACTTTGATTGCCTCTGAAATTTCTTCGGAAATAAGTCCTGTGCTCATCCATCCCCCTCCCCTTATAACAAATGTTCAGTAATAACAATGGATGAGAAATTCTTGAGCTTTAAAGATCCCAGTTAGTCAAGGTTTTTAGCATCTAGGCCAGTGCAACTATTTATTCCAACAATTTATATTGTTTGATTTTCCATTTATGATGTATCTGATTAGAATGACAATGTAGTTTCTATCATGTGTCCAATCTTCTATCCAGAATTTCGGATGCAACCATTTTTTTAATGTCCATGTCTGTAATGATTTCAATAATGATATTTTGCTTTTCAGGATACATATAATTGACATAAGAGGTATAGATTTTGTGCATTCATAAATATCTTTTTCTCTTTTGTTTTTGTACCTCCAGAAAAAATAAAAACAAGTAAAAATGTGGGTGGGCAAAAATGTAACCTCTAGGGATGGGCGAATGTTTTGCAACATTCAAAAAGATGAAATGAATTGTAACACATTTGTTAATTTGTTTCGAATTTCGAATGTTTGTGTAAGATTCTAACATTCGTTTAATGCAATTGTATTTCTAATGCTTTCTTTAAATGTAATATTCAATTAAAATTTTGTTAATTTGATTCGATTAATGCAAAAAAATGAAAAAATGTTATTGATATATTTTTAATAGTATTTCTAATGTTCTCTTTAATGTAATAGTCAAATTATGCAATATTCCAAATAGAAACATTCAAATTGATATATTTGTATCTATTATTTATCAATTTACTAAATTTTCTACCAAATAAACTATTGAACTTCTGAATAATATTTGTTAAACAGAATGTTACATTCGAAATTTCAAATGTGGATATTCAATCTAATTATGAACATTCGAAAACAAAAGTACCATTAGATTATCGAATTTTAATGGACTATCATTCTTATAAACATTTAATTGTCCTGTAAGAATATAGATATAACTAACCCGCCTCTATCTTGTTTCTATCCCTCCATTTTGTATCTGCTCAGCCATAATAAACTCTATTAAAAGGTCAGTATTAATTCAGAATGGCTGAGCAAAATGGAGAGATAGATACAAGATGAAGGCAGGTTGGTCTTATTTTTATTCTTATATGACAGAATAACACACACTAAAAAGATAGGTGAAAGGGTCACCGAGTTACGACCGGGGAGCCATCAAAGTAGTAGGTAACCCATTGAACAATGTCTAAATATTGCACATGGTGCTGCCTGTGTCCTAATAAACCTCTCTTCAACAAAGAATAACATGAGAACTAAGTAAATTTCATAGCAAACATAGTTATATTAAAGGGACAGTCAAGTCCAAAAAATACTTTCATGATTTAAATAGGACATGCAATTTTAAACAACTTCCTAATTTACTTTTATCAATCACCAATTTTGCTTTGTACTCTTGGTATTCTTAGTTGAAAGCTAAACCTAGGAGGTTCATATGCTAATTTCTTAGATTTTGAAGAATGCTTCTAATCTGAATGCATTTTGACCACTAGAGGGCATTAGTTCATGTGTTTCATATAGATAACAATGAGTTCATGCACGTGAAGTGACCTAGGAGTGAGCACTGATTGGCTAAAATGCAAGTCTGTCAAAGTAACTGAAATAAGGGGGCAGTCTGCAGAGGCTTAGATACAAGGTAATTACAGAGGTAAAACATGTATTATTATAACTGTGTTGGTTATGCAAAACTGGGGAATGGGTAATAAAGGGATTATCTTTCTTTTTAAACAACAAAAATTCTGGTGTTGACTGTCCCTTTAATACACATTTTAGATCTGTGATTACCTTGTATCAAAGCCTCTTCTGACAGCCCCTTGATCACATGACTTTTTATTTATTATCTATTGACTTGCATTTTATCCAATTAGTGCAGTGTCTGCCACAACCCACGGGCGTGAGCACAATGTTATCTATATGGCTCACATGAACTAGCACTCCCCTTTTGTGAAAAGCTATTAAAAAGTGATAAGAGACTGCCTTTAGTGGCTTAGAAACAAGCAGACATTTAGAGGTTTAAAAGTTATAAATTATATTAATATATCAATGGTGGTAGTGCAAAGCTGGGGAATGGGTAGTAAATACATTATCTATCTTTTTAAACCTTAACAAAGTTTGTGTTGACTGTCCGTTTAACATAAAACAGATGCAACTATAGATGCTATTTATCAAAGCGCCAACTGAAAATACGCTTGAATTCCACGTCGTATTTGTCTCAAGATTGATCCGCCGTAGTTATCAAAGCGCCAAGATCGGCAAATGTTGAACTTTGTGAAGTAAAATACGATCCCACGATCTCAATCCGACGCAGATCGATGATTGCGTCATTACAGATGTTTTGAAATCGCATTTGACTCTATTTGAAACTTTTCCCAATTTATCAAACATTTAACAGGTACGCTCGCGTGTATTCCGACGCAGCAAACCTAGGCCTAGATTTAGAGTTTGGCGTTAGCCGTCAAAACCAGCGTTAGAGGCTCCTAACGCTTGTTTTTTATGGACTCCGGTATTTAGAGTTCAGTTACCGACACTCAAAAATCACCCAACGCACAAATCTCTACCGACAGCTCAAACCCAGTAGTTAACATATACCGACAAAATAAACATCCACGAATCACAAAACAAATATTACACAAAGTACACTTACACTCATACAAACACTACACTATATTTATTTTTCAGATTTAATTATTTTTCATCAAAATACAAAGGATTAAAGTTGCGAGATCTCGGGTGTTAGAAAAACAACAACACAAATCCATTTTGCCATTGACTTACATTGACACACGGGAAAAGACCCTCATATACCTACATCTAACTAATAAGATTATCACAAATATACACTCATCGATGCATACAAACAATATACACCATATGACATACACAAAAAAGTTATTTATTACAAAATGAACACAATTTAGTTACTTTTTCACACAAGCTCATGACGTCACTCACTTTACGAGGAAAACCAGTCTTTGAAAAAAAAATTGACCAAAATTTAGAGCCTCCATTGACTTCTATGGGGAAGACGTGCTCGTGCACGCGAAAGACAGATTTCCCTAACGCACGCAAATAGCGTAGACCTAAAAACTCCAAATACCAGCGCTAGAAATAGGAAAAAAATACATGCTTTTCTGCGTTAGACCCAGCTATGATAAATAGATCAAGAAATGACTATTTCCCTATGATGGACTTATGGATTGTACTTATTGAATATTCACAACAGCATTAAATTGTTTCATACTTTTACATTACATCAACTACAAATCAACATCACTAGTAACAAACTTTTTTTTTTAAAAAATCACATTTAAACGGACACAAAAATAATTAAAACATTTCAGGATTCACAAACAGTACACAATGGGAAACACCTCTCATTTACCTTTATTATTGCATTTCATTTATTCAACTCATATGCTTGCAGCAACTGCATATCTACATAGGCTTAACACATGATCAGTCATGGATGCACATACATTACTTTTACCATACACTCATACATGTGCATTCAAATGATGGGGGAAAAACACATTACATTCTCTCTAGGAATCACAAAACAGAACATATGGATTTTACTGTACTTTTAACATCATGATTCCATCACCAGAAACCATTAGGAATTACGTACAAGAAGAACATCATTACACCAGATTACAGATGTCACTTTATGGGAAGGAACAACAATGCCAGACCGCTATATAGAAGTCAGCATATGTGGGACACAATCACAATATATACGTACATGTACATAACACGCATCACCCATCACGCAACCACAAAGTACACATTTAGATTTTATTCAGCACACAATAACAATGTAGTCAAATACAACAACACAATGTGGATTTCAGAACTACATAGGCAGGTTAATAATATGATGACGTCATTAGAAGATTCAACCATACACATTACAGATTCACAACTGTACCGCCCCTTTCTGAACTTTAACACTCAATACTACAATACAGCATATACGTAAATAACAGTTTGGAACAGCATTATTAGGGCGATTTGAATGGGACAATTAATAAATATTGTTAGATTGCAAATCACTTATATATATAATACTACAGATGACAGCCGGAAGTTATTCAGTATTATTGCGATTTGAATGGGACGCATACAATATTGACAGCTCGGCAATAACTTATATATACAATACTACAGATGACAGCCGGAAGTTATTCAGTATTATTGAGATTTGAATGGGACGCATACAATATTGATAGCTCTGCAATCACTTATATACACAATACTACAGATGACAGCCGGAAGTTATTCAGTATTATTGAGATTTGAATGGGACGCATACAATATTGACAGCTCGGCAATCACTTATATATACAATACTACAGATGACAGCCGGAAGTTATTCAGTATTATTGAGATTTGAATGGGACGCATACAATATTGACAGCTCGGCAATCACTTATATACACAATACTATAGATGACAGCCGGAAGTTATTCAGTATTATTGAGATTTGAATGGGACGCATACAATATTGACAGCTCGGCAATCACTTATATATACAATACTACAGATGACAGCCGGAAGTTATTCAGTATTATTGAGATTTGAATGGGACGCATACAATATTGACAGCTCGGCAATCACTTATATATACAATACTACAGATGACAGCCGGAAGTTATTCAGTATTATTGCGATTTGAAAGGGACGCATACAATATTGACAGCTCGGCAATCACTTATATATACAATACTACAGATGACAGCCGAAAGTTTTTCAGTATTAGTGCGATTTTAAAGGGACGCATACAATATTGACTGCTCGGCAATCACTTATATATACAATACTACAGATGGCAGACGGGAAGTTCTGAATTATTATTGCGATTTTAAAGAGACGCATACAATATTGACAGCTCGGCAATCACTTTTATATACAATACTACAGATGGCAGATGTTACTTTATCGTTTACAAACAATGTTGCAGCAACATTGATCGATCACATTCGATGCACATTATACACAACTATGCACTTTCATTCATGTTAGCCTGGACGTGTGCTTGTTACTATAAGATCGCGTTTAAGAAATATTGATTACGCATATGATCAAACATTACAAACATGCACTGTATGTGTGATATTTGACACTTTCACATTGAGATTCATTGTGGGAAAACAACATTTCAGCAAACAACAAAAAAACGCCCACTGTGAAAGCATTCGCGCCGCTCACATACAAACAAGTGAATACAATCAGCAATCATTACAAACTCACTACCATTGGACTAATTGTACTATAAATCCCCCAAACAACATGGCCAATGCATCACTTGTGATCCACATCAGATCAAGTGCATACCTTGTTACGCTGTTTTGAAAGATGGATGATGATGACATGGTAGACGCTGCTGGTGCTGCTATTGGCGAACTAGCTGTTGGTCGAATCAGGCAGCCTCGGCGGCTCAGACTGAGACGAAGGGGTCGTCTGGTTCGAGGTCCTCGTGTCTACAGGGTGAGACCCACCTTGGAAAACATGAGCGACTTTGAGGTTTATGATAAGTATCGGCTCAATCGCGAACAACTCATTGGCCTTTACGATCTTCTTAAACCTCATTTGGAGCCACGTATAAGAATAAGGACTGCTGTTCCCGCCATGAGTAAGATGCTAAGTTGTCTATACGTCCTGGCCTCCAGGAGTTTTCAATCCGGAGAAATGTACATGCATGGCCTGGCTCAAGGTACATTCTCTGTGGTGTTTGATAACTTTCTGGACGCCATGGTACGTATCAGTAAGCAATACATAGGATTCCCACAGAATGATGGTGATTGGAGGCGCCTGAAGCGGGAATTCTTTGATATTGCTCAATTGCCCAATGTCTTGGGAGCCATAGATTGTACCCACATTGCGCTGCGTGCTCCAATTGATGACTTGCCCTTCAGAAATCGCAAACATTTTCATAGCCTCAACGTGCAGTATGTTTGTGACGCACGGATGAGGATTATGCATGTGTGTGCGAATTTTGGAGGAGCTTGTCATGATGCCCGCATCCTCGCTCAGTCGTCCCTGTGGAGACCGTTTGAGGAAAGACAAATGCCCCCTGGTTATCTCGTTGGTGAGTATTTGTGCACAACATGGTTAATTAGTTTGACAATTGCCACTGTAGTTTTAAAATGTTAGCGTAATGTTCAGCTATAGGATGCAATTTAACCATGTATTTTTTTTTCCGCAAATGTCTAGTTTTAGTTCAATGCAGATATGTAGCATGTCTTACCTTAAATGCTCAGATAGAGAATGCAATGTAACCATTTCGTTTCCATTTTACACAAGGTCTGGTTTAGGAGAAATACGCATATGTAGCATGTCTTAGCTGAAATGGGAAGATATTAGCTAATGCAATTTAACCATGTCATTGTCTCTTTCCGCTAATGTCTAGTTTTAGTTCAATGCAGATATGTAGCATGTCTTACCTTAAATGCTCAGATAGAGAATGCAATGTAACCATTTCGTTTCCATTTTACACAAGGTCTGGTTTAGGAGAAATACGCATATGTAGCATGTCTTAGCTGAAATGGGAAGATAGAGAATAATATTGAACTAGATTATTATTTTAAAAAATAAACATTTGTTAGTGGATTATCATGTACAAAAACTTTTATTGGACTCAAAATACTATTTTGAGGATTCAGTTTGAATTATGTTCTGTTCATAATTTATAGGTGATTCTGGGTACATGAGCCGGCCTTGGCTTATTACCCCCTTGAGGAGCGCTACAATAGGGCTCATAAGAGAACCAGGGCGGTGGTTGAACCGATGTTCGGGCTCCTGAAGATGAGGTTCAGGTGCCTGGACAGGTCGGGAGGAGCCCTCCAGTACAACCCAAAGAAGGTGGCTAAGATCGTTATAGCCTGTAGTGTCCTGCATAATATTGCACAGCGGGCTGGGATGCTGCAGGGCGTCCAGGCGCACTGAAACCTCCTCAGAGATGAGGAGGATGATCCTGTTCTAGAGGGGCCATTCCGGGACGAGGGGCTCAATGTCAGAGCAGACATCATCAACCGCCACTTTAGACGGTAAATAATAGAAGTTAGACTGGAGTATTGTCAATAGATGTGAACTCTAGGGAAATGACAAGTAGAGAATTGTGCAAACATGTTAGGATTGTTCATCAAATGCTAAAAATGTGTTTCATTTATTAATATAGGTGATGCTCTGGGCATTGGGTCCTGTAGTGAGTCTTTGCCACCTGGTTTTTAAAGAGGACATCAGCTGGTAAGTATAAATGTCTGGACTGTTGCTGGCATGAATTGTACACAAATACATCATATGGCATACATTTTCTAAACTAGTATTTAGTTTACACATTACTTAAAATGTAAATACTCAGAAAGGGATCCTCTAGCATAACTATCCTCTAGCATGACTATGGTTCATTGTCACACATTAGAGGTTCGTTCTGCTCAATATGACTCATCTTCACACTTGATAGAACATAACACAAGATGCTACACACGCTTAGTAAGCTAGTGACAGAAATTGATTCAGAAATGGGGGGGTGGGAAAGGGCTACAGAACTGATTCACACACTTGTAGTAGTAGTTTTCTTTACAAAATGTATGCCATTAGGGAGATGACTTCATGTAAAGACTGAAAGGGAAGAATTCGAAGAATGACAGTGAAGAATTCCCAGACTGACAGTGGAAAAAGACAAGATTGAAATTGAAGAATACCAATGGGATCATGTCTGGCATTATCTTTCAAATCTGCTGACCTTGAAAACCATACAAAGACATGTTCACATGGTAAGTGCCAACTATTTGATAGAATAAGGCTGTGGAGGTATCCTATTGGAGACACTTAGATTATTTTCTAATTTTTAGATGGTATTTCACAGTCCTCTATTTTTGAAATGATGAATAAGACACCTATTGAAGATCAACTGTTTACCCCAGAATTGACTTTCAAAGACCATGCATTATCCAGGTTGGTTTACCAATGCATGCTAGTTAAGAATCACAGCAAGAATGTTGAATCTTAGTAGCTTACATACATTAGTCATAATTAGATATTTAGGGATCACAATCAGACACTTAGATTATTTTCTAATTTTTAGATGGTATTTCACAGTCCTCTATTTTTGAAATGATGAATAAGACACCTATTGAAGATCAACTGTTTACCCCTGAATTGACTTTCAAAGACCATGCATTATCCAGGTTGGTTTACCAATGCATGCTAGTTAAGAATCACAGCAAGAATGTTGAATCTTAGTAGCTTACATACATTAGTCATAATTAGATATTTAGGGATCACAATCAGACACTTAGATTATTTTCTAATTTTTAGATGGTATTTCACAGTCCTCTATTTTTGAAATGATGAATAAGACACCTATTGAAGATCAACTGTTTACCCCTGAATTGACTTTCAAAGACCATGCATTATCTAGGTTGGTTTACCAATGCATGCTAGTTAAGAATCACAGCAAGAATGTCGAATATTATTAGCTTACATACATTAGTCATACTTAGTTCATAATTAGATATTTAGGGATCACAATCAGAAAAAGGAATACATATTATAGTTGATATAGAGGTATTTGAATGGACATGAAATATTATATTTATGTTCAGCATACATATATATTTATTATTGAAATGTGATATACATTATTATGTATAATTAGAAAATCTGAATATTTAAATTTAATTTTTATTACACAATATAATGGTGTATGGTTTGTTTGGTTTTTAATACAAACATTCAATTCATAAATATCTTTATAAAATTATTCACAAAGTTAGAGCATGGACACAAGATGATTGTAAATGTATTTTATGAATATTTTAAAACGTGTGTATTAACTTATTAAAATTTTGTTTTTTCATTTCAGATTGTCGTCTGATGATTTCCCGGAATTATTTTTAGGTGGCCAGCAACAAAGTTGCAGGACAACCTATTGTTATTGTTCGGATTATTATTATTATTATTATTATTCTTTTTATTCCGCCAAGCTTTGTATTCAATTGACCATAACTGCTTAACTGCTTGTGCAAAGCTCTTGAAATCAGGTATGCTGGTACATCCTATTGCTCTGCTACATCTCATGCAAAATTGAACTCATAGGTCACATGCTCTGGCAGCCATATTGCTTTTTGCGACAAATTTCGACAAACGCTTAAAAATCTTTAGCTCTGGAACTGCTTATGTTACAACTTTGAAACTCACTGTGCTTAGTGCTACTATGCCCTGAAATTGCTATTACTCAAGAGAAGTGCCTTGGTCACATGATGTGGCAGCCATCTTGCATTTTGCGAAAATATTCAAACATCTTCTTCTCCTAAACCGCTTAGTGCAATAAAGCGCAATTTTGCACATATGCTCCTTGCAAGGTCCTCTACCAAGTTTGTTCAAACTGCGATTTTTCCATAATCAACATGGCTGCTGTGAGACATTAACCTTTTTATCGCCATTTAATTGCGTAATTTTGCACTTTATACATTAGTTTTACAATATTTAACAATATTACAGTGTAATAGACACATGATTACACATAGTCATAACCCTTAAAGACAATATTGCAGTTAAAATTCGCATTGCGCAATCGCCTTCGTGAAATAAAACATTTGCAAATTTTCATGAAACTTCTGCAAATTGTAGAGGTCTATAGTGAGCATTAGTATGTGCAATTTGAAAGCCATACATTGCATAGCTTGGCGGCCATTTTGTTTCGTATGCGCCATTTTTAAAAATTATAAAAATCTTCTTCTCCGAAACCGCTTATGGGACAGACTTGAAATTTTGTTTCTAGAGTTATCTTATGACTAACATTCAGATTTGTTCAAGATAAGTTGATACGTCATGTGGTTTGGCAGCCATTTTGAATTGTTCAAAATTGCTTAACGATATATTTAAATTAATAATAAAACAAAAACCGTTTTACAAAAATGCTTTATTTTTGCCATGTTTATTGACATCTATAGTGAGCACTATTGTGCGTAATATGGAGGCTGTATATCTTACGATCGGGCAGCCATCTTGGTTTAAGCGAAAATTTTGAAAGTCTATTTTCTCTGCAACCGCTTATGTAAGAACTGTGAAATTTGCTGTACAGTCTTATATTGTTACCTAGATTCATAATTGCTCATTAGGAGAGAATCAGTCACATGATGCAGCAGCAATATCGGTTTTATGTTTATCGTAATTATTTGTAATTCAATACTTCCTCTTTTGAGTCAATTGCTCACAAAACACAAATTACTTATGCTAAACTCTTGAAATCAGGTATGGTGGTACAGCCTATTGCTATGCTACATCTCATGCAATATTGAACTCATAGGTCATAAGGTGACGCAGCCATATTGTTTTTTGCAACAAATTTCGAGAACTGCTTAATAATCTTTAGCTCTGGAACTGCTTATGTTGCAACTTTGAAACTTGCTGAGCTTAGTGATGCTATGACCTAGATTTTCCACTGCTCAACAGAAGTGACTTGGTCACATGATGTAGCAACCATCTTGCATTTTACGAAAATCTTTAAACATCTACTTCTCTTAAACCGCTTAGTGCAATAAAGCGCAATTTTGCACGTATGCTCCTTGCAAGGTCCTCTACCAAGATTGTTAAAATTACGATTTTTCCATAATCAACATGGCTGCTGTGAGACATTAACCTTTTTATCGCCATTTAATTGCATAATTTTGCACTTTATACATTAGTTTTACAATATTTAACAATATTACAGTGTAATAGACACATGATTACACACAGTCATAACCCTTAAAGATAATATTGCAGTTAAAATTCGCATTGCGCAGTCGCCTTCGTGAAATAAAACATTTGCAAATTTTCATGAAACTTCTGCAAATTGTAGAGGTCTATAGTGAGCATTAGTATGTGCAATTTTAAAGCCATACATTGCATAGCTTGGCAGCCATTTTGTTTCGTATGCGCCATTTTTAATAACTATAAAAATCTTCTTCTCCGAAACCGCTTATGGGACAGACTTGAAATTTTGTTTATAGAGTTATCTTATGACTAATATTCAGATTTGTTCAAGAGAAGTTGCTACGTCATGTGATTTGGCAGCCATTTTGAATTGTTCAAAATTGCTTAACGATATATTTAAATTAATAATAAAACAAAAACCGCTTACAAAAATGCTTTATGTTTGCCATGTTTATTGACATCTATAGTGAGCACTATTGTGCATAATATGGAGGCTGTATATCTTACGATCGGGCAGCCATCTTGGTTTACACGAAAATTTTGAAAGTCTATTTTCTCTGCAACTGCTTATGTAAGAACTGTGAAATTTGCTGTACAGTCTTATATTGTGACCTAGAATCACAGTTGTTCATGTTGAAGGAATTAGTCACAAGCTGTGGCAGCCATATTGGTTTACACGAAAATTTTGAAACTGCGTTTTCTTTCCAACCGCTTATGTTAAAGCTGTGAAATTTGCTGTAGAACCATATATTGTAACCTAGAGTTACATTTGTTCATGTTGAAAGTATAGGTCATATGGTGTGGCAGCCATTTTAAAAAACGCAAACATTTCGAAAATGTGTTTTTTTTTTTACAAATGCTTATGTTAGAACTGTAAAAACGTGTTGTAAAGCTTTATATTTTGACATAACTGCTTATTTAGCATTGCAAAAATTATGCGCTGGCCACCTCTATTGCTGCTTGCAGCTATATTTTTTATTTGTTTTTGTTAAAAAATTAAATTATTTTTAAATGGTAATAATCAACATTTGATTATTAAATACCCTCTTTTGAACAGATTATAATAAATATCCATATAATCTGTCAATAAAAAACAATTTGACTCCCATGACTGGTAGTTGTCTATTTGACAAGCACATGCATAAGATCAAATTAGGCATTAATTTTAGCAAATCCACTGATTCAGAGAATATTAAATTAAACTATCTTTTTTCAAATAATTGGGGAGTGAGATCCATCGATGCTTTTCTTGTGAAATTCTTTGATGTTAAAATAATTTTGGATATGTAGTCAGAATTTGACAAAAATGTTTTTGGTTTCACTTTTAAGAAGGGAAGTGGTTCACTTACATTAAAGTGACAGTGTTGTTGAATGTAAAATTAATTTTATAAGATCTTGTATCTTCCTTAGGTATCTAAAAACATTATTTTATTAAATTTATAAATTTTAAATTAAAAAATGGTAGGTCATTTAACTTCATATTTTGCACAAGCTAGTTATTGGATGCCATGTTAATAGATTTTATTTTCTAGTGGAGTCATTTAAAGGGACATTTAACTATAGTTATTAATATTATGTATTTATTAAAATCTTACCTCTTGGGTTAGACATCACATATCTATATATAATTTTCATTCCCCTTTAGTTTCTTTCAACAATGTTAAATCAACATTCCGAATGTTTTTGTCCTTAAAGGGACATTCACAAAGTATATTGTGTCTTGAATTTTAAAAAATAATTAAAGAATTTAAACATATTTATAAAGTACTATAGAATTACATTCAGTCTTGAAATATACTTAGAAAAAGATACATCAATGCACATATCTTAGTCAATTACATAAGGCATCTAAATGCAACCAACAATCAGCATCAAAATAGCCTATGTAGATATGTATTTAATCCAAGATTATATATAATTACAATCTAATGATTGAATAACAAAACATATTAAGTTGTTCAAATATTATAATCTTATCCAAAATGCATAAATAACATACAGCTTAATGTCCCTCGAAGCTGAAGACTGCGAAATACATCCATTACAATATATATTTCAGTCAGTGTGTAAAACAATCCAGAATTTAATCTAAATATGCTTTACTCATATGTTATACTCATTTTGCAAAAGGAAGGTGCCTAGGTTTATGATTTTTCAAGCATTATTGTGAAATGTCTCCTTAAAGGGACATGAACTCAAAATATACTTAAATGGAGACAGTTAAAATATTAATGATTTATACATTCAGAACGAGTATTCTATTTTAAGCAACTTTAAAAATTGACTCATATTATCAATGTTCCTCGTGATGTTGCTATCATTACTTTAAAAATAAGGCATTAAATTGATTATTTATTTGCTTCAGTACTCTGGACAGAATTTATTTTGTTTTGGGTGGATTAATTTATCCAACAATCATCAAGGACAACCCAGGTTTTTTGCCAAAATTGTCCGTAATCTAAAATATCATTATTGATTTGCAAAGAAAGATAACAAGATAATTCTTAACATTTGAGAATCGGATTAAATTATAAAGTTGCTTAACATTTCATGCTCAATCTGAATCACGAACGCTACATTTGTTTGGACAGTGTCCCTTTAAGAGATTTAAAGAGTGTATTTACTTCTCTTCTTATCTTGACATACTTTGCTTGAAAAGCATATCGAGATAGGCTCAGTAGATGAAGATTGGTGGATGCACAGAGATGCCTTATGTGATTGGCTCAACCATGTGCATTTAAATGTCTTATGTTGAGGATATCTAAATACAAAGATAAATTGATTTTCATTTTAAAGTCTAAAAATTTTCTATCTCTACAGATCATTTGATACAATTGTTTGTTTGTAATGTCTATTTAAAAATAAAGACGCCATTGCACAATAACATATATGAGCAGTTCAGACAAATACAAGCTCAAGGTTTATTTACTAATAACAAACAAACAAACAGTTTAACATCTATGAACAGATTATACAAGTTACTGACATTATAACCTGAATTTGAACATTCAGAAATGTGGCGTGGGAAACGGATCTTGAAACACCAGATTTGCATCTTTAAACATTAGAGACTAATGTCACGCAATAGCACACAATCAATGTGCATTATAAATACATTTAATAGAGCAATGTCAATACTTCACAATAAGTCACGAAATTGATTTTATGAACAATAAAGACATACAATATTAAATGTGTATTAATCCAACATATTTGTATTAAAGAAACAGACCGTTATTAAATCGAGAAATGTCTACAACATTTAATAATGTGACAGTATTAGATTTTCAAGAGAATTTAAACATTAATATTTAACGGATCACGGATATTAAATCTGCGTCACACATATCCGCATGACAGGCCCATGAGTTACAAATAAGTCTACATGAAAAATGAAGTAACAGCACCACCAGGAGGTATGTGTATGGAAGTTGCTAAGATATGAAACATTAAGGAACGGCCAATCAGAGTTCATCACACAAACATAACTTGAGTCAGGATGGTCTCACGGACATTCTAACAATATTTCAAACTTTTATCCAATCAGATGTACAGATAACTTGTCCCATGGTGCATCTCATGTTCACTTCACCATATAAAAGTCCATTACACGTTGCCATCTTTGTCAGTTCTCTAATGCCTGCAGGCAGTATATATTATTATAATATATTATATATTCTACAACCCAGCAGGCATGAAACCTCCCAGGTTTACTAAGCAGGAGAGCGCTGCACTGGTCCACGCCGTCAAGGACTTTTATCCCCAGCCGTTTGGGAACAAGAGGAGGTTTACAGATGCGCCTGTTAAGAAGGCCCTCTGTGAGTCTATCACCAATGCGGTTCAATTGGTGTGTGACGTCCAGAGGAGCCAGGATCAGATCATGCGGAGATTCAGAGATATGAGGTTGCGATTGACAAAAAAAGTTGAACTCGTAAGGGAGTGGGTACAAGCCCGTAAAAGAGGGGGCCAAAGAAAGGCCCCACGGAAACTCTACCTACTCCCTTATGGGGTGACTTTATGCGGGCTCCTCACTCTCCGGGTCCCCAAAAGATTTAGATCCTCGCCATCCTCTGCCTCCTCTTCTTCCCTCCCAGCTGCTGGATCGGAAAGTCCTGACCCGGGGGCCATGGCAGCTGCTTCTCCGTCCGGTGGCCTGGGAGCAGCTGATGGAGAATCTGAACCAGGTAACTATCCAACTTCATATAATATCTTAATATTTGATTATTTTTTTAAAATGTGTATATAGTCAGATACTAAACCTATACAGATCTCACAACATACACTACATATGATGTTTAGATATCTGATTTTAGATTAGTGACACATGAAATAGGAATGATGTTTCTTGCGCTCTACAGAATATACGTCACAGAGCGAAAATGGAATTGCGCATACACGTTAACATGGGTTTGCTGTAAGTGGCATTGCTTTATACAAGTTGGTCAAATGACAGATGCGTAATTCCGCTTGGAATCATTGCGCAATGATCGCGAAAATGGAATTGCGCATACACGTTAACATGGGTTTGCTGTAAGTGGCATTGCTTTATACATGTTGGTCAAATGACGGATGCGTAATTCCGCTTGGAATCATTGCGCAATGATCGCGAAAATGGAATTGCGCATACACGTTAACATGGCTTTGCTGTAAGTGGCATTGCTTTATACATGTTGGTCAAATGACGGATGCGTAATTCCGCTTGGAATCATTGCGCAATGATCGCGAAAATGGAATTGCGCATACACGTTAACATGGGTTTGCTGTAAGTGGCATTGCTTTACACATGTTGGTCAAAATGAAATGTGAATTATTATATATGTGAAGAATACAGTATTCTTATTTTCAATATTATACATAATAAAAAAATAAAAAAGCAGAATCCAAATAAATTATAACATATGCCCATCAATTGATGAGAATGAAATAACACAAAAAATTATTTAAGCTACAGTAAACAACACAACTGATTGAAAATAAGAGTACAGGATATATCTATCATGAATTTAATTGAGGAAACAATTAACTCATGGGACTACCAAAGGATTAATAGTTTTTAATTGATTTGCTAATAATGTAAAGATTTTAAACATGGCATGATTTGTATTAATGATATCCAATCCTCATTTAATATATTACAGATCTGGATGTTGGTGCTGGATCCTCAAGCCAGGGCTTGTCACAGAAACATGGACAGAACATTACATACTAAATCCACATTGTTCAATATTTATATGTATCTGCAAAATGGATTTTTTAAATATTTGAAAATAAGAATAAATAAAACAAAAATATAGGATTACATTGTAAGACTACTCTGATTTTGTTTGGAATTTAAGATATCCCATCTATTCTGGATGTCTTAATTTTAATGTAAGATTCTTTGAATGTCCAATTTATATTCTTCCCTTGTGTATTGCTTAATCTTATTTGTATACATTTTTAAAATATACACACACTTTTGCATATGTTTTGATTTTAAAAATATAGATTCCATTTTGAAATTGATCACGTCATTTAATGGACATGCCAACTAAATTTTACATAGAATGATTTTTAAACGTGATTTTATTGTTTTGTTTAAACATTTTATGAGCTACATTGCTTCAGTCTATTGTTTTAGTTCTTCTAAAAATAAATGGATTTTGGTTTAGGTTAAACAATGCATTACTGGTATTATCCGGCTGTTTTTTTATGCATAAATTGGCATTTTGTCAAAAGTTAAAATCATGTGTTCAGATAACAGTAGTACATAGTTTCAAAAAGTATACAATTACACATTTAGAGCTTCATGTCCCTTTATTAGATGAAAATTAAATAATTCTTAGGATATCCTTAAATAACATATTAGATTTGAATTGCATGCTCAATCCCATTTATTACATCAACATATGGAGTAGAGAATTCATTAACACCAACATTGTCAAATCAATATATTTTTATATTAAAGGGACACTTAGCTAAAATTATTAATGTTGTCATTCAGATAGAGCATGCAATATTAATCAACATTTAAATATAATACTATAATCATGTGCGAAATATTCTATTGCTAAATGTATTTTAAAATCAAGAATCTACGTTTATCTGCAGCTCAATTTTGGTTGACCAACCTGGGTTTTTATTGATGATTGGTGGATACCTTCAACAAACAATATTTATTGAATCCAATATTGCTTATCTGCCTTTAAGATTAAAATGTAGCAACATTCAAATTATAATAGGAGTCAATGTTAAATCATTTGGAACAGTTTGAACAGTGAAATCAATGATTGAAATAAATCATGTCAGTGTCCCTTTAATAAACAATAGATTCATTAATTTTTACATTCTTTGGATTAGACATTATTGATATATAATTCACATATTCACTGTTGGAGTTACTTTATAGATATAAGCATACTCTAACAGCACCATTATTACATATTTGTACTAATCAATTTGGTTTGGTATTGTGATCAATATGTGTTGTGTCCTAAACAAGATTACTGTACATTGAACAAATGGCTCGATGTGCCACATGTCTTTGTTTATATTTGTCAACAGCTGTTATTCAAAATGTGGTTTGTGTGTATTCTTTTAAGAACATTGATCAATGGGTATATTTGCAATAGCATCGTATGAGATGAGTTTGATGTCTAATATAGTCAGAAATTAAACATATGTTCAATACATCATTTTTAACAGAATCCCCTTGATTCAATCAAGCATTTTTTTGGCTAATGACTGCTCTATTCCTCACATTTTCAAGTTGATTATTCTTAAAAATCGCTACAGATGTGATTTAGTGCTATCCCAAATGTGTTCAGTAATATATATCTATATCATTCATAGAGAGAGTTGGTGTGGGGAGCCCAGAGGAATCCAGCACTGACACAGAGCTGCCTTTGCAGTCTTCTGGTAAGTCCATTGACTCATTTATATGTCATTGAAGGTGTATTGTTAATCAATATTATGAGCATGATTCTGATGAAGCATAACATTTGAAACAAACATATAATTGACTCCTCTGATTATATATTAATTTTCTTGGAATATTGAAAGATTAATAATTAAAAATTTCTTAGTCTACACCTTTGTTATTCAGAAGATGTATAGCATATGTTTGTTTCCATGTTCATTTTTTACAACAGTCATCAAGTGATACACACATGAGAAATCTTAAATGTTTTATGTACTATGCTTTTATTATTTTAAAATTAATACAAACAATACATCGAAAATCTGAATCATTGAGAATAACAAATCTAATGTCATTTGTATGCTCCATCAAAATTATGTAAATCATAACTTTGGTTGTGTATATCTTTAATGCAACATTGATGTGTGTCTTTGAGCAACAGTAACATATGTTATAATATCTGATCTTAACGTGTACACAACATGTTATGTTTTACAGAGATTGATTTAACATGTGGGACGGAGGAGGAAGAGGCTCCCTTGAAGTCTGATGGTATGTGAAATATATCTATCATGTTTCCAACATGTTGCTTTATTGGAAATCATTTTATTGAAGACATTCAAAGTCTACAGCTTTTGCACTTTAAAAAGGAATATTATGTGTCTGTTCAAATACACTACTGCCCCCTTTCTATATCAGGCAGCATGAAAATATGCTTGGATGTTTTTTTTATTTTTTTTTTATTTCTAATTCATGCCATCATTATGTCACATGCATATTCCAGGCCAAACCACAATAATAATGTTATAATTGTACAGAGAGTCATTGATATTCATCTGAGTGCCTATATGCATACCATATCCTCATGCCATAATTGTTTAGAAATTCAAACACACTTCTAAGTATATTGAAAACATAATCAATTTGAAATGCGTTGATTTGATTTCATGATGTATGAGATGTTAATATATTTGTATTATTTATTTCAGATGGATCCTCCACCTCTGGTCATCTGTTTTCCGCCCCTGCCCAGTCCCCTGCCCAGGCCCAGGCCCAGACCCCTGCCCAGGCCCAGACCCCTGCCCAGGCCCAGACCCCTGCCCAGGCCCAGCCCCCTGCCCAGCCCCCTGCCGGTCCTTCCCATTTTTCCTATCCTGTCCCTCCCAAAAAACGCCCCTTCGTCCCCCTTCGCCGCTCTCCCCATATTTTGGCCCGTACAGCTACCCCAGCTGCCCAGACCCCAACTCACCACTCCCCAGCTGTACGGCCTACCCCGGAGCAGCAGCTCATCCCTCCCCAACCCAATCCCATCCCTCCCCCTGTCTCAACCTTCATTTTCCTGGGTGTCGGATTGTCCTTCCCAGGCACAGCTGTAAGTATCATTCAAAATCCACATTATAAGATACTTAAAGGTACACTGAAGGCAAATTGTTTCTATTGTGATTCATATAGAGCATGCAATGTTAATCAAATTTATAATTTACTACTCTTATGAATTATTCTTCATTCTCTTGCTATCTTTATTGAAACAAAGAAATGCCTAGAATTAATTTTAAATCGAAAATAATTCTGGACATCATTTCTTTATTGTTGGATGAATGTATCCATCAACCAGCAGGGACAACCAAAGTTGATAAACAAATATGGCCTGCCCTATAAACCTACATTCTTGCATTCAAAATCTAGCTAGAGAATTCTAACATTTAAAGAATATGTGTAATTTTTTAATATTTGTAATGTCATGCTCTATCTGAATCAGTCAATTAAATATTTAGGTTCAGTGTCCCTTTAATTTGATATCACTACATATACCAATCACCACTACTTGGATCCAACAATTTATGTACAAATGTTGATACATTATCTCTTGTCTAACCCAGTGGGAATGTAATTTCTTCAGGTTGCTATGTTTACACAGCTTGTCCTCAACGCCAAAATGTTTAAGGATAGGTGTGCCTACCACAGTATAATTAAAATATTTAAATTGCTAATGTAAGTACAATGTAAATCCTTTAACAAGATTTTATACACTCAAGCTGTATAAGTGGATCATCGAAAACCAATTAAAGGGGACAACATGTTTGAGTAAACTGTCCCTTTAATGATTTCGGTCTGTCTGAATAACATATTTAATGTGTAAAGAATCAATTTCAACAAATTTATGTAAAGAATGATTTGTCTTTATGATGACAATGTATCTTTGCTTATTTTTTCTTCTGTTGTGTAATTATCCTTAATATTTTATTTATTCTTTATTTTAGGCTGTGACTCAACATGGCTCATGCTAGAAGGTATAGCACGTGTAGAGCAGGCCGTGTTGAGGAATGCAGCTGTCCTGAGAGGGATGAACGACACCATGCAGGCCCAGCTCCAGGTTCAGCATTTGACTTTGCGGCAGATCATGCGATTAAATTCAATGCCTGAATCTGGAGCTGGACATGCACAGGACGATGAAGGGGATGACCAGTAAGTGGAGGATCTGGAGATGCTCCAAGGGCGCAGATAAGAATCCTCCGTCCACATGTTGATGTTTTTGTTATGGTTGCCATTTGGCCTTTTTTTCTGTTTATTGTTGTGCCTGTTGCACTCTTTTACCTTGTCATATGGCTCCAATGGGGCTATGCTGGCCCTTGGCAACTCTCTTCATGGACTGTGATGCACTCTGTTACCTTGTCATATATCTACAATGGGGCTATGCTGGCCCTTGGCAACTCTCTTCATGGACTGTGATGCACTGTTACCTTGTCATATGGCTCCAATGGGGCTATGCTGGCCCTTGGCAACTCTCTTCATGGACTGTGATGCACTCTGTTACCTTGTCATATGGCTCCAATGGGGCTATGCTGGCCCTTGGCAACTCTCTTCATGGACTGTGATGCACTTTGTTACCTTGTCATATGTCTCCAATGGGGCTATGCTGGCCCTTGGCAACTCTCTTCATGGACTGTAATGCACTCTGTTACCTTGTCATATGGCTCCAATGGGGCTATGCTGGCCCTTGGCAACTCTCTTCATGGACTGTGATGCACTCTGTTACCTTGTCATATATCTACAATGGGGCTATGCTGGCCCTTGGCAACTCTCTTCATGGACTGTGATGCACTGTTACCTTGTCATATGGCTCCAATGGGGCGATGCTGGCCCTTGGCAACTCTCTTCATGGACTGTGATGCACTCTGTTACCTTGTCATATGGCTCCAATGGGGCTATGCTGGCCCTTGGCAACTCTCTTCATGGACTGTGATGCACTCTGTTACCTTGTCATATATCTACAATGGGGCTATGCTGGCCCTTGGCAACTCTCTTCATGGACTGTGATGCACTCTGTTACCTTGTCATATATCTACAATGGGGCTATGCTGGCCCTTGGCAACTCTCTTCATGGACTGTGATGCACTGTTACCTTGTCATATGGCTCCAATGGGGCTATGCTGGCCCTTGGCAACTCTCTTCATGGACTGTGATGCACTCTGTTACCTTGTCATATGGCTCCAATGGGGCTATGCTGGCCCTTGGCAACTCTCTTCATGGGCTGTGATGCACTCTGTTACCTTGTCATATGGCTCCAATGGGGCTATGCTGGCCCTTGGCAACTCTCTTCATGGACTGTGATGCACTCTGTTACCTTGTCATATATCTACAATGGGGCTATGCTGGCCCTTGACAACTCTCTTCATGGACTGTGATGCACTGTTACCTTGTCATATGGCTCCAATAGGGCTATGCTGGCCCTTGGCAACTCTCTTCATGGACTGTGATGCACTCTGTTACCTTGTCATATGGCTCCAATCTTCCTGATTTAGACCAGATTATTTATAAACGTTGTTGATGTTTTCTGACATACTAATAAAAGACATGTCATTGCACGATTCTTTGTCCTCCTTATTCATGTCATTGATTGAAATCTCTAGTTTATCTTGTTGATCCTTAAAGGGACCTACCAAAAATAATGGTGTTTCCTGAATCATATATGTAATACAATTGTAAATGACTTTAAGATTAACATCTCCAATGTAATTTTTATTTTTGTCTTTATATTTTTTTCTAAAAGCTTTATCATTGCATGATTATGATTAGCATAGTAATTATTTTATATATGTATATATAGATTGTTATATATGTATATTTCAAATTTCACATCCATGTGTGTATTTATAAACTCTGCATGAATTGATGCACCTTTAACAAATGATCTGAAGATTGATACAATGATATAATCCCTGTAAAGTATTCATTTTATTGAAATAGTATTATCTCTGTGTATCCTCTTTTTAAAAATAAAAATCATGTCTCTTTAAGTGATGGTGAGCACAATTGTTAATGAATGTATTTCCATTTCTAAAGCGTTTTTGTCCTTTTTACATGAACAAGGACATATAATCTTATTAATAAACAATCTTAATGTAATGTTGACAGCACATGTATTTCATTTTCTATTCTATCTTATTGTAAAAGTGTAACCAAATCAATCTCTGTGTGTAATGCGCATATTTTAGATGAGGAATCTGTTTTTCAAAATATTGTTAAAAAATACTTCTCCTCCCATATATGGCTATAGGTAGGCTGACCATATTTCAACTTGAATAAATGACACGTTTGATCAATACATGTGTCATTATTGTTATTCCAAAACAATCTAAACATATCTTAAAACATCAATGGCATATGTATTTCTCATGTGTATCTTTTAAATGTTAAAGATATACACCATAGCTATAGTTAAAGGGACAGTCAAGTCCGAAAAGATGATTCATGATTTCGTGACATTCCTAGATAGCAATCTAGACACATACTAGTTACAAAAATATAAATACGTTTCTTAGTGATATGCCAAGCTGTCAACTGAGTCCTTGTATTGGCTGCGTTTTTTCAGCGATCGCGGATGCGCCATGTTGCTTAAGACGTCACCTGCCAGGCTGTCCAATGATTCCTTGTATTGACTGCCGTTTTTACGCGATCAAGGATGCACCTTTTATTGGATGGCGTTTTTACGCGATCAAGGATGCACCTTTTTTTTTGTTTGCGTTCTTACGTGATCAAGAATGTGCCTTTTATTGGATTGCGTTCTTACGTGATCAAGGAAGCGCCATGTTAATTAAGACGTCACATGCAAAGGTAAAAAAACGTCTGATTGTATTACGTAGTCCCGCAATATTTGATTGTGCACGTTAAACACGTTTGTGAATGAGAAGACAAGTTTAAAAACATGGCGAATATGGATTGTTTGCATCATGTTACATTGTTGACCCATAGCTGATAAAGACCACCACATTCTCTTTTGCTGGATGTCTGGTTGAATAAACGAACGAAAGCAAAATGTTTTCATGCATATGATATTTCGAGGCAAGTGCAAATCTCTATAGTCCATGTTGTTTAATATGTTTGTCAACAATATGTTCCTTTTTCTGAAAAATGACTGTTGTGTTTAATGTTAAAGATATCTAATTCATAAATATGCGCTATTGTGTTAGAATAAAGTAATCAATATGCATTTATCTTTATCATATGCTAAATATACGATGCCGACTTCTTCTAAATGTAATTTCGTCGTATATTTTATTAAAGGTTCATTAGACACTCACATTATAAATCAAAATATTTTATTTTGTCTCTAGTTAGATAGTCCATTGTTTAACAAATACACGTTTCATTTTGCTTCTGTTCAAATAAAATGTAAGTAATTTTCAGACTCCTCGCCAAGCCTCTAAGTTTCATGTGAGTACCATCTCCAGCTTTCTCCTGTTTGTGTAAAGGGTCTTTTCATATGTTAATGATGGGGTATTGTCTTGTTTTACGGTTGTAATGGGGGTTCATCTATATTTTCAATAGAGCTAACCCGATTTTCTTTGAAAGTGTTTAAAGCTTTGTAATATTGATATCAGTATATGTTAATCTTGTTGTTTCTAGTAGTGTCTATTATATACAGTTCTGTTAAAAATATAGTATACTGTCCCTTTAATGCAAATGTTTATTTTTGTATCATGTATGAGTTCCACATTGGTTAATCTCCAAATATATTATTGTTAGCATATTTTCACCCCCCACTCCTAAAAGGACTTTAAACCATATTCATTGTTAAAACAAATGTCTTTATAAAAAAAATTTAACACAATAATGTCTCTTTAAGAAAATAGACTTTATTTAACACGTCAATATAAATCTGTTTTCAATATTTATTGTTTGAACAAGTACATGTAGATATACCAACAATCTGCAAATATATGTTAGCATATGTAATTTTGCTAAAGGGACAGTTTAGAAAACAAATCATGTTTTGCATTATTATAAAAGTCAATTTTGTAATATCAATGATATCAAAGGTTTCTCACCAATTAATCATTTGTCTGTGTTTATTTTAATTTGCTAGCTAAACCTATGAGGTTTGTGTGCTCATTTCTTAGAGCTTGAAGAGTGCATGTAATCATTATGCAATTTGACCACTGGAGGGCATTTGGATAGCATTTGTATATCTAAAACCTTGTGCTCATAAAGCATATTATTTTCCATTTATTGATCATTGATGTCTAAAATGTTGTTATGTCAGAACAACAAATAAGTGGTCATTTTTCATAGTCATAGATACAAGGGTAAGCACATAAGTCACACGTATTTCTCCATGTTTTGTTGTTTCCAACTTGATAATGCGTAATACAGTGTTTTCTTTGTAATCAATAATTTTCTGACTGTCCCTTTAAGCTGTGTTATTGGCATTCAAACAGTAATATGCCATCATGGATAATTGTAATGGTAATTTTGTTTGCGATTCGGGAAACAGTTTGGACATCACATCACAGAAACCAATCAATATCATGAACAAGGATAGGTATGTGATGTGGTTTTCACACACTTATAACCCACACTCTGCAAACAATCTGCCTCCATGGACCCGGTCCCATAGAAGTAGATTATATACAGAGTGTGGTCCACAAGTGTATGAAAACCACATCATTACATACCTATCCATTACACATGAAATAAAAATAACATTAAACATGAAAACAAATACTTACTTCCTCTTCCTTCCCCTCTTCCCACGGGGCTGAGGCTCTGGGAGGGTCAACTGCCGACTCCGACGAGTTCTCATTGGATATGTTGTGGGAAGAGTGGAAGGAAGAGTACTGGGATGACCAAGGTGAGGAGGAGGAGATGGCCCGGCAGGAGGAGATGGCCCGGCAGGAGAAGATGGCCCGGCAGGAGAAGATGGCCCGGCAGGAGAAGATGGCCCGGCAGGAGAAGATGGCCCAGCAGCAGGAGGCCCAGCAGCAGGAGGCCCAGCAGCAGGAGGTGGACCAGGAGGCAGACCAGCATGCGCCTCCCGGAAAAAATTAAACATCTCTTGGTGTAGATTAAAGGTTGTGTTTTGCCCTTCTTCTATTCGAGTAAGTATGTTTATTATTTGGTTTTGGCCTTCAATTATTTTGTTTCGTCCTTCAAGAATTCTAGTTCGGCCTTCTATATTTTGTATCCGGGAGTTACGCATCTGGTCAATGTAGTCTAGTAGAACCCGCACCTCCGCTATTTCCTCTTGTTGTGCTTGGCGGGGTGCCCGTGCACGGCGGGGTGCTCGTGCACTGCGGGGTGCGGGTCCTTGAGGGGCCTCTGGTTCCGCGGCCTCCTCCTCTGCTTCCGGGGCCTCTTCCTCTGCTTCCGTGGCCTCTTCGTCACGGGGGGCCTCTTTCCTCCGAGGTGGAAATTCCTCCCCACCACTCTCATCCCGGGGAAACGGAGGAGCCTGTATTTGCTGTGCTGCCTCCTCCCCAGACTCTGTATATTTGAAAAAGAAAGAAATGTATATATTAGCATATTTCCAAATAAAGCTTTAAATGACTTAGCTTACGATGCAATTACAAATGCAGACTCATTAATCCACTTTGAAATCTAACAATCAATACGATTTCCGCATTTTCTAAACCGTGTTTGTGATATGTCTGTTCAATCTGAATGTTTTAGCGTTTGTTTTCAGTCTGTTTAAATGCACACCTAACCTATAGCCTGGATACTGATGTAACCGCAAAGTAATTGTGAATGCGTGTAAACAACGTTATAGCATTAATCTAATCCTTAAAGGGACATTAAACCCAATGTTTTATCTTTCATGATTTAGAAGCATACAATTATAATCAACTCTCTAATGTAATTTTCTTATCTAATTAGCTTCATTCTCTGGATATTCTTTGCTGAAAAGCATATCTAAATATGCTTAGAAGATGCTGATTGGTAGCTGAATATAGCTGACTCCTGTGATTGGTTCACCGTGTGCATGGCTATTTCTTCATTAAAGTATATCTAAAGAATGATTCAAATTAGGTAATATAAGTAAATTTGAATGTTTTTTAAAATTGTATTCTCTACCTCAATCATGAAAGTAAAGGTTTGCGTATAGTGTCCCTTGAAATACATTCGTATGTGAATTTATTCTTAAATGAGCTTACCATTAGATGAGAATGGCAGGTTCCCGGTATCAATTCCTCCGATACCGACTACATCCACCTCGGAGATGCTGGGACGCAACATTTCCTCCCATCAGCAGTACTCGATTTCCAGTGCAGGGCCGCCACAGGTTCCTGCGGAATGTCGGGCCTCCAGGCTTAACTTTTTCTTGAGATCCATCTTGCAGTCCCGGTATCGATGTTTTATAGAGTCCATATCTCTATTCCGTCCACCCACTGCATTGACTGCATTCCTTATCTCATGCCAGAGCTTCCTCTTCTCAGTCGGGGTGGTCTTCTGATGCTGCAGCCTCCTATACCTGGCCATATAGGCCTCTACGAGGGCCTCCTTCTCCTCCATCGAAAACCTCGCCTCCCTAGTCGCCTTGGCCTTCCCCTGTGACGATGCCCTCTGTTTCCCGGACTGTGAAGCCCTACTCTGTCCGCCACTGGGCCCAGCTACTTGTTCATCTTGAACCAAGTGGCTGGGTCCACCCACCGCTTCCACCCCCGCTTCCTGCCCCCCTTCCTGTCCTGTTCCTCTCCCCCTCCCTCTCCTCCCCCCTCTACCTCTCCCCTGACTAAGCTCCTGCCTGCCCTCCATCTGTTCCCTAAACTAAACCCCAAATAATCAAACAAAAAGTGAGTGTGATGAAATGAAAGGGGGTCAAAATAAAGAACTAAAAAGACAAAATAAGTGCTGAAAGTGTGAGAGGGATCTAAAAAACAAAGAGGGTAAGGAGTATTTAAATAAACAAAAAAGACGAAGAAGACTAAAAGGAGGATATGTAAACTAAATGTAACTAGGGGATGGGTATGGGATGGGGATGGGGTATGGGATAAGAGTAAATGGGATGAAAGGGAATGGGACTACAGGGAATGGGGTATGGAGTGTAGTATGAGGGGGTATGGGGTATGGAGTGTATGTAGTGTTATTGATAAGTGTATGTATGTATTGAATGTGTTTGCGTGTAAATGTGTTATGTGTACAGAAAAATCACTCGCTCGCTAACTCACACTACTACTAATTCTCACTAACTCACACTACTACTAATTCTCACTAACTCACACTACCACTAACTCTCAATAACTCACACTAACTCTCAATAACTCACACTACCACTAACTCACTCTCCCACTAACTGACTCTCTCACACTACCACTAACTCTCACTAACAACTCCCACTACCACTAACTCACTCACGCTCCCACTAACTGACTCTCTCCCACTCCCACTAACTCCCACTCCCACTAACTCACTCACGATAACACTAACAACTGACTCTCTCACACTAACACTAACTCACTCACAATAATGCACAAACTCTCTAATCTTAAACCTCCAATCTCCAAAGACCCACCAGCAACACAGTCAAAGAAGCCATGCTTGTGTGGTGCTTATATACCCTGTGTAATTGTTTAATGATGTACCGATTTCCGTTGTAAATTGTGTTCAGGTGTGCTTTATTAGTAATTATTATTTGTGCAATGTGTATTAGTTGTGTGAATTTGCGCATGCTCATTTTGAGTTAGTATTTGTGGAATGTGTAGAATGCGATGATGTCATAGTGCTCGTTTTCTATAACATTAACCAATAGTATTATGGTTAAATGTTAATTTGCGATGGTGTGGTATTAGTGAAGTGTTGTATATGTATGTTTGTCCTAATATATAGTGATATTGAATGCGATTATTTTGCTAGTGTATGTATTTTTTTTATTTTCCTTGTTGTTATTTTGCGTTTTTCCGCATCTTAAAGTATATGCGTATTCTCTGTATTTAATTTTATTAAAATTCCCCCCGCTTGTGAATGTGTAATGCTTATGTGCTTTGTTGAGTGATTGTTGTTGTGACATTTGCGGCGTGTTATTGTTGTGCATGATGTGGTATGCGTCATATGACCGAGCTGTGCGTATTTCTCGCGAGATCGAGTGTTAGGTGAAAAAAGCGTGTTTGTTTGTTTTTCCATTGATCTCTATGGGAGACTGTCAAACGCGGCCAGGATTCCGCGTGTGAAATACACACGTTAGGAGTATCGTTAGAAGGTTTTGTTTGAACTCTAAATACCGGAGTCAAACAATGCCGTGTGTTAGACATAAACCACGCGTAGCGTTAGCAACCCATCTACCGCCAAACTCCAAATCTAGCCGCTAGTTTTCAATCCGCTACCCTTAAGGTCACGGATGCCATAGAACTCAATGGGAGTCTGAAAACACAGAAAGCTTATGTACGATGCTGCAAGAGAATGAAGTATATTACATAATAAAAGTAAATTAGAAACTCTATTAAAATTGTATACCCTTTCTAAATCAAACAATATTATTGCTCCACATTTGGTGTACTAGTAGATATAGGGATAAAAATGAAAAATACATTACTACTGATGGATTATGCTACAACTTTGTCTCATTACAAAGCAAGGGGACAATATTAGTAATACAAATTTGTTGAAAAGTTTTGAACCAAAGTTGTAACACTAATAGATATAGAGATAAAAATGAAATACACAACATAATAAAGCTAACTTCCTTTTTATTTTTTTGTGAAAAATCTATGTGCACCATGTTTAAGCCATGTAATACAAGTCCCACTCTCCACTTCGCACCAAATTTGACTCAACACTTTTCGCACCAATTATGACGCAAACTCCTGAACAACCCACACACTAGTGAATGTTTCAACTACTTTTGATTGGAATATGCATAATCACATGATTTATGACATCAGCCAATCTGATTGTCACATTTCTGCTGTTCCTTTAAATCTCTCTCCTTACCTGGCTGCAGTTTTCCTAATAAATAGCACCTCCTCCATACAGGAAGTGCTTGGACATCATTACTGCTACCTAGCTTTGCCTGTGACTCCTCTGCAGTTTTTCAGGAGAACCCATTCTATTGCAGTTTATTCCATTTCCATGCATGCATAATTCTATCTGCCTAAAGTCCTGTTGGAAACTACTTTCTCAGTGAGTATATTTAAAGTTTATTTGCTGTTTGTCTTTTCATTACAAAATGCCCGGATCTACTTTCTACTCCAGCGGATTGATCTGCCTTCAGTGTTTGCTTCCTCACTCTCTCTAAGGTAATCCCTTGCCATCCTGCTTATTTAGAATATCCTGCCTATTTAAAGTTCAATTTACTGATTCATCTAACTGTAAGCTTTGTGGACATTATTGTATTTCTTATTTTTGATGCTACCCTGTATTTATTCTCCACCAGTTTGTCCTGCATATACCTGTACCTTTGCGGGGACTTTATTCTCTTAATTCATATTGTTTGTCTTCTATTGTTGTATTTATATCAGTTCCATTCTCTTTGACTGCCTTGTTTTACTTCTGCAGCTCTTATTCTTTGTTGGGCTTTATTTTTCATAAGTAAAACTTGTCTATATAAATTGCAGGTCTGTTTCTGAGTTTTTCTTACCATAAAACCTAATTTCCTTACCTGCTTATTTTTATTACTTAAAGATTATCTAGCTAAAAGTAGCGAACAAATTTCAAGGGAGTTAACACAAAGCAAGCGTTAAGTCTCCTTAGAGACGAGTAGCTGAGTAGTTCAGAAACGAAGAAGAATTTCTCAATTAACCAGCAATGAGGGCTGGGAGGAGACTGTATATATAGGCAAGTCAATTAAAGAGACAGGACCCTTATCCTCATCACAGGCAGTTAACCCTTGCAGAGCCCCCCACATAAGGAACCACAGCGAGGTTCAGGGCCTGGGTCGATCAGGGTTACGCCTGTGAAATAGGGAGACCAACCTAGGAGCTGACAGATTCGAAGCGGGTTCCCAGGAATCGTCCTGATGACCGAAACCCTTCCAATGCGCCAGATAGAAGAGGACACCACAGCGAAAGCGTGAGTCCAGAATGCTGTGAACTTCATACTGTTCATCTGGGTCAATTGTAACAGAAGTGCAGAGTAGGAGTAGCAGGGGGTGAGGTGCAGAGTTTGACCAAGGAGACGTGAAATGTTGGATGTATACGGAATGTGGAAGGGAGTTGCAAGGTAACAGTAACCGGGTTTGGAACCTGGAGGATTCGATAAGGCCCAATGAACAGCTTGCCCAGCTTCCTGCAGGGGTACGAAACTTTAAGTTTTTTTGAGGAAAGCCAGACATTTTGACCCACTGAGTATTGAGGATTAGGTCTATGGCGTAGGTTATAGAACTTTCGTTGGGATGCCTGAGCCAGGAGTATGTTTTCTCGCACAATGGAGAAGGAGGCTGAGATTTCATTCATGAGGTCATTAACCTGCGAGTGGTGAGTCATGTATAGTTTTGAGGATATGAGGTCTGAATGATGGGGGTATGTATAACTTCCCTTCCTTATAGAACAAACCATCAGAGGCTCGGGTGACAACTGAAAAAGGTATTGATGTGTCGGTGGCTACTGCATCTCTGAATTCATGACTTACATTGGTGAGTAGACCTAATATACAATGTTTAGGGATTATCGTGGAAGGTACATTATCTGGAACTGTTTTCTGTCCTTGCCTGGAAAGGGCATCAGCCTTACCATTCTTCGTAACCTGGCCTGTAGGTGATGACATATTGAAATCGGGAAAAGTATAGGCTCCAATGCAGTTGCCTGGAAGATAAAGTACAGTTAGACTGTAAGTATTGTAAGTTTTTATGGTCCGTGTATATAACGGTGGGCTGAGTTGAGCCTTCAAGTAAATGCTGCCAGTGGTCAAAGGAGCATTTGATTGCCAGCAATTTCTTTTTCGCCAACTGGATAATTCAATTCGGCTGGCTGCATGAGCCTAGAAAAATAAGCCACAGGATGTAGAGGTTCCTTAAAAGACTTCCTCTGTGATAGAATAGCTGTGATGGCGAAATCAGAAGCATCAACTTTCAGCATGAATTGTTTTTCCATGTCTGGATACTGTAAGATGGGTGCTGTGGTGAATTTTAGTTTCAAGAGATCAAACACAGATTGAGTCTGGGCTGTCCATTTGAAAGCATGGCCAAATTTTGTAAGGTCGGTCAGGGGTTTGGTGATAGCTGCAAATCCTGGTATAAATTTCCTGTAGAAATAAGAAAACCTAAAAAGTGCTGTACTTCTTTCTTAGTGTGAGGCTCAGGCCAGTTTAGAATGGCTTGTACTTTATCATTCTGCATCTTGATGCCAAGAGGGGATATCTAATATTCTAGGAATGTTATTTCACTAGACTCGAATATACACTTCTCAAGTTTAGCGTAGAGATTGTTTTTTCTTAACCTGGATAGGACCTCCCTTACATGATGTCTATGTTGCTCAAGATTTTGGGAATAAATCAAAATGTTGTCCAAATAGACTACGAGATAAACGTCCAAGACATCCCTGAAAAGGTCATTGATAAGGCACTGAAATGTAGCTGGAGCATTGCACAAACCGAATGGCATCACTGTATACTCAAACAGGCCATATCTGGTCCGGAATGCTGTGAGTCATTCGTCTCCAGCCCTCATTCGTATTAGATTGTAAGCTCCCCGGAGATCCAATTTAGTGAAAACCGAGGCACCCCTTAATCTTTCTATCAACTCAGGGATGAGAGGAAGAGGGTATCTATTCTTTCATGTACACTTGTTCAGCTCCCTGTAGTCGATAATGGGTCTTAAAGACCCATCTTTGTTTGTCACAAAGAATATCCCTGCCCCTGCGGGTGAAGTGCTAGGTCTTATAAACCCCTTTCTGAGATTCTCATCTATATAATTTTTAAGGTGTTCTAACTCAGGCTTGGAAAGTGGGTATATGTGACCAAAAAGGATTGTAACCCCAGGGAGTAGATCAATCGGGCAATCATAGGCCCTGTGTGGTGGTAAGCATTCTGCATCTTTTTTATTAAAGACATCAGAAAATTCGGAGTAGTGTGATGGTAAAGTGGAATTATTTATATGCAAACGGTTAAAGTTGTTTGTATTATTGCAAGGGAGTTGAGAAGTAGAGAAAGTAAGGCTACGATCAGCCCAATTTATATCAGGTTTATGTGTGCAGAGCCAGTTTATACCAATTATAATGTTGAACATAGGTGATGAAATTACATCAAAAGAGAGAGCTTCAGATATATGTAGGTTTACTGTTACCTGGAGGGAAATGGTCTGATGAGTGACAGGACCAGATAAGAGTAAAGAGCCATCAATGACCTTGACAGAAACTGGGTTATGCTTGCACAAAACAGGAATTTTATTTTTCTTCACAAAATCAAAATCAACAAAATTTCTACATGATCCGGTATCTACAATTTCTTTAGTGGTGATCTTGAAGTGATCCCACTGCAAGACAAGAGGGATAGTTATATAAGTTGTGCCAATAGATTTTGTTAATAGGCTTACTGAGGAATTAAGTGACCTACCCTTCTTAGTTTTCGATAGGACTGGACGGTCCATTACTTCATGGGTAGGACAGGCGCAGTACATGCAAAGGCTTAATTGGGGTCAGAGGCCCTTTAAGGAATCCAATATCCATAGGTTGAGGGTTATCTTTTATTTGATAAGTAGGAGCTGGGATATAACTTTTGGAAGAACTAGCCCGCTCTGAGCACCTCTCTCTAAGGTGTCTATCTATATTGATGGTGAGAGTGAATAAATCCTCTAAAGAGACAGGGATCCCTGTACATGAGAGTTCATCCTTAATCTCTTCAGACAACCCCAATCTGAACTGTGTTTTAAGTGAGACTTCATTCCATTCTGAGTCTCTAGCAAAGATTTTAAATTGGGTGATATAGGTTTCTACTAGATTTTTCCTCTGCTTTAAAGACTGTAAAGCATTTTCTGCCGAAACCTGCCTAAATAGGTCATCATATAAGGCAGACATCTGGGTAAAGAAGGCATTAAGAGAACCCAAAATGGAATCCTCACTCTCATAGAAAGTGTCAGCCCAGGCCCTAGGCTCCCCCCTGAGATAGGAGATCACTGTGAGTACTCTAGATCTCTCTGAAGGATAAGTCCTAGGTTTTGTCTCAAAAAGCAGCATACAGGAATTTTTGAATTCCCTGAAATGGGTACGGTCTCCAGAGAACTTCTCAGGAGGGGATACCAAAGGCTCAGGGTGAGCATCCACAGATGGGGGTATGGGAGCAAGTACTTCCCTCAAACAAGCTTTTAAAGCCTGATTTTCCACCTGCAATTCATGGAAAGAGTTGGACAAGGCGTCCATCCTATCAGATAATGCTTGAATCCTATTACATAGAGTCTCCTGATCCATGATCACCTTTGTCTGAGAAAATAGGAACAGTCTTTGTAATAACACTTGTTCCTAATCTTTATGGCTGGTTAATTCTGTAAAGATCCCAATAAATTGAGTTATAGATCAGAATTCCCTTAATATAGGTTAAACACTCTTGCAAGGTAATAAACACGCTTTTATGCTAAGCTTCAAATTATGGTGTTGTCAGACAAGGGGGAGCGAGGTATGTGTAAAGGTCACCCCTGTGGGTTTAGTATATGCCTTTGTGTGAATATCAATTATAAATGTAGGTTTGGTATAAATCAATCAAATATGGCAGGCGTTATCAGGTATCAGCTAAAGTTAAGGATAAACAGTTCAAGTGCACTGATCAGTCTGGCAATTATATTAGAATGATGTGCTGTAACCAGTGCATACGAGTTAGGCACTTGTAAGCAGGAGAAATGGAAAGCTCTCACCTTGTCTTACAGGTCCGGAGTATAGTCACAGTGAGAGCGGTGTACCTGCGTCTGCGAGCAGGGAGGCTGTGAGTGTCTATAACACAGCATGGAGCAGGCGGCGATAGCTGATGACGTATCGGCTAGTAGGATCCTTGAAACCAGCTGATGCGCTCCAGAGCGTAGATGAATGAAGAGACGGCTCAGAGGTTTCCTTGCTTAGACAGCAGTTGAGCTAAAAGTAGCAAACAAATTTCAAGGGAGTTAATTAACACAAAGAAAGCGTTAAGTCTCCTTAGAGACGAGTAGCTGAGTAGTTCAGAAATTAAGAAGAATTTCTCAATTAACCAGCAATGAGGGCTGGGAGGAGACTGTATATATAGGCAAGTAAATTAAAGAGACAGGACCCTTATCCTCATCACAGGCAGTTAACCCTTACACTGGGACAATTTCTTTCTGGAAACTAATGATCCTGTCCAAAACTCTTTGGATTCATTTTTATCTTCTATGTCCTCATTATATGCTGACTCAGACATTCAAATTACTGCAGACACTGCTTTAAGAGCCTTAAAACAAGTTAGAAGACCAGTTGAGGACTTCATTATCGAATTTAAAAGATTAGCTAGAAACTCACAATGGAATTACATCAGTTTCCGTAATCAGTTCAGGCTCAGCCTCTCTGAGTCATTAAAGGACGAACTATCAAGGGTTGAGCTTCCAACCACCTTAGAAGAATTGATGAAATTGGCTACAACTATTGATAGGTAGTGATGTCCCAAACTATTCGCCCGCGAACGGTTCACAGCGAACATAGCTTGTTCGCGTTTGTGGGCGAACAGATGGCGATGTTCGATCCGCCCCTATGTGTCATCATTGTGGAAATTTTGACCCTTTATGTCACAGCCGCCTGACACATTAGAGCCAATCAACATCAGACACTCCCTCACAGACATTCCCAGCTACTCGGAATCCGCCATTTTAGACTCATAACGACTTTGCTTTTTTAATGATAGGACGTGTTATGTTTTTTCTCCTGACATTAATAGGAAAAACATAGCTAGGCTAGTGTATTTACAGTCCAGAAGGACTCCACTCATCTCTGCTGCAAGCACAGCACCCCAAAAAGCCCTTTTTAGGGCTATATTTTGTGCCATTTTTTTTTATTTCTTTTTTTTTTTATTAGCATTTGCCTGGCTTTCAGCTGTGTGTTTGAGGCTCACAGCATATGCTGTGACTACTGCCACCACTGATATCTCCCTAACAACATTAGTTTAAATTTAACTAACCCAAAAATATAATTAATTTTCTAGTGTAATTTTTTTTCATTTTCTATCAGGCCAGTGTCACACAGCATATACTCTGGTTCATTGCTCTGTGCCAGCCAGCAGCCAGCAGTGTTAATATCCGTTTATAACATTATTTTTAATTTAAAAAAAAAACACAAAAAAATATTTTTCTAGTGTAATCTAATTACATTTACTATCATGCCTGTGTCTGTCAGGCTCACTCAGCATTAATATACCTCTTTTTTTTCAGTCTTTTGGTTAATTGGTCTGTGCCAGGCAGCCACCCAGCACTCATATCTATTTTTCTTTCACCTTAATTTTAATATAAAAAAAAAAAAAGTTTAAATTTGTTTGCTAGTGTAATCAAATCTAATTTTCTATCCGGCCTGTGTGTTTTGCTGACATAGAGAGCCTACTGTGTTTACTTGCTGCCCTCCCTAGTCTATGAGCCACGACTCATATGTGTTTAACCTTTTTTTAATTCCCCCCCCCAAAAAATAATTTCAATAATTTTTCTAGTGTAATCTAATAGTATTTTCTATCAGGCGTGTGTGTATCCGACATACATAGCCTACTGTTTTTAATAGCTGCCCTTCCAAGGCTATCAGCCACGACTCATATGCATGTGCTTAACCTTTTTCTTAAAATTTCCAAAAAAAAGTCTTTAAATCATTATGCTAGTGTAATCTAATTGTATTTTCTATCAGGCCTGTGTCTAACTGTCTATCTGACTTACACAGCATACTATTGTTATAATTGCTGCCCTACATAGCAGCCAGCCAGTGCGACCACTCATAGAGTCATATGTGCATTGCACTTCTTAACATAATTTTAATATTAAAATCTAAAATTTTAAAATATTTTGCTAGTGTAATGTAACTTAATTTTCTATCAGTCCTGTGTTTTTGTCACTTACACAGCATACTGTGTTAAATGACTGCCCTACCTACCATCCACGACTCATATCTGCCAGCCTGTCTGCCAGGCCCAAGTAGCCAATTAGTGGCACCAATCACAATTCTTGTAACAGTAATAAAAAAATAAAAAAAACATAATTTTTTGGACTGCAAATATTCAGTCTCCTAGGGCCATTGAATTTCATTTACCTCCTGCCTGCCACTGCCAGCCTTTTGTGCCAGGCCGTCTAGCCAACTATTTACACCAATCATAATTGTTGTCACAGTCAGACAGTATAGTTATTAATTTAAATAAAAAAAATTTTTAGTGTTGATCTTAACCCTCAGTTTGCTTGTGCCTTTGAATTGCACTTTTCTACAGCCTTCCAAGCCTGTGTGCCAGGCCTACTTAAAAAATATTTACACCAATCATATTTGTTGTGACAGTATTCTAATAATTAAAAATTAAAATTTTTGGTAATAGTTGCTGTGATTTGAATCGTCAGTTTGCTGGTGCCATTGAAACGCACTTTCCTCCTGCCTTGCAGCCTGCTGTGAGCCAGGCCCCCACCTAGCCAATTGTTGTCAGCAATCATATTTCTGTTAACAGTATTGCAAAAATTGTCAATCATCACTGTTTAGACTGTCAGTAATCAGTCTCCTAGTGTCCTTGAATTGCATCTCCCTCCTGCCTGCCATCCTTTTGTGCCAGGCCGTCTTGCCAACTATTTACACCAATCCTAATTTTTTTGTCACAGTATAGTTACTAATTAAAATTAAAAAAATCTTTATTGTTGATGATCTTAACCCTCAGTTTGCTCGTGCCTTTGAATTGCACTTTTCTACAGCCTTCCAAGCCTGTGTGCCAGGCCTACTTAAAAAATATTTACACCAATCATATTTGTTGTGACAGTATTCTAATAATTAAAAATTAAAATTTTTGGTAATAGTTGCTGTGATTTGAATCGTCAGTTTGCTGGTGCCATTGAAACGCACTTTCCTCCTGCCTTGCAGCCTGCTGTGAGCCAGGCCCCCACCTAGCCAATTGTTGTCAGCAATCATATTTCTGTTAACAGTATTGCAAAAATTGTCAATCATCACTGTTTAGACTGTCAGTAATCAGTCTCCTAGTGTCCTTGAATTGCATCTCCCTCCTGCCTGCCATCCTTTTGTGCCAGGCCGTCTTGCCAACTATTTACACCAATCCTAATTTTTTGTCACAGTATAGTTACTAATTAAAATTAAAAAAATCTTTATTGTTGATGATCTTAACCCTCAGTTTGCTCGTGCCTTTGAATTGCACTTTTCTACAGCCTTCCAAGCCTGTGTGCCAGGCCTACTTAAAAAATATTTACACCAATCATATTTGTTGTGACAGTATTCTAATAATTAAAAATTAAAATGTTTGGTAATAGTTGCTGTGATTTGAATCGTCAGTTTGCTGGTGCCATTGAAACGCACTTTCCTCCTGCCTTGCAGCCTGCTGTGAGCCAGGCCCCCACCTAGCCAATTGTTGTCAGCAATCATATTTCTGTTAACAGTATTGCAAAAATTGTCAATCATCACTGTTTAGACTGTCAGTAATCAGTCTCCTAGTGTCCTTGAATTGCATCTCCCTCCTGCCTGCCATCCTTTTGTGCCAGGCCGTCTTGCCAACTATTTACACCAATCCTAATTGTTGTCACAGTATAGTTACTAATTACAATTAAAAAAATCTTGATGGTTGATCTTAATCCTCATTTTGCTTGTGCCATTGAATTGCACTTTTCTACTGCCTGCCAGCCTGTGTGCCAGGCCCAACTATCCAATTAGTGATAGCAATCATATTTCTTTTAACAGTATTGCAAAATGTGTCAATCAACACTGTTTTGACTGTCAATCTGCAGTCTACTAGTGCCCTTGAATTGCATTTTCCTCCTGCCTGCCTGCCTGTGTGCCAGTCCCAACTAGCCAATTAGTGCCACCACTCATATTTATTGTAACAGGATTGGAATTTTTGTTAATCATAACTGTTTTGACTGTGATTCTTCAGTCTTCTAGTGCCATTGAATTGCAGTTTCCTTTCTCCCAGAGTGTGTGCCAGACAGGCTCATCTGTCAAATAGTGCCAAACAATCATATTTGTTGCCACAGTACTAGTAATATTTCAAAAAATTAACAATTTGTGATTTTTAAAACATCTGTCTTTTTTGTTGTTGTCAGTCTCACAGCGTATACTGTGCCCACTTTCACAGTGCCACCACTCAATTGGTGTAATAGTATTGTTAGTGTCCATTTAAAAAAAAATGACAGGCAGAGGCAGGCCACCCCGCAGGTTCCGTGGTCGTGGTGCTGTGATTCCTTTAGACCCTACAAATATGCACATTGTTCAGACGCCGGGTGCCAGGGGGGATGAAAAAACTTCTGAGGAGGACCTAGTTGAATGGCTAACACAGGAAACCCAATCTTCTTCAGCTTCCACTGCTAGTCCTCCTAACCTTGACGCACCATCTAAGTCCAGCTGTGCTTTGGGCAGGTCTCAAGTGACCAGTGACACTCCGCCGCCTGTCACCACCACCAACACTAGCACCACAGCCGCTTCACTTGATCTGTCAAAGGAGTTATTGACACATCATTTTGAAGAAATGAGTGATGCGCAACCATCATTGACAGAGGATGTAGATAATAGTGATCAGTCTCAGTCAGGCAGCATTACCGACATGGAGGTACGGTGTGATGATGATGGTGATGTTGTACCCGCTGCTGCTTCCTTTCTTGATGTTTCAGATACAAGTGAAGCGGTTGATGATGATGTGTCGGTGGATGTCACGTGGGTGCCTGCTAGAAGAGAAGAAGAAGAGGGGGAAAGTTCAGATGGGGAGACAGAGAGGAGGAGGAGACGATTTGGAAGCACGGGGAGGTCGTCTCAAGGAGCTAGTGGCACAGTCAGACAGCATGCATCGTCACCAGGGGTCAGCCAGACAGCCCGCCGACGCCCATCAACGCATGCTGTTGCCACCACCAGAATGCCGTCATCGCAGAGCTCAGCAGTGTGGCATTTTTTTTGTGTGTCTGCCTCTGACAACAGCGATGCCATTCGCAACCTGTGCCAAAAGAAACTGAGTCATGGGAAGTCCAACAGCCACCTAGGTACAACTGCTTTGCGAAGGCACATGGTCTCCCATCACAAAGGCCGATGGGAAGAACACATGAGTAGAAGCAGCACACAAAGTGAAAGCAGCCCTCCTGCTCCAGCATCTTCAGCCACGTCAACCAGTGCTATCCTCCTTGCCCCCTCTCAACCATCCTCCACTCAGTCTCTTTTACGTAGCAGTTCCTGGTCATCTGCCCACAGTCAGGTGTCTGTCAAGGACATGTTTGAGCGTAAGAAGCCAATTTCTCAAAGTCACCCCCTTGCCCGGCGCCTGACAGCTGGCTTGTCTGAACTCTTAGCCCGCCAGCTTTTACCATACAAGCTGGTGGAGTCTGATGCTTTCAAAAAATGTGTAACTATTGGGACACCGCAGTGGAAGGTGCCTGGCAGAAATTTCTTTTCACAAAAGGCAATCCCAAACCTGTACTCTGTTGTGAGAAAGGAAGTTATGGCATGTCTGGCACACAGAGTTGGGGCAAGGGTCCATATGACCACGGATAGCTGGTCTGCAAAGCATGGTCAGGGCAGGTATATCACCTACACTGCGCATTGGGTAAACCTGCTGACTTCTGACAAGCATGGAATGCGTGGCTCTGCAGAAGAGTTGGTGACACCGCCACGACTTGCAGGCAGGCCTGCTGCTACCTCCTCTACTCCTCCTACTCCATCCTCTTCCATAACCTCTTCCTTGGCTGAGTCCTCTTCAACTTCTGCGTCTTGCTCCACATCTATGGCACCCCCCCAGCTCCCCAGGTACTATGCTACATCCCGGGTATGGCAGTGTCACGCCGTCTTGGGGTTGACTTGCCTGAAAGCGGAGAGTCACACCGCACCAGCACTCCTGACCGCCCTGAACGCACAGGTGGATCAGTGGCTGACTCCGCACCAACTGGAGATTGGCAAGTTTGTTTCTGACAATGGAAGTAATTTGGTGGCGGCATTGAAATTGGGCAAGTTGACACATGTGCCGTGCATGACACATGTGTGTAATCTGATTGTACAACGATTTGTCCATAAGTACCCAGGCTTACAGGACGTCCTGAAGCAGGCCAGGAAGGTGTGTGGCCATTTCAGGCGTTCCTACACGGCCATGGCGCACTTGTCTGATATCCAGCGTCGAAACAACCTGCCAGTGAGGCGCTTGATTTGCGACAGCCCGACACGGTGGAATTCAACACTCCTAATGTTTGACCGCCTGCTCCAACAAGAAAAAGCTGTTAATGAGTATTTGTATGACCGGGGTGCTAGGACAGCCTCTGGGGAGCTGGGGATATTTTTGCCAAATTACTGGACGCTCATGCGCAATGCCTGTAGGCTCATGCGTCCTTTTGAGAAGGTGACAAACCTTGTCAGTCACACCGAAGGCACCATCAGCGACATCATACCATTTGTTTTCTTCCTGGAGCGTGCCCTGCGAAGAGTGCTGGATCAGGCAGTAGATGAGCGTGAAGAGGAAGAGTTGTGGTGTCCATCACCCCCACAAACAGACGAATCAGCATTGCTTGCTGGACCTGCGGCAACGCAGGAAGAGGATTGTGAGGAAGAGGAGTCAGAGGAGGAATGTGGCTTTGGGGAGGATGAGGAGGAGGAAGACCGAGCACAACAGTCATCCCAGGGTGCTCGTTGTTGTCACCTCTCTGGTACCCGTGGTGTTGTACGTGGCTGGGGGGAAGAAGATACCATCAGTGAGATCAGTGAGGAGGAGGAACGCGACATGATTAGCTCAGCATCCAACCTTGTTCAAATGGGTTCTTTCATGCTGTCGTGCCTGTTGAGGGACCCTCGTATAAAAAAGCTGAAGGAGAACGACCTGTACATGCTCCTCGACCCCCGGTATAAGCATAAAGTGCCTGAAATGTTACCAAATTCCCGCAAGTCGGAAAGGATGGAGCATTTTCATAATAAATTAAAAACTATGCTTTATACAGCGTATAAGGGTGATGTCACAGCACCACGGGAATGTAACAGGGGAAGAGATGAAATTAATCCTCCTCCTCCCACAACCACGGCGGCAAGGACCGGGCACTTTCCTGACGTCTTGTTGATGGAGGACATGAGTACCTTTTTAACTCCCATGCACCATCAGAGCCTTTCGGGATCCAGCCTTAGAGAAAGACTCAACCGACAGGTAGCAGACTACCTAGCTTTAACTGCGGATCTCGACACTCTCAGGAGCGATGGACCCCTTGACTACTGGGTGTGCAGGCTGGACTTGTGGCCTGAGCTATCCCAATTTGCAATGGAACTTCTGGCCTGCCCCGCTTCATGTGTCCTGTCCGAAAGGACTTTTAGTGCAGCAGGAGGTTTTGTCACTGAGAAGAGAAGTCGCCTAGGTCAAAAAAGCCTTGACTATCTCACTTTTATAAAAATGAATGAGGGCTGGATCCCAAAGGGACTGACATTGGGCGATACATTTGAATAAAAAACTACTGATGATGATATGAGCTGCCTTGGGCTACAACTGGTACACAGGCTGGCCTTTTTTTTTGGTTATAAAGACGGAGGACTTGCTTGACTTATCCGCCAACAACTAGTGTTCAAGCCCCAAGCTTTTAGGGCACTTTATAAATGTTTTACAAACATCGATTTTTCTGGCCGCTGCTACAGCAGTTGCTCCAACAATACCCCAATGTTTCAGTCATTTGTACATTCATAATTTTTCTGGCCTCTGCTGCATCTCTGTGGGTACAAAACTCAAATAAAAAAAATAAGGCACATAACACTAGTGATTAAACTGTTACGAATTGTACAACTTTACACACCACTCATATCCGGTGGACCATTCAATTGAACGCAAAATGCAACAAATTTGAAAGAGTAGGACCGACCAAGCATCTTTATCCGTCTCTTGGTTGATCTAAATTATCTCCGTGTTCCATCTATGACATACCTGTACTCTATTGTGCAAAAGGGTGGCATATGTTTTGTTTCATGCTGTTGTGCCTGTTGCGGGTCGTGGCCCATGATATAAAAAGGCTGAAGGAGAACGACCTGTAGTAATGGTTGCCCCATCCAGTTTTTATAAAAATGTTCCTGGTTCCTATCAATTATCTTTGGGTTTCAAAAATGGATGCCATACCTGTACTCGCTTGTGCAAAAGGATGGCATATGTGGTGGTGTTTCCTGCAGTTGTTTCTGTTGAGGGTGCTGGACCCTCTTATAAAAAAGCTGAAGGTGAACGACCTGGAGTGGGAGTCCAAGCATGGTTTTTGGTGCTATTTCACTTTTACAAACAATTATCTGTGGGTTTCACAAATCAATGCCGTACCAGTACTCTATTGTTCCAAAGTATGCCATATGTTCTCTTTCCTGCTGGTATTTTGTTTGAGGGTCCTGGACACTCTTATAAAAAGGCCTAAGGTGAAAGAGGTGTACTGGGTGTCCACTCATTTTTATTTTCTATTTCTCATTTGACCAAAATTATCTCTGGTTTTGTAAAATCAATGCCGTACCTGTACTCTATTGTTCAAAAGGATGCCATACGTCCTCTTTCCTGCTGGTGTTTTTTTTGAGTGTCCAGGACCATCTTATAAAAAGGCCTAAGGAGAAAGAGGTGTACTGGTTGGCCACTCATTTTTATTTTTCTATTTAACAATTGACCAAAATGATCTCTGGGTTTGTAAAATCAATGCTGTACCTGTACTCTATTGTTCAAAAGGATGCCATACGTCCTCTTTCCTGCTGGTGTTTTTTTTTTTTGAGGGTCCAGGACCCTCTTATAAAAAGGCCTAAGGAGAAAGAGGTGTACTGGCTGTCCATCGAATCATTTTTTTAATTCAAATTTACATTTAAAAAAAAAATTCTATGGGTTTCTAAAATCTATGCCTTTCCTGTACTCTATTGTTCAAAAGTATGCCATATGTCCTCTTTCCTGCTGGTTTTTTTTTGAGGGTCCTGGACCCTCTTATAAAAAGGCATTATGGATAAAGAATTGTACCTGGTGTCCATCCAATCATTTTTTTTAATTCAAATTCACGGTTGCAACAAATTATCCCCGGGTTTCTAAAATCAATGCCTTTCCTATAATCTTTTTTTTCACAAAGGATGCCATATGTCCTCTTTCCTACTGCTGGTTTTGTTGAGTGTCCTGGAGCCTCTACTAAAAAGGCCGAAGGATAAAGAAGTGTACTGGGTGTCTATTCAATGTTTTTTTAGATTTCACAGTTGTAACTTATTTTTTCTGTCTTTCAAAAATCAATGCCTTTCCTGTAATCTATTTTTCAAAAGGATGCCATATGTCCTCTTTCATGCTGTTCTTTCTGTTGAGGCTCCGGGACACTCTTTTAAAAAGGCCTAAGGATAAAGAAGTGTACTGGGTGTCCAATCAATGTTTTTTTTCTATTTCCCGGGTCATATAACTGATCTCTGTGTTTCTAAAATCAATGCCTTTCCTGTAATCTAATTTTCTAAAGTATGCCATATGTCCTCTTTCCTGCTGCTGTTTTTTTTGAGGGTCCAGGACCCTCTTATAAAAAGGCCTAAGGAGAAAGTGGTGTACTGGGTGTCCATCGAATCATTTTTTTGATTCAAATTTACATTTGCAAAAAATTATCTATGGGTTTCTAAAATCAATGCCTTTCCTGTACTCTTACTGTATTGTTAAAAAGTATGCCATATGTCCCCTTTCCTGCTGGTGTTTTGTTTGAGGGTCCTGGACCCTCTTATAAAAAGGCCTAGGGAGAAAGAATTGTACTGGGTGTCCATCCAACCATTTTTTTAATTCAAATTAACGGTTGCAACAAATTATCCCCGGGTTTCTAAAATCAATGCCTTTCCTATAATCTTTTTTTCACAAAGGATGCCATATGTCCTCTTTCCTACTGCTGGTTTTGTTGAGTGTCCTGGAGCCTCTGCTCAAAAGGCCGAAGGATAAAGAAGTGTACTGGGTGTCTATTCAATGTTTTTTAGATTTTCCGTTTGTAACAATTTTTTTCTGTCTTTCTAAAATCAATGCCTTTCCTGTAATCTATTTTTCAAAAGGATGCCATATGTCCTCTTTCATGCTGTTCTTTCTGTTGAGGCTCCGGGACACTCTTCTAAAAAGGCCTAAGGATAAATAAGTGTACTGAGTGTATAATCTATGTTTTTTTAGATTTCACGGTTTCAACTAATGATCTCTGTGTTTCTAAAATCAATGACTTTCCTGTAATCTAATTTTCTAAAGTATGCCATATGTCCTCTTTCATGCTGCTGGTTTTGTGGAGGGTCCTGGAGCCTCTGCTAAAAAGGCCTAAGGATAAATAAGTGTACTTGGTGTGTAATCAAAGTTGTTTGTGATTTCACGGTTGCAACTAATGATCTCTGTGTTTCTAAAATCAATGCCTTTCCTATAATCTAATTTTCTAAAGGATGCCATATGTCCTCTTTCAAGCTGCTGGTTTTGTGGAGGGTCCTGGATCCTCTGCTAAAAAGGCCTAAGGATAAAGAAGTGTACTGGGTGTATAATCTATGTTTTTTTAGATTCCACGTTTGCAAAAAATTATCCACGGGTTTCTAAAATCAATGCCTTTCCAGTAATCTATTATTCACAAGGATGCCATATGTACTTTTTTATGCTGTTGTTTCGGTTGAGGCTCCGGGAGCCTCTTATTAAAAAGGCCTAATGAAAAATAAGTGTACTGGGTGTCTAATCAATGTTTTTTCGATTTACCGTTTGCAACTAATGATCTCTGTGTTTCTGAAATCAATGCCTTTCCTATAATCATTTTTTCCAAAGGATGCCATATGTCCTCTTTCCTGCTGCTGGTTTTGTCGAGGGTCCTTGAGCCTCTGCTGCGCATAATAAAGAAAAAAAAAATTAATTTAATTTAACTTGACTTAATAACTGAAGTATGACTTCAGGAGTCAGGTGTGGTCGTAGGTAGTGGTTGTTGTTAGCAGATTATTTTTATTGCAAATTGCAATTGCCACAGCGTGCATAAAATGTGCGTCACTAGTCCAAATTTTAAGTTTTTTTTTTTCATTCATGATTAGTTTGGGGTACGGCGCAATATTGGAAACGCAAAAAACAGGTCTCCGTACCCGTTGATATAAGGGGTGACTACTAGTGCTTTTACCAGGCTCCTCTTGGATAGCCCCAGAAAGTGTGAGTATGAATCCCAAAAAGAAAATTAAATTAAGGTTGAAAAATTACTCCTAAGTAAATTGTAAGACCCGGAGCTCCTCAAACACACATCCTACCGCAACAGGTATAGGCTCCGCCCACCCAAATCTTACCTTTTTAATGCCAATTGATATTGCCACAGCTGGAATAACAGTAACTAACATGTGCGTCACCACAGTCTCCGAATCTATTGTCGGATGTATACAAAAACAACAATAAAGAATTCCTTTTGGGGCGCAAAGAGATGGCTACCAGAACACTCCAGGAACTTCACAAAAGTGGCTGTCTTGTGTTTCTGGTGATGTTGTAGACATCTGGGTAGTGTACAGGGAGGGCAAAAATCCTCTCCATCTCTGTGCACCACAGGACAGGACGTCCTTGTCATCCATAAGCACATGAAATTGCTGGCATTTTTGTTGCTTCAAGAAGTTCATTTTTTGTGGTGATAGATAGTACTGAATTAAATAAACTTTGGTTTCCTACCATACTCAAGACAATCTTGTAGTTCAAGCTTCGGACTTGCTGTGGGAAACAGTGGGCTGTCCATAGCAGGAAGATGATTTAGACAGAAGTAACGGGCTCTGCTTGCAGGTGACACATGTTTATCGTCAATCATCAAAGGGGTTGCCTGCAGAATATGGCTGATGGCCCCTTATTCACATGTTTGTCCAGAGCAACAACATTTGCAAACAGCCAAAAGAGAGGTCGGTTCTCACCAGCCTTAAGTTGAGCTTCAATTACCAAATGCTGATATTCAATAAATAGACAAACAGTGCCTTAAAAAACACATTTGCAATATGGATTCACCAGAGCAAGGTCATTGCTAGTATTTCCCACAATAACAAAATTAAAATGACACAACTCCGCAATCTTCCCCTTCACATTATTATTGTCACACTCCATTGTACTCCTATGCCCACCTCCCTGCTCTTGTTTTTGTTGAGGGTCCTGGAGCCTCTGCTAAAAAGGCCTAAGGATAAATAAGTGTACTTGGTGTATAATCAAAGTTTTTTTGTGATTTCACGGTTGCAACTAATGATCTCTGTGTTTCTAAAATCAATGCCTTTCCTGTAATCTAATTTTCTAAAGGATGCCATGTCCTCTTTCATGCTGCTGGTTTTGTGGAGGGTCCTGGAGCCTCTGCTAAAAAGGCCTAAGGATAAATAAGTTTTCTTGGTGTATAATCAAAGTTTTTTGTGATTTCACGGTTGCAACTAATGATCTCTGTGTTTCTAAAATCAATGCCTTTCCTATAATCATTTTTTTCAAAAGGATGCCATATGTCCTCTTTCCTGCTGCTGGTTTTGTCAAGGGTCCTGGAGCCTCTGCTGCGCATAATAAAAAAAAAAAATTAATTTAACTTGACTTAATAACTGAAGCATGACTTCAGGAGTCAGGTGTGGTCGTAGGTAGTGGTTGTTGTTAGCAGATTATTTTTATTGCAAATTGCAATTGCCACAGCGTGCATAAAATGTGCGTCACTAGTCCAAATTTTAACTTTTTTTTTTTTCATTCAGGATTAGTTTGGGGTACGGCGCAATATTGGAAACGCAAAAAACAGGTCTCCGTACCCGTTGATATAAGGGGTGACTACTACTGCTTTTACCAGGCTCCTCTTGGATAGCCCCAGAAAGTGTGACTATGAATCCCAAAAAGAAAATTAAATTAAGGTTGAAAACTAACTCCAAAGTAACTTGTAAGACCTGGAGCTCCTCAAACACACGTCCTACCTTAACAGCTATAGGCTCCACAACCCACAAATCTTAACTTTTTCATGCCAATTGATATTGCCACAGCTGGAACAACAGTAAATAACATGTGCGTCACCACAGTCTCCGAAGCTGTTGTTGGATGTATACAAAAACACTGATAAAGTATTCCTTTAGGAGCGCAAAGAGATGGCTACCGGAACACCAGGAACTTCACAAGAGTGGCTGTATTGTGTTTCTGGTGATGTTTGAGACATCTGGGTAGTGTACAGGGAGGGCAAAAATCGTCTCCATCTCTGTGCACCAAAGGACATGACGTCCTTGTCATCCATAAGCACATGAAATTGCTGGCATTTTTGTTGCTTCAAGAAGTTCATTTTTTGTGGTGATAGATAGTACTGAATTAAATAAACTTTGGTTTCCTACCATACTCAAGACAATCTTGTATTTCAAAATTCGTACTTGCTGTGGGAAACAGTGGCCTGTCCATAGCAGGAAGATGATTTAGACAGAAGTAACGAGCTCTGCTTGCAGGTGACACATGTTTATCGTCAATCATCAAAGGGGTTGCGTGCAGAATATGGCTGATGGCCCCTTATTCACATGTTTGTCCAGAGCCACAAAATTTGCAAACAGCCAGAAGAAAGGTCGTTTCTCACCAGCCTAAGTTGAGCTTCATTTAACAAATGCTGATATTCAAAAAAATAGACAAACAGTGCCTTAAATAACACATTTGCGATATGGATTCACCAGAGCAAGGTCATTGCAAGTACTAAGTTCCCACGATAACAAAATTAAAATGCCATAACTATGCAATCTTCACCTTCAGATTATTATTGTCACACTCCATTGTACTCCTATGCCCAGCTCCCTGCTCTTGTTTTTGTTGAGGGTCCTGGAGCCTCTGCTGAAAAGGCCTATGGATAATAAAGTGTACTGGGTGTCTGTTCAATTTTTTTTTTTATTTCCCGGTTGCAAGTAATTATCTCAGTGTTTCTAAAATCAATGCCTTTCCTGTAATCTATAATTCAAAAAGATTGACATATGTCCTCTTTCATGCTGTTGTTTCAGTTGCGGCTCCGGGACCCTCGTATTAACAAGGCCTGAGGATAAATAAGTGTAACCGGTGTCTAATGAATGTTTTTTTCTATTACACGGGTCATATAAATGATCTGTGGGTTTCTAAAATCAATACCTTTCCTGTAATCTTTTATTCAAAAGTATGACATATCAACTCTTTCATGCTGTTGTTTCGGTTGAGGCTCCGGGACCTTCGTATTAAAACGGCCTGAGCATAAATAAGTGTCACGGGTGTGTAATCAATGTTTTTTTCTAATTTCACGGTTGCAAATAATGATCTGTGGGTTTCTGAAATCAATGCCTTTCCTGTAATCTTTTATTCAAAAGTATGACATATCTCCTCTTTCATGCTGTTGTTTCGGTTGAGGCTCCGGGACCATCGTATTAAAAAGGCCTGAGCATAAATAAGTGTCACGGGTGTGTAATCAATTTTTTTTTCTAATTTCACGGTTGCAAATAATGATCTGTGGGTTTCTAAAATCAATGCCTTTCCTGTAATCTTTTATTCAAAAGTATGACATATCTCCTCTTTCATGCTGTTGTTTCGGTTGAGCCTCCGGGACCCTCGTATTAAAAAGGCCTGAGCATAAATAAGTGTCACGGCTGTCTAATCAATGTTTTTGTCTAATTTCACGGTTGCAAATAATGATCTGTGGCTTTCTAAAATCAATGCCTTTCCTGTAATATTTTATTCAAAAGGATGACATATCTCCTCTTTCATGCTGTTGTTTCGGTTGAGGCTCCGGGACCCTCGTATTAAAAAGGCCTGAGCATAAATAAGTGTCACGGCTGTCTAATCAATGTTTTTGTCTAATTTCACAGTTGCAAATAATGATCTGTGGCTTTCTAAAATCAATGCCTTTCCTGTAATCTTTTATTCAAAAGGATGACATATCTCCTCTTTCATGCTGTTGTTTCGGTTGAGGCTCCGGGACCCTCGTATTAAAAAGGCCTGAGCATAAATAAGTGTCACGGCTGTGTAATCAATTTTTTTTTCTAAATTCACGGTTGCAAATAATGATCTGTGGGTTTCTAAAATCAATGCCTTTCCTGTAATCTTTTATTCAAAAGGATGACATATCTCCTCTTTCATGCTGTTGTTTCGGTTGAGGCTCCGGGACCCTCGTATTAAAAAGGCCTGAGCATAAATAAGTGTCACGGCTGTCTAATCAATGTTTTTGTCTAATTTCACAGTTGCAAATAATGATCTGTGGGTTTCTAAAATCAATGCCTTTCCTGTAATCTTTTATTCAAAAGGATGACATATCTCCTCTTTCATGCTGTTGTTTCGGTTGAGGCTCCGGGACCCTCGTATTAAAAAGGCCTGAGCATAAATAAGTGTCACGGCTGTGTAATCAATTTTTTTTTCTAAATTCACGGTTGCAAATAATGATCTGTGGGTTTCTAAAATCAATGCCTTTCCTGTAATCTTTTATTCAAAAGGATGACATATCTCCTCTTTCATGCTGTTGTTTCAGTTGAGGCTCCGGGACCCTCGTATTAAAAAGGCCTGAGCATAAATAAGTGTCACGGCTGTCTAATCAATGTTTTTGTCTAAATTCACGGTTGTAAATAATGATCTGTGGGTTTCTAAAATCAATGCCTTTCCCGTAATCTTTTATTCAAAAGGATGACATATCTCCTCTTTCATGCTGTTGTTTCGGTTGAGGCTCCGGGACACTCGTATTAAAAAGGCCTGAGCATAAATAAGTGTCACAGCTGTCTAATCAATGTTTTTGTCTAATTTCACGGTTGCAAAAAATGATCTGTGGATTTCTAAAATCAATGCCTTTCCTGTAATCTTTTATTCAAAAGGATGACATATCTCCTCTTTCATGCTGTTGTTTCGGTTGAGGCTCCGGGACCCTCGTATTAAAAAGGCCTGAGCATAAATAAATGTGACGGGTGTGTAATCAATTTTTTTTTCTAAATTCACGGTTGCAAATAATGATCTGTGGGTTTCTAAAATCAATGCCTTTCCTGTAATCTTTTATTCAAAAGGATGACATATCTCCTCTTTCATGCTGTTGTTTCAGTTGAGGCTCCGGGACCCTCGTATTAAAAAGGCCTGAGCATAAATAAGTGTCATGGCTGTCTAATCAATGTTTTTGTCTAATTTCACAGTTGCAAATAATGATCTGTGGCTTTCTAAAATCAATGCCTTTCCTGTAATCTTTTATTCAAAAGGATGACATATCTCCTCTTTCATGCTGTTGTTTCGGTTGAGGCTCCGGGACCCTCGTATTAAAAAGGCCTGAGCATAAATAAGTGTCACGGCTGTGTAATCAATTTTTTTTTCTAAATTCACGGTTGCAAATAATGATCTGTGGGTTTCTAAAATCAATGCCTTTCCTGTAATCTTTTATTCAAAAGGATGACATATCTCCTCTTTCATGCTGTTGTTTCAGTTGAGGCTCCGGGACCCTCGTATTAAAAAGGCCTGAGCATAAATAAGTGTCACGGCTGTCTAATCAATGTTTTTGTCTAAATTCACGGTTGCAAATAATGATCTGTGGGTTTCTAAAATCAATGCCTTTCCTGTAATCTTTTATTCAAAAGGATGACATATCTCCTCTTTCATGCTGTTGTTTCGGTTGAGGCTCCGGGACACTCGTATCAAAAAGGCCTGAGCATAAATAAGTGTCACAGCTGTCTAATCAATGTTTTTGTCTAATTTCACGGTTGCAAAAAATGATCTGTGGATTTCTAAAATCAATGCCTTTCCTGTAATCTTTTATTCAAAAGGATGACATATCTCCTCTTTCATGCTGTTGTTTCGGTTGAGGCTCCGGGACCCTCGTATTAAAAAGGCCTGAGCATAAATAAATGTGACGGGTGTGTAATCAATTTTTTTTTCTAAATTCACGGTTGCAAATAATGATCTGTGGGTTTCTAAAATCAATGCCTTTCCTGTAATCTTTTATTCAAAAGGATGACATATCTCCTCTTTCATGCTGTTGTTTCAGTTGAGGCTCCGGGACCCTCGTATTAAAAAGGCCTGAGCATAAATAAGTGTCATGGCTGTCTAATCAATGTTTTTGTCTAATTTCACGGTTGCAAATAATGATCTGTGGCTTTCTAAAATCAATGCCTTTCCTGTAATCTTTTATTCAAAAGGATGACATATCTCCTCTTTCATGCTGTTGTTTCGGTTGAGGCTCCGGGACCCTCGTATTAAAAAGGCCTGAGCATAAATAAGTGTCACGGCTGTGTAATCAATTTTTTTTTCTAAATTCACGGTTGCAAATAATGATCTGTGGGTTTCTAAAATCAATGCCTTTCCTGTAATCTTTTATTCAAAAGGATGACATATCTCCTCTTTCATGCTGTTGTTTAGGTTGAGCCTCCGGGACCCTCGTATTAAAAAGGCCTGAGCATAAATAAGTGTCACGGCTGTCTAATCAATGTTTTTGTCTAATTTCACGGTTGCAAATAATGATCTGTGGGTTTCTAAAATCAATGCCTTTCCTGTAATCTTTTATTCAAAAGGATGACATATCTCCTCTTTCATGCTGTTGTTTCGGTTGAGGCTTCGGGACCCTCGTATTAAAAAGGCCTGAGCATAAATAAGTGTCACTGCTGTGTTATCAATTTTTTTTTCTAAATTCACGGTTGCAAATAATGATCTGTGGGTTTCTAAAATCAATGCCTTTCCTGTAATCTTTTATTCAAAAGGATGACATATCTCCTCTTTCATGCTGTTGTTTCGGTTGAGGCTCCGGGACCCTCGTATTAAAAAGGCCTGAGCATAAATAAGTGTCACTGCTGTGTTATCAATTTTTTTTTCTAAATTCACGGTTGCAAATAATGATCTGTGGGTTTCTAAAATCAATGCCTTTCCTGTAATCTTTTATTCAAAAGGATGACACATCTCCTCTTTCATGCTGTTGTTTCGGTTGAGGCTCCGGGACCCTCGTATTAAAAAGGCCTGAGCATAAATAAGTGTCACGGCTGTGTAATCAATTTTTTTTTCTAAATTCACGGTTGCAAATAATGATCTGTGGGTTTCTAAAATCAATGCCTTTCCTGTAATCTTTTATTCAAAAGGATGACATATCTCATCTTTCATGCTGTTGTTTCGGTTGAGGCTCCGGGACCCTCGTATTAAAAAGGCCTGAGTATAAATAAGTGTCACGGCTGTGTAATCAATTTTTTTTTCTAAATTCATGGTTGCAAATAATGATCTGTGGGTTTCTAAAATCAATGCCTTTCCTGTAATCTTTTTTTTTTATTTATATTATTTTTATTATAGTTTGGAGTAAAACTTTAACAAGAAAACAAAACAATAGAACCAGAGAGTGGTTCAGAATTCTTACAGGTAAATAGGGTTTTGTTACAGTAAATGTTGCACATATTATTAATTAGAGTCTTTTCTTCTTTGTCCCGTGGTTCAAAGTCTTTTCACAGTTTTGCAAATGTTATGGTAGGCTCGAGGTAGATGAGTTGAGGAGAATGGTATGTGAGCCTCTCCATGTTCCGTTAAGGGGGGACATCAGAAAATTATTTTCTCTTATTTCTAGTGCAGTTCTGTTATGAATTTCATGAATCCAAATTAACTTGTTCAATGTTACAATTGGAGAGAGAAATAGAAAAGGTGGAAAGGAAGAGGAGAGAGGAAAGAGGAAAAGAGGAAAAAGAGGAAAAAAGCATAGACCAAATTGTTAGGAGTGTGAGTATATATCTCTGAGATGGGTTTATGTGTCTAGATCACTAAATTTGAAGGATTCCCACAAGAACATCATGTCCTGGTGTAGTGTAATTTGACCTAGTTTGAGGTAATATAGTCTCTCTAGGAGTAGGTTTCTATTAACTAATTCTATCCATTCCGACATTGTGGGCACTACAGATGATTTCCATTTTCTTGGTATTAGCTGGTTAGCTGCATTTAGCATGATATGGAATAGATGTTGCCGTATTTTGCATGTAATTGAAGGTGGGTGCCTTAACATTATTATTTCTGGACCAGGTGTTATTTGAGTGTGCAGTGTTTTATTAATACTCGAAAAAATAATGGACCAATATGGTTTAATATGTTCACATTCCCACCAGATGTGGGAAAGGTGGCCTTCTTTGTGACAACCTCTCCAGCATGAACCTGGGGATTGTTTGTGTATGTACTTGATTCTGGCTGGCGTTAAATACCACCTCATCAATAATTTGATGTTGGTTTCTTTTGCATGGGCTGAGTGAGCGGAGTGTAACAGAGATGAGAACCTGAGCGACCAAGTTTTAGCAGGGGTATTTAGGCGTAACTCATTATCCCATCTTTTAGTGTATGAGGGGAGTTCGGGAAAGGTATGTGTTAAGATGAGTTTATACAATTTGGAGATGGCTCCTTTTATCTCCTCTGTAGTTATACACATTTGCTCGAATATTGTGGGAGGCCTAGTGAGGTCTTTTTTAAATTTATGTGTCATTATGAAGTGTCTTGTTTGGTGTACATGTAGCCAAGATGATAAGAAAGGGTGCTCTAATAGGTCAAGTTGGATTTTATCTTTAATAAACTTAGTCTCGTGAGTGATAAGGTACATGGGTAGGAGTTTTTGTGGGTCTGTAAGGAGTTTGCAATCTGAGGTTTTCCCGGGGCTGAATTCTGGGTTATTTAAGAGCGTGGTGAGGGGTGAGAATCTGGAAGAGATTTTATTTGACGTATTACAGAGAATTTCCCAGTCTGACCAGGTCTCATTGGAGATTGAGGACGTAGAGATGGAATGTCTGTTAAGGTAAACAGGGTTCCAACATGCTGTGCTGAGGTCATGATTAGGAGCTAGATCGATTTCAATTTGCACCCAGCTTTTGTGGTTGGAAGTGTTAAATTTGCACCAGTCTTGTACTCTCTGTAGCGATATGGCACGTTTGTAGGATAGGAGATGTGGGACCCCAAGGCCTCCTTCTGATGGAGGTTTAAAAAGTGTGTCTCTATTAATTCGCGGGGGTCTATGGTTCCAAATGTATCCGTTTATGATCTTTTGCATAGTGTCTAGGTCTTTTTGTATGCCTGGGATGGGGACTGTTTGGAGAATGTATAATACTTTTGGGAGCAGGATCATTTTTGTTGCTTGCATTCTGCCTATCCACGATATATTTTTTGGGAGCCAATGTGATGTTAAGGTTAGGAGCTCTGTGATTAGATTACCATAATTATATTTGCGCAAGTCTTGTTTATCTGGAGTAATGTGAATGCCAAGGTACTTGAGGTATTTAGTTTGTTGTTTTAGGGGACAGGTGGATTTCAGGTTGTTAAGGGTGGGGGTTGTTAGGTTTATAGGGAGGTATTCTGATTTAGTCATGTTTACTAGAAAATTTGAAACTGTGCCAAATTGTGTTAGTTCAGTGATGGCTTGTTGTAGAGATACTTTAGGGTTTGTAAGTGTTAAGAGGATGTCGTCTGCGAACATGGCTAGTTTATGTGTCTGGTTAGCAATAGATATACCTTGAATTTGGTTGTTTAACCGTATTTTGATAGCCAGGGGCTCTAGGGATAAAACAAAAAGAAGTGGTGAGAGGGGACAGCCTTGTCTAGAACCGTTTCGGATTTCAAAGGGGTCCGAAAGGGTACCATTAATTTTAACCTGTGCTGTAGGGTTTGAGTACAAGGCAAGGATTTTATAAATGAAGGGTTCTGGGAAGTGGAAGTGTTGTAGGGTCGTGCGTAAGTAAGTCCAGTCTAGTCGGTCGAAGGCTTTTTCAGCGTCAGTGGAAACGAAAACAGTCGGGGTTTTTGTTTGTGTAACATATTCCAATAAATTTAATACTTTGACCGTATTGTCTTTTGCTTCTCTCTGTGGGATAAACCCTACTTGGTCTTGATGAACTATGGAGGGGAGAATTTGATTAAGTCGGGTTGCTAGAATTTTCGCATACATTTTGAGGTCAATGTTCAGTAAGGAGATTGGACGAAAATGTGCCGGTGAGTTCGGGGGTTTGCCAGGTTTTGTTAAAACTGAAATGTTGGCTTGCAACATTTCGTCAGGAAAAGGGAATTTTTCTGGGATTGAGTTGAATAGGGATGTTAAATGTGGCGCTAGCAGAGGAGCGAAGGTTTTATAATATAAGCCTGTGTAGCCATCAGGGCCTGGAGCTTTATTTTGTTTTAATTGCTTTATCGCTTCTGTTACCTCTGACAATTGAATTGGGCGATCTAATTGGTTGCATTGATCTAGGCTCAGTTTGGGGATAGGAAGATTTTCTAGGTATTGATTACAGAGGGATGCATGGCTGTGAGGGTCTCTAGATGGGAAAAGATTATAGAGTTTGTGGTAAAATTTCTTGAACTCTTTAGCTATTGATTTTGTGTCTTCTAGGTGTGTGCCATCCGGGTTCTTTATAGCGTGGATATAGGTTTTTTGTTGCTGCTTTTTTAATGCTCTAGCTAAGAGTTTGCCTGACTTATTACCCTCCCTGTAAAAATTTTGCTGAAGGTGTAGAAGCTGTTTTTGTGATTTTATCTGTAGTAAAAGGTTCATTTGTTCTCTTTTGGATTGTAGTTGTTCTAGAGTGGATCTATCAGAGGGGTTAGATTTGTGTTTGTAATCTAAGTCTGATATGTCTTTAGCCAAGAGATTTATTTCCTCACGTCTTTTCTTTTTTATTTGGGCAGCAGTTTTGATAAACTCCCCTCTTATAGTACTCTTGTGGGCTTCCCAGAGGGTGACCACATTTACATCTGGTGTCTCGTTTATAGAGAAGTATGAGCTTATCTGTTCTGAAAATAACTCTGTTTGCTTTGGGTCTAGCAGTAATGTGTCGTCCAACCTCCACTGAAAAGTTCTTATGGGGGCCGTTGGCCATTTTATGGTGCATGATACTAGGGAGTGGTCTGACCAAGTTGTATGATGTATGGAGGAGTGTGTGGTGTGTGATAGGATTAGGTGATCAACCATAATGTAGTCCAGTCTGGAATAATTACATTTTGGATGGGAAAAAAAGGTAAAATCTATTTTTTGAGGGTTGAAATATCTCCAGGCATCATGTAAGCCGAGGAGTTTAAATTTTTGCCAGATACTAGGGAGGTTCGGGATTTTAGCTCTAGAAGAGGGGTTTGAGCAGTCGACTGTGGGGTCTAGGGGGAGATTCAAGTCTCCTGCCATGATTAAGGAGCCTTTTGCTTCTTTAAGGAGTAGGTCTGCAACTGAGGATACAAATTTATCTTGGTGTGAGTTAGGGGTGTAGACGTTTATTAGAGTTACTGGTTTACCATATAGGAGACCTTTTAAACAAATGTACCTGCCTTCTTTGTCTCCTATGGTTTGGGTTTTAACAAAGGGGAGAGATTTGTGGATTAAGATGCTTACTCCATTAATTTTTTTGTGTGGGTTAGTGCTGTGGAAATGTAGGGGGTAATGTGAGGAGAAATATTTGGGGATATTTTTCCCCTTGAAGTGGGTCTCTTGGAGCATTAGTATGTGTCCTCCTTTTTTATGGAGGTCTAGTATAGCTAGCCTTCTCTTGTTAGGGCAATTGAGACCTTTAGCGTTCTGTGTGAAGATAGTTAAATTTTGTGGAGAGTGATTAATCAACATGTTGTATATGTGTCAGAGAGGGTAGTATGTGTGAACATAGATTATATACTGGTGAACATATAAGTGGTGTCATATGCTTCAATAGAGAGCAGGACAGAAAAGAAAAGAAAGGAAGGGAGAAGAATAGGTAAAGAGGAAGAACAGTAAAACACAATAATTTCAATACATGTTCAAACAACATAATTCTATTCTAGGGAGATAAACTCCCGGCTAGGTGAAAAAAAAATAAAGTCAACATTAGTTAACTGTTAACAATTTAACCTTTAAGACACTATTTAAATATCTCTGAGGTTCTGTATGCCTCGTGAGTTCTGGAGTATAGATAATACTTGCAGTTAGGGGTCTCCATAAGGGACTATTCGAGAGTTCAGGATATGTCCTTGTGTGCAGCAAAGACTTTTCATCCCTTTTCTTCTAATAATGGAGATGTGGATTGTACAGATTTGCGGGGTTTCTTCTGAGACGCCTGTCTCCACTCACTCCTTTGTGGTAGAGGGTTCAGCTTGCTTGGACTTGTGTGTTTCTCTTGAGGCTCAGCATTTTCCTCTAGCTGAGGGATAGGGATGTCCAGATCCCTGCATATGTCTGGTATATCTTTAGTAGATGTGCAAGTGATGCGTCTTCCTTTCCATAGGATTAACAGATGAAAGGGGAACCCCCATCTGTAGGGGATGTTTAGTTTTCTCAACAGCGACGTGAGTGGTTTAAGTTCTCGTCTTTTTGAAAGAGTTCTCTGTGACAAATCGGCGAACATTTGAATGTCCATGTTGTCATATTTTATGGGCTGTTGTTCTCTGGCTAACTTCATTAGCTCCTCTTTCTCTTGGAAATTCGTGATGCGGGCTATGATGTCTCTTGGTGCTTGTCCTGCTAGTGGTTTAGGTCGTAGGGCTCTGTGAGCTCTGTCTATGCATATTTTTGAGGGTGTTTCTTCTTTTTTTAACGTGCTGAAGAAGTCTTGGAGATATTGTTCAATATCTGGTGGTAAAATGGTTTCAGGGATTCCCCGTAGTCTAATATTATGACGTCTGCTGCGATTTTCGATATCATCTATCTTATCCTCCAGCTCATTGATAGTTGTATCTTGTTTCTGAACGGTGCTTTGCAGGTCTGTGATAGTGTCTGCATGTAGATCCTGGGTGTTTTCGAGTGATTCTACTCTGTGACCAATGTCAGAGATGTCCTTTTTGAGATCTGAGATTTCCTCCTTGATGCATTGCTTGACCTGTGAAATAAGAGAAGAAAAGTCCTTTTTTGAAGGGATTGTTTTGAAGAGAGCTGTGGGGATGGTAATGCTTTCTGAAGCGAGGTCGCTTTCAGATTCTGAAGAACTGTGTTCCGACCTAAGGTCTGGCATTGCATCTTCTGTAGGTGCTATGTTTTTTGTTTCAAGCGTCTTGAAAAAATTGTTTACTGTATGAGTGGATGTTTTCAGGGGTTTAGCATTCTTGCTTGGTTTATTAATTTTTTTTGGAGACATCTTTGGATGGATTTTGCCCCTCTGCCTTCACTGAATCCTTAAAAGATAAATAAAGATCTTGGTGCTGAGTACAAAGTTCTTTGAGTTTATACTGTCATTGCAGGTTCTTTATAAGAAGTATAATCTGTTTATCTGGCCCATAAAGAGTGAACACACTGCAGCTGTTAGTAGTTAAGGTGTGATCAAGTTTTCCATGTGCAGAAGCTTGTACAAATGTCCATATAATGTGTGACACTTTTTGGTTGTCTGTGCTTGGAGGGCTGTGTTTGTTTCTATGAGACTTTTCCACATGCAGCAACGTATGTTTTAATTGTAGCAGGGTATGTAAGCTTTCATTTTGTCAAATGCACTTGAGGGGATGTTTATAACACCTTTAATCTAGCTGTCAAAGTTTTTAGTGCACCACTTGCTATAATAAGTCTTTAACACTGTGAGGATGGTGAAGCACAACTTTACTTTTATAGCAGGGTGAATATTATATGATCCGTTTTTCTTACCCCTTTGTTGCAGTGATCTATTTGCTGTAGCTTGCTCCCGGTGAAAGGCAATTTAAGTGCGCATCAAAACTTTAGTACAGGCTGCGGCCCGTCGCTGCATTATCTTCAGTAAGTTCCTGTGTGGCATTTGAGGTACCGGAGTTCTGGTAGGTCTATGTGCTTACCGGATGATTTGTCTCTGGGAATCCCTTAATGTAGGTGTCTCCGGACCCTGATCTTCCCTTACCATGCCGCCATCAGAGTTTCAAGTGAGGTGTATATGTGCGCTCAGTGCGCTCTCTCCCAAATGGCAGATCTCTTGTAGCGAGGCACACAGGTCAAGCAGAACCTTTGTCTGGGGTTAGTCGCTCATTTATCTGGCGGTTTATGGCCTTAAAGTGCAGGATGGCTAATGCCTAAGGCGTTTTCACCTAGCTGGGGCCTAAGAGCTCAGTCAGACAGCCGCCATCTCTCAGGCTGGCTAGCTCCGCCCCCCCTTTCCTGTAATCTTTTATTCAAAAGGATGACATATCTCCTCTTTCATGCTGTTGTTTCGGTTGAGGCTCCGGGACCCTCGTATTAAAAAGGCCTGAGCATAAATAAGTGTCACGGCTGTGTAATCAATTTTTTTTTCTAAATTCACGGTTGCAAATAATGATCTGTGGGTTTCTAAAATCAATGCCTTTACTGTAATCTTTTGTTCAAAAGGATGACAGTACTACCAAAATACAGCCAATGAAGGGCCTTAGGAAGACTGAGCCAAGGTTGGATTGTAGTATTTGGTTAGGCTAATCATGATGGCCATGTAGACCACCACCACTGAGAGTCCTGGAAGTAGCAGGGATGATGAGATGAAAGAGCTAAGAATAGTAGAACTTGAAACAACAGAGTTAGCCATGGGTGTTAGTGCAAAATCGCTTGGCTTTTTTTTGGCTTTGGGTGCGGCTATTCATGCAGGCCATATAGAGCTGACAACATTCGGTGTCGTATCAGCTATTAAACTAATAAGAACAGTACTACCAAAATACAGCCAATGAAGGGCCTTAGGAAGACTGGGCCAAGGTTGGATTGTAGTATTTGGTTAGGCTAATCATGATGGCCATGTAGACCACCATGTAGTAATAAGAACAGTACTAGCAAAATACAGCCAATGAAGGGCCTTAGGAAGACTGAGCCAAGGTTGGATTGTAGTATTTGGTTAGGCTAATCATGATGGCCATGTAGACCACCACCACCGAGAGTCCTGGAAGTAACAGGGATGATGAGATGAAAGAGCTAAGAATAGTAGAACTTGAAACAACAGAGTTAGCCATGGGTGTTAGTGCAAAACCGTTTGGCTTTTTTTTGGCTTTGGGTGCGGCTATTCATGCAGGCCATATAGAGCTGACAACATTCGGTGTTGTATCAGCTATTAAACTAATAAGAACAGTACTACCAAAATACAGCCAATGAAGGGCCTTAGGAAGACTGGGCCAAGGTTGGATTGTAGTATTTGGTTAGGCTAATCATGATGGCCATGTAGACCACCACCACCGAGAGTCCTGGAAGTAACAGGGATGATGAGATGAAAGAGCTAATAATAGTAGAACTTGAAACAACAGAGTTAGCCATGGGTGTTAGTGCAAAACCGCTTGGCTTTTTTTTGGCTTTGGGTGCGGCTATTCATGCAGGCCATATAGAGCTGACAACATTCGGTGTCGTATCAGCTATTAAACTAATAAGAACAGTACTACAAAAATACAGCCAATGAAGGGCCTTAGGAAGACTGGGCCAAGGTTGGATTGTAGTATTTGGTTAGGCTAATCATGATGGCCATGTAGACCACCACCACCGAGAGTCCTGGAAGTAACAGGGATGATGAGATGAAAGAGCTAAGAATAGTAGAACTTGAAACAACAGAGTTAGCCATGGGTTTTAGTGCAAAACCGCTTGGCTTTTTTTTGGCTTTGGGTGCGGCTATTCATGCAGGCCATATAGAGCTGACAACATTCGGTGTCGTATCAGCTATTAAACTAATAAGAACAGTACTACCAAAATACAGCCAATGAAGGGCCTTAGGAAGACTGGGCCAAGGTTGGATTGTAGTATTTGGTTAGGCTAATCATGATGGCCATGTAGACCACCACCACCGAGAGTCCTGGAAGTAACAGGGATGATGAGATGAAAGAGCTAAGAATAGTAGAACTTGAAACAACAAAGTTAGCCATGGGTGTTAGTGCAAAACCGCTTGGCTTTTTTTTGGCTTTGGGTGCGGCTATTCATGCAGGCCATATAGAGCTGACAACATTCAGTGTCGTATCAGCTATTAAACTAATAAGAACAGTACTACCAAAATACAGCCAATGAAGGGCCTTAGGAAGACTGAGCCAAGGTTGGATTGTAGTATTTGGTTAGGCTAATCATGATGGCCATGTAGACCACCATAGTAATAAGAACAGTACTAGCAAAATACAGCCAATGAAGGGCCTTAGGAAGACTGAGCCAAGTTTGGATTGTAGTATTTGGTTAGGCTAATCATGATGGCCATGTAGACCACCACCACCGAGAGTCCTGGAAGTAACAGGGATGATGAGATGAAAGTGCTAAGAATAGTACTACTTGAAACAACAGAGTTAGCCATGGGTGTTAATCCAAGACCGCTTGGATTTATTTTTGTATTGGGTGCAGCTAATCATGCAGGCCATATAGAGCTGACAACATTCTGTGTTGTATCAGCTATAAAAATAATAAGAACTGTACTATCAAAATACAGACAATGAAAGGCCTATGAAGACTGAGCAAAGGTTGGATTGTAGTATTTTGTTCGGCTAATCATGATGGCCATGTAGACCGCCCGTAACAGGGATTAAAGTGCTAAGAATAGTACTAATTGAAACAACAGAGTTAGCCATGGGTGTTAGTCTAAGACCACTCGGCTTTTTTTTGGGTTTGGGTGCAGCTAATCATGAAGGACAGATAGACCTGCCACCATTTGGTGTTGTAACAGGTATGAAAATGCAAAGAACAGTACTACATAACACAACCTACTTACCATGGGTCCCAGAACATATGTTTGGTTGTTATGTTTTGTAAGGGTAATCATGCAGGCCATATAGACCTCCACCGATAGGGTGAGTATGAGTAACAGCTATTAAGATGCGAAGGACATTACTAATTAACACAACATAGTTACCATGGGTCGCAGACCAAGAGCAGATGTCTTATTATTATATTTTGTATGGGTAATCATCCAGGCCGTATAGACCTCACCAAATAGGGGGAGTTACAGAGATTAAAGTGCTAAGAATGGTAGTACTTAAAACACAACCTCGTTAAAATAGGTAGCAGACCACATGTCTTATTATTATAATTTTTCAGGGTAATCTGGCAGGCCATATAGAACTCCCACGATGGGGGGGGGAACAGGGATTAAAGTGCTAAGAAAAGTACTAATTGACACAAGCTAGTTGGGTCAAAGAACGCATGTTTGATTATTAGAATTTATTAGGGTAATTATATATCTAACAAATATATCTATTTCTCTTCTATCGATTCTATCTAACTATCAATCTATGTATATCTATCTATCCTATCTATCACTATCAATCTATCTTCTGTCCGGGATGTTTTGAGACAGCCACTTTGGGAATGTTAGTTGATTTAGACCCATTATGGCTTAAAAGCAGACTCTGCATCAACTATGTAATTTTCCATGGGAGTTTTGCCAGGGATCCCCCTCCAGCATGCAACAGTCCAGGTGTTAGTACCCTTGAAACAACTTTTCCATCACTATTGTGGCCAGAAAGAGTCCTTGTAGGTTTTAAAGTTCGCCTGCCTATTGAATTCAATGGTGGTTCGCGCGGTTCAATACCGGAAGTTCGAGTCTGCAGTTCGCGAACCGAAAATTTTAGGTTCGCGACATCACTATTGATAGGAGAATTCGTGAAAGGAGAAAAAAGAAATATCAGACTGACCAACATCATAGTTTCACACCCATTCCAGCTTACCATTCTCCTTTTAGATGTTCCCCAAGTGAGCCTATGGAGATAGGTTTCACTAGAGAACCGCTTACCTCTGAAGAAAAGGAGCATCAAAGTAAAAATAATTTATTTTTATACTGTGCTTCAATTATTCATGATGTAAAGTCTTGTCCAACTTTAAAGAAAATTAATTCTGGTAAGAGTCAAGCACAAAATAACTGCTTGTCTATACATTCCATTTCTCCAACCTTCTTCACTCTTTGTGTATCCTTGCAGTGGGATCAAAATCATCTGTAACGTGATTGCATCCTCAACTCTGGGGCCTGTAGAAGCTTTATTGACTCTGAACTTGTCAGAAAAAGAATATCCCTATTACAAAGAAACCAATTCCTGAAACCATCAAAGTTATAGATGGTTCTTCCTTTGCTAACGGACCTATAACGCATAAAACAGTACCTTTACAGATGACAACTACTACTGGACATACAGAACACATCATTTTTGAAATAATTCCTTCACCATTCTACCCCATAATACTAGGGATCTCTGGGTTGCAACTCCATTCTTCCTCCATTTCCTGGAATAAGTCAGAACTAGACTTCCAGTCTGATTAATGTAAAAAAAACATGCCTTCAACATGGATTTCTCATGCATATTACAGAACCAACTTTACCTGATTTGGAGTTCCAAGATGTGTTCAGCAAAAAACAGGCAGAAACTTTACCTCCACATAGACTGTATTACTGCCCTATTGATCTTATACCTGGGGCAGTTGTTCCTTATTGTCATGTATACCCTCTCTCCCAGCTTGAACTCAATGAATTAAAGTCTTACCTTGAAGAAAATCTCCTCAAGGGTTTCATAAGACCCTCCACATCCCCTGCTGGGGCTGGTATTTTTTTTTGTAAAATAAGAAGGATTCCTCTCCATCCTATTATTGATTATCATTTAATGAACAAGATCACCATTAAAAACCGTTACCCACTACCCTTAATACCTGAACTAATCGAAAATCTACAAGATGCAAAGATTTTCACAAAATTAGACCTCAGGGGAGCCTATAATTTGGTGTGCATCAAAGAGGGTGATGAGTGGAAAACTGCCTTCCGCACCAGATATGGTTTATATGAATATCTTGTCATGCCCTTTGGGCTATGCAATGCTCCAGCCACTTTCCAATACTTTGTGAACAACATCTTCCGAGATTTACTAGATGTGTGTGTAGTTATCTACCTAGATGACATTTTGATATATTCTAAATCAAAACTTGAACACACCAAACATGTTTGATGGGTACTATCCAGGCTTTGCACTCATTGCTTATATGCCAAACTTGAGAAATGTTTATTCCATTCAAAAGAGATCAGTTTTCTCGGATATAAAATTTCTCCAGATGGAATTAACATGGAGGATGACAAGATTGAAGCTATTAAAAATTGACCTATACCTAAGAACAACAATGCCCTACAGAAATTCCTAGGCTTTGCTAACTTTTATAGAAAGTTTATTCGCAACTACTCAAGTATTGTCAAACCTCTCACCTGTTTAACTGTCACCATCCCTTTTATCTGGTCACAAGAAACCCAGAGTGCATTTGATCACCTCAAATTAAAATTCACCTCTAATCCTATTCTCAGAATGCTAGATCCAGATTTACTGTTCATCCTCGAAGTTGAATCATCCAATTTCGCACTTGGTTCTATTCTGTCACAAAGACATCCGGATAACGGTGTTATTCATCCTGTTGCTTACCATTCGCAAACTCTATCTGACGCCGTGACCCATTATCCGATTGGTGAAAAAGAATTATTAACCATAAAAGTTACCTTTGAAATTTGGAGACATCTCCTAGAAGGAACTATTCAACCAGTTATCATATACACTGACCACAGGAATTTAGAATTCCTCAAATCCAGCAAGACACTCTCCTCAATACAGGTTTGTTGTAGTCTCTTCTTTGAAAGATTTAATTTTCATATCAGTTACAGACCTGATACATTAGACGGTAAGGCTGACTCTCTATCGAGAATATACACTGCTCCATTACCTGCAACTTCTACTTCTATTATCCCACAGGATCGGTTAATTGGGATTGTTAAAGATTTCACTTCTAAAGTTAAAGACAGCCTTAGTACAGATCTTTCTCTACTACCTTCTTACCTTCTAAAAGCCAGTGATGGCCTATTTTACAAGGATAAGACTATACATTCCACCTTTCATGTTTCTCTACTCAAACCGTTTGTACCTAATCCTTACCCGCATCAGATCTTACCTCCTCCTGACCCAGTAATGGTAGATGGTGAGCTTCAGTATGTTGTCAGACGTATTCTCGATTCCAGGATCCACAGACGTCAACTTCAATACCTTGTGAGTTGGAAGGGGTATGACTCCTCTGAGGACTCCTGTATTCCTGCCACCCACCTTCATGCTCTACACTTGCTTAGAGCTTTCCATCAAGCTCATCCCACTAAACCTGCTGCCCGCCCAGGAGGGTGTCCTTGAGAAGGAGATCATGTCACATTTCTGCTGTTCCTTTAAATCTCTCTCCTTACCTGGCTGTAGTTTTCCTAATAAATAGCACCTCCTCCATACAGGAAGTGCTTGGATATCATTACTGCTACTTAGCTTTGCCTGTGAATCTTAAATATTTTTTCCTCTGCAGTTTTTCAGGAGAACCCATTCTATTGCAGTTTATTCCATTTCCATGCATGCATAATTCTATCTGCCTAATGTCCTGTTGGAAACTACTTTCTCAGTGAGTATATTTAAAGTTTATTTGCTGTTTGTCTTTTCATTACAAAATGGCCGGATATACTTTCTACTCCAGCAGATTGATCTGCCTTCAGTGTTTTCTTCCTCACCCTCTCTAAGGTAATCCCTTGCCATCCTGCTTATTTAGAATATCCTGCCTATTTAAAGTTACATTTCCTGATTCATCTAACTGTAAGCTTTGTGGACATTATTGTATTTCTTATTTTTGCTGCTACCCTGGACTTATTCTCCATTAGTTTGTCCTGCATATACCTGTACCTTTGCTTGGACTTTATTCTCTTAATTCATATTGTTTGTCTTCTATTTTTGTATTTATATAATTCCCATTCTCTTTGACTGCTTTGTTTTACTTCTGCAACTCTTATTCTTTGTTGGGCTTTATTTTTCATAAGTAAAACGTGTCTATATAAATTGCAGGTCTGTTTCTGAGTTTTTCTTATCATGAAACCTAATTTCCTTACCTGCATACATTCATTACTTAAAGGTTATCTATGTATTCAAGACCATCTTTGCTAGTAACTAGTAGAACAAGTTATTTTTTAGTAGGATTGTGATACTGATTCAAATATACATTTTAAACTATCACTAACAAATCAAATTGCTCGATACTTGTGTCATTGATCACTCATCAGAACTTGTAAGTGCCATTTGTTACATTGTGTATTATATTTTGAAAGTATGTATATGTGAATTTAGAATTAAAGATAAACATTAATGCTGACATTAGGATACGCAGTGTAATATTTTAGAGAAGAATTTTAAAATTTGAATTGATGTTTGATTCAATAGAATCTTAAACTGATAGCTCAAAGGGATAGCTCACATAACATTAAACTGTCATGATTCAGATACAGCAGAAATTAAAATCACCTCTTTACTGTCATGCTATTTTCAGTGTATTTCTTCCTTCTCTTGAATTTCTTTTTCAGTAAGAAATGTAATCTTATATGCCAGCCCATTTTATAACACCTGTGAAGGGGTGGTTTTTAAAACTAGATTGCAATCAGGAGGGGTTATACAAGTACAGTGAGAAAACTGGCCTAGCTCTTAAAATATCCATTGATTGCAAATAAATACATATGATACTCTGATTACATGTTATATTTGCAATTATTCCTGCTCAGAATAATAATACATTTATTATTCAAGTATGTGCAAAAATAAATGTACAGATTCTAGAATTAATAATCATTTATAATCATTTATAAAATAAAAAATATGAGATAAAAGCATAACATGACTTCTAGAAATACAAATACACTTTAATTTATGTGAAAGTATCACATAACAGATTTTTATGTATAACAAATAAATATAAAAATAACTTATGAGATATTGTTTGTTGAGGTATAAATGTAGCTATTTCTTAGACATTAACAGTTGAAAAATAAAAGATTAGCTTTAGAGAAATGTGCTTGTTCATGGACAGTAATGAAATGGTATAAATAAAGTTGGGAAAAACATAAAAAACCGCGACATTGATGACTGTTACTTAACAACACACCGATGCTCTTCGCACTGTACTTGTTGCGCATGTTTTTGACGGTTGTTTTGATATATAAGGGTATCATATTCAAATCCACGTCAGCGATGTCTGATGAGCATATTGACTCCGGCAAATGCACTGAGATTGACGCTTTGATAAATTGACCCTGAAGCATTTAAAAAAGCTTAGATATTATATAATTTAGATGGCCTCCCATTTTTTTAAAGGGTCACTCTAAGACCAATATAGAAAATTAGATTTTTAAAGGAGAAGTTGGCACAAATCGAATCCACACCCTGGGCCCAAAAAAGAGTAGTATGTAACACTGAGTGATAAGGGAATTTGAATAAAAAGGAACAATTGTACTTCCAACAAGTACAGTCTAAATGATAACATATTTCAATAATTTCATCAATATCAAAAACTTATATGTCTCGAATTAAACTCAGCTGTGTTGTTAATATACTATATTTTCTATAGAAGCAATAACTATAATAATCGTATCTTTACATTGTCTGAAATTTAACAATAATACTTATAATTATGGAAAATATAGAAATTGCATTATAGAATATAACTGTAGCGATAATGTATAAAAGGGTTAACAGCTCAGATAAATATATCTAATTATCTTGAGGTAGGAAAAGGAAAAAAAATAAAATAGAAACTTAATTAAGTAAATTGAAAAGAATTATGCAAGGTAAATATAAATACCTCTCTAGGGCGTATTTTTCCCAGACCAACCAATAACTATCCATTCTTCAGAAAAGACATACAGGTGGCACTCAGAGTAGGTAACTGAACCTGGCGGTGATGTTAGGGGCGGAAGATTAGGGGTTAATAATATTTAACTAGTGTTTGCAATGCGGGAGTACGGCAGTTTAGGGGTTAATATGTTTATTATAGTGGTGGCGACGTTGGGGCAGAAGATTAAGGGTTAATATCATTATGTAGGTGTTGGCGATGTTGTGGGCAGCAGATTAGGGGTTAATAAGTATAATGTAGGTGGCGGCGATGTCCGGAGCGGCAGATTAGGGGTTAATAAGTATAATGTAGGTGTTGGCGATGTCGGGGGCAGCAGATTAGGGGTTAATAAGTGTAAGATTAGGGGTGTTTAGACTCGGGGGTTCATGTTAGGTGTAAACATAAAATTAGTTTCCCCATAGGAATCAATGGGGCTGCGTTACGGAGCTTTACGCTGCTTTTTTGCAGGTGTTAGGCTTTTTCTCAGCCGACTCTCCCAATTGATGTCTATGGGGAAATTGTGCACGAGCACGTACAACCAGCTCACCACTGACTTAAGCAGCGCTGGTATTGGAGTGCGGTATGGAGCACAATTTTGCTCTACGCTCACTTCTTGTCTTTTAACACTGGGTTTAGAGAAACCTGTAATACCAGCGCTGTAGGTAAGTGAGCGGTGACAATAACGTGCAAGTTAGTACCGCACCCCTCTTACTGCAAAACTCGTAATCTTAGCCGAGAGAAAGGAAAGTTTTTAAGATAATTTACACATCCCAAAAATGTAAGATTTGTAGGGGAAAAGGGCTGCTTTATTATGTTATGCAGGGTTAAAATGGATTCTGTCCTTTCACACATACCAACGATTTAAGATTTGTAGGGGCCTGGGGAGAGCGTTGTAAGCAGGGTTTCAAATATGTTCCAGATAGGTTGCAATTATATACCAGTCACTGTTCTGTATATTTTGTTATCCATATATAATAACTCCCTTGTTATAACTCCCTACACTTATGAACTAACACACTTGATGTAACACTTGACGTTTCTCTGATGGTTGGACACTCTGTTTTCAACACCTCACCCCAGGTCCACTTTCTTAGGGTTACACTTGACTCAGAACTCACATTCAACCCACATATACAAGTGCTTAAGAAATCCTTCTGTTCACACCTATGCAACATTTACAGACTTTGTCCCTTCCTTACTCAAAAAAACTACAAAAATACTTATTCATTCCCACATTTTGTCACATATTGATTATTACAATCTACTTCTAAATGGCCTTCCAAAACACTGCCTCTCCTCCCTCCAATCTATTATGAATGCTTCTGCTAGACTCATCCACCTAAGTCGCTGATCTACATCAGCTGCTCTGCTCTGCCAGTCTCTATACTGGCTCCCCATACACTCCAGAATACAATTTAAAGTATTAACCCTAACTTACAAAGCACTCAACAGTCTAACTCCCAACTATATTTCCTCTCTTATTGTGAAATATTCCCCATCCTGTCCTCTTCGATCAACCTCTGACCTACATCTCTCCACTCCTGTTATTTCTACGTCCCACTCCCATCTCCAAGACTTCGCACATGCTTCTCCTGTCCTCTGGAACTCTCTACCCCGCTCCATAAGACTGTCTCCAACCTTGTATAGCTTCAGACGCTCCTTGAAAACCCACCTATTCAGCGAGGCTTACCATCTCTCCTCCATCTCTCATCCTAACCAAACTAATACATGAACTGCCTGACTCACTGCTGCAACTACAACCAATGTGACAAGCTACCCCCAATCTTATGTCTCTGCACCCTAAACCTGTAGACTGTGAGCTCTTCGGAGCAGGGTCCTCTTTCTCCTGTACTAGATTTGTTTAGTCTTGTTATGTTTTGTATTTTATCACAAATCCTTGTCATTGTATACCCCTATCACTGTACCCAGTGCTACGGAATTTGGCAGCGCTATACAAATAAATAATAATAATAATGATAGAGACCTCAGGCTTCGTCACCAAAACTGTAACATCATCTATGAAGAGGGCTATTTTTTTTCTGTGACCCCACCCAGGATGACCCGCTCTATCAAAGTAGATTTCCTAATGGCTTAGCAAGGGGCTAAGTGCAAAAATAAGTGGTGAGAGCGGGCAGCCCTGCATTGTGCTATTGTTGGGGGCAACCTCAGGTGAGCTGTTGGTCTCTGAGAAAGGGGGTTCCATTCTTTGACCATCAGCCAAAGTTGTTACTGACAATGAAAGCTCAGTAGGTTTATCCAGGGGAACAGCCGCCAAAGACTCCAGAAGTTTTATGCCCTTAGCTAGAGAATCAACAGTGAAGATCAAAGCATCTTTGCGGACAAGTAGCTTGGTGGGGTGTCCTCATCTGTACTTTATGCGCTTATCTCTTAGGGCTTTGTGGATTACTCTAAAACCTCCCCTTTTCTTCAAAGTTTACTGGAATAGGTAAGGAAAAACTTGTATAGTTTTGAACTGATCTGGCAGTGGAGGTTTAGAAAATATTACACGCAGAATCTTTTACTTATAGGTAAAGAAAAGTAGTCTTGGAATTTCATCACATTGTTTATCCATTGTGACATTACTCCCCACCCTTGGAATATGATGGCCTCTGCCCATTGGTGGCTGTTGGGGAGAGAAGAGAGCTGCCAAGTGAGTGCAAAGGTATTGAATGAACACCTTCAGATTTTCAGACAAACTGTTCTCAGAGATTTCTCTGAACCTCTAATTATTCCGTCAAGAGCTGTCTTCAAGATTCGCTATTTTCTGTTCTAGATATGAGACATACTCTGCTAAGTTTTGAAAATAGTTAAGCAGGTTTTTTTTTGTTCTACAACAAGATCTTCCTGCTTATATTCAAGAGGCTCTGTTTTCTCACTCATAGCAATTATGTCTCTCTTTAGATCTGCTACAGAACACTTAATGGTCATAGTAAGAGAATCTTGGAGTGCATTAAGTCTCTTGGTGAGAGTCTCTACAATGTCCTTTGTTGTAAACCCTGCCATGGTGGCAGATATTTGCAGAGCTAAGGTACTAGTAGATTCAGAGCACCCTAGAGTAGGTAGATAAAGGAATCAGCCTGAATTAGACATTAAACTAGTATCCAGAAAATTTCAAAGAATCACTACCAAGTGCCATTAAGTAGCATTCCCACTAGGGGAGTCAGAAGGACAGGGTCAATCTTGGATAATGTTAATAAAGAATGTGTAATTAGGATAGGGAACAGTACCAGGTGATGAAATTCACTATGGAAAAGTAAAAAGTATCACTATGACAACAAACAGACCCTCTGGGAAAGGGCTTGGGATATCAGAGTAAATTATACTTGAATAAATTCAATGTCACAGGGAAACAAAGCTGCATTATTTTAAGGCTCAAATAAGCGCTTGGAGACAGTCATCTAATCCACAGCTTAGTCGCAGAACAAAAATTCAGCAGGTGTACTTACATAAAAGAAGACTTTATTCATACAGAGCGACATAAAGCTAATGTTAGGTCTGTAATCTCCCTCTCATCACTTCAGAAGTCTAACTAGCCAACTTCACCACTCTCAGAAGCAGAGAAGGGGGTCCAAGTGGGCTAATCAGTGTGGCTGATACCCTGAGATTGATTTATAGCAGGGCCTCCAACAAGGGAGAATATCCCTCATAGGCAAACGGACATAGCAGATGACAATCTGCCACATAAACAAAACTCATCACTGTTCAGTCGTCACTATTCCCTCCATGATATTTGTCAGGCATCTAGAGGAACATATGGAATCAATTCCATAGTAGGTGCATGGGTTCTGCATGCCGTTTGTGATGTCCAAAATGGCGCCTGCAACTTCACAGCACAATACTTTGTGCAAAGGATCCCTGTGCTCCATAGTCATTACAGTGCTCCTCCACACCGAAAGCACTTTACAGCCCACTGATGGGATAGTGGGATCCCTCAGACTGCGTAAAAATATACTTTTTAAACAGCAGATATACGGAGCTACAGCGGAACACATTTACTCGTGCTCCTGGTCAGCTCTGTCTCCCAGTTCAAACTTGTTGTTTACACCCACCATTGGCTTGTCACACCAGCTTATAATATAGAATGAGTTATATTGGTTTTACGGTTTAATCTCTTGTGCCTCTCTTCTTTATGAAATATTACATTACAATGGACATTGCTGATTGGTGGCTAAATGTAGCCACCAATCAGCAAACGCTACCCAGGCTCTGAACCAAAAATGAGCGGCACCTAAGCTTACATTCCTGCTTTTTCAAATAAAGATACCAAGAGAACAAATAAAATTTTATAATAGGACTAAAGTAGAAAGTTACTTAAAATTTAATGCTCTATCTGAAACATTAAAGAAAAAAATTTGGTTTTCATATCCATTTAAGTACAAAAGTAAAACAATATATATATATCTAAATATAATAACAATCACCTAGATTTAGAGTTCTGCGTTAGCCGTCAAAAGCAGCGTTAAGGGGTCCTAACGCTGCTTTTGGCCGCCCGCTGGTATTTAGAGTCAGGCAGGTACAGGTCTACCGCTCACTTCCCTACCACGATTCCAAGCTACCGCCAATTGCGTATCCTATCTTTTCAATGGGATCTGCCTAACGCTGGTATTTGGAGTCTTGGGAGAAGTGAGCGGTAGACCCTCTACCGACAAGACTCCAACTGCAAAAAAAGTCAGTAGTTAAGAGCTTTATGGGCTAACGCCGGAATACTACTGTGCTCTAAAGTACACTAACACCCATAAACTACCTATGTACCCCTAAACCGAGGCCCCCCCACATCGCCGCCACTGTAATAAAATTTTTTAACACCTAATCTGCCGACCGGACACCGCCGCCACCTACATTATCCCTATGAACCCCTAATCTGCTGCCCTTAATATCGCCGACCCCTATATTATATTTATTAACCCCTAATATGCCCCCCCAATGTCGCCGCTACCTAACTACACTTATTAACCCCTAATCTGCCGACCGGACCTCGCCGCCACTATAATAAATGTATTAACCCCTAAACCGCTGCACTCCCGCCCTGCAAACACTAGAATAAATTGTATTAACCCTTAATCTGCCCTCCCTAACATCACTGCCACCTACCTACAATTATTAACCCCAAATCTCCCGCCCGCACCGTCGCCGCTACTATAATAAAGTTATTAACCCCTAAACCTAACTCTAACCCTAACCCTACACCCCCCTTACATAAATATAATTTAAAGCGGCATCTTCTATCTTCTTTCTTCCGGATCCATCTTCATCCCGCCGACGCGGATCTTCTTCCCCGACGGACTAACGACGAATGTAGGTTCCTTTAAGGGACGTCATCCACGATGGCGTCACTTCAATTGCGATTGGCTAATAGAATTCAATCCGATTGGCTGATCCAATCAGTCAATCGTATTGAACTCACATTCTATTGGCTGTTCCGATCAGCCAATAGAATGCAAGTTCAATACGATTGGCTGATTGGATCAGCCAATCGGATTGAACTTCAATCTGACTGGCTGATTGCATCAGCCAATCAGATTTTTTCTACCTTAATTCCGATTGGCTGATAGAATTCTATCAGCCAATTGGAATTGAAGGGACGTCATCCAAGATGAACCTTCATTCGTCGTTAGTCCGTCGGGGAAGAAGGATGTTCCGCGTCGGCGGGATGAAGATGGACCCGGAAGAAAGAAGATAGAAGATGCCGCTTGGAAGAAGACATCGCCCAGATGGAAGACCTCTTCTTTGCCGCTTGGATCAAGACTTCGCCCGGATGGAGGACCTCTTCTTTTCCGCTTGGGTCAAGACTTCTACCGGATGGAGGACATCTTTTTGCTCCGCTTGGATGAAGAATTTGGCTCGGCTGGGTGAAGATGACTCAAGGTAGGGAGATCTTCAGGGGGTTAGTGATAGATTTTATAAAGGGGGTTTGGGTGGGTTAGATTAGGGGTTTGTATTTTAGAATAGGGTAGGGATTTTTTTATTTTGGGGGGCTTTTTTATTTTATTAGGGGGCTTAGATTAGGTGTAATTAGTTTAAACTGCTTGTAATTCTTTTTTATTTTTTGTAATTTAGTGGGTTTTTTTGTATTATAGAATAGTTTATTTAATTATATTTAATTGTAGGTAATTGTAGGTAATTTATTTAATTCATTTAATGATAGTGTAGTATTAGGTTTAATTGTAACTTAGGTTAGGATTTATTTTACATGCCATTTTGTATTTATTTTAACTAGGTAGCTATTAAATAGTTATTAACTATTTAATAGCTATTGTACCTACTTAAAATAAATACAAAGTTGCCTGTAAAATAAATATAAATCCTAAAATAGCTACAATGTAATTATTAGTTATATTTTAGCTATATTAGGGTTTATTTGATAGGTAAGTATTTAGTTTTAAATAGGAATAATTTAGTTAATTTTAGGAATATTATTTCGTTTAATATAAATTATTTTTATGTTAGGGGGGTGTTAGGGTTAGGGTTAGAGTTATGTTTAGGGGTTAATAACTTTATTATAGTAGCAGCGACGGTGCGGGCGGGAGATTAGGGGTTAATAATTGTAGGTAGGTGGCTGCAATGTTAGGGAGGGCAGATTAAGGGTTAATACTATTTATTCTAGTGTTTGCAAGGCGGCGGTTTAGGGGTTAATACATTTATTATAGTGGCAGCGAGGTCCGGTCGGCAGATTAGGGGTTAATAAGTGTAGGTAAGGTAGCGGCGACATTGGGGGGGGCAGATTAGGGGTTAATAAATATAATATAGGGGTCGGCGGTGTTAGGGGCAGCAGATTAGGGGTTCATAGCTATATTGTAGGTTGCGGCGGTGTCCGGAGTGGAAGATTAGGGGTTAATAATAATATGCATGGGTCAGCGATAGCGGGGGCGGCAGATTAGGGGTTAATAAGTGTAAGGTTAGGCGTGTTTAGGGGTTAGGGGTGTTTAGACTCGGGGTTCATGTTAGGGTGTTAGGTGTAGACTTAGAAAGTGTTTCCCCATAGGAAACAATGGGGCTGCATTAGGAGCTGAACGCTGCTTTTTTGCAGGTGTTAGGTTTTTTTCAGCCAGCTCAGCCCCATTGTTTCCTATGGGGAAATAGTGCACGAGCACGTTTTTCCAGTTTACCGCTACTGTAAGCAACGCTGGTATTGAGGGTTGAAGTGGAGCTAAGTTAGGCTCAACGCACCCTTTTTTGAGCCTATCGCAGCCTCTCAGACAACTCTAAATACCAGCGTTGTTGGAAGGGTGCGTTGAGAAAAAAAGCAGCATTAGCTACGCGGGTCTTTACCGACAAAACTCTAAATCTAGGCATATGTTAAGGGCAACATGCTGGTCTTACTTGACCTGACAATATGTAACATTGTATGTATAGAGAATAATGACAACTATGAAATCAGTTTGCCACATTGTACCATATGTAAAGTAGCAACCTGCCTTTCCCACATCCATATCAGCACAGGCCCAAAGTACCAGGAAAACATTTTATGAGGTGCTGAGATAAGGTACCACCATAATGACATTGTTGTTAAAGGGACATAATACTCATATGCTAAATCACTTGAAACTGATGCAGTGTAACTGTAAAAAACTGACAGGAAAATATCACCTGAGCATCTCTATGTAAAAAAGGAAGATATCTTACCTCACAATCTCCTCAGCTCAGCAGAGTAAGTTCTGTGTAAAAAGTTATACTCAGCTGCTCCCAGCTGCAGGTAAAAAAATTAAAAAAATGAAGAAATGAACAGCAGCCAATCAGCATCAGCAGTGCTGAGGTCATGAACTCTTACTGTGATCTCATGAGATTTGACTTAACTCTCATGAGATTTCATAGTAAGCTTCCTTTACCTGATTGGTGAAATAATATGAGAGTTCACAAAGCTCATCCCTTCAGTTGTCCCGGGACAGACATACTGATATGCTGCTTAGAAATCCTTTACAATGGGAGGTGGCTACTGAGGAACTTTTGAGGTAAAATATCTTTCTTTTTTACATAGAGATGTTCAGGAGATATTTTCTAGTCAGCTTCTTACATCTATGCTGCATCACTTTCAAGTGTTTAAACATTTGGGTATTATGGCCCTTTAAAGGGACATGATACTCATCTGCTATATCACATGGTAATGCTGCATATCTGTTAAAAACTGACTAGAAAATATCACATGAATATCTCTATGTAAAAAAGGAAGTTATTTTACCTCAAAACTGCTTCGGCTCAACTGAGTTTGTGCTCTGTGATCCAGAGCTACTTTTTTACTGTTATCTGCATGGTGAAAAATAACAAAGAAGCCAAATTAGCTTCATCAGTGCTGAGATCACACTTTGCTTTACTGTGATCTCATTGGAATTTCACCATAATCTTGTGAACGTCCTGAAACTGAAGAGGGAAATAATAAAGCTGTACCTGCACATGCGAGATGCAAACTGCCTTGCAAGTCCTGAGGCTAGCATTCTGATTGGATGCTTAACGTCTCTTAACAGTGGAATGTGGCTACTGGGGAAAGTTTGAGGTTCTCTTTTAAATAAAGATGTTTGTAAATTATTTTTAGTCATATTTTTACAGGTATGCGGCTTCAATATAAAGTGATGAAATATTTGGGTATCATGTCCCTTTAAATTTTATAACATAGGAAGTAGTTTTAGAGGAATTCATGCATTTAAACACTTAATTCTAGTAATACTGGGAAAACGATGTGCCTGTTTCCTTTCCCTAACCATTTAAAAATATTGTGAGGGTAACATGGTTACGTTAGGTATTTTATATTATTAATATATTCATTTTATATATTAAAAATATGATGTTATGATTACTTTGGATAATATAGGGCTAGATTACGGGGTCTATGTATCATTGTGCGGACAGACATGATCCGCTATAGTGAACCATGTCCTCCGGACATTGATAACTGCCGACAGCATATGCTGTCGGAATTTATCATTCTACCAGCAGTTCTTGTGAACTTCTGGTGCAATGCCGCCCCCTGCAGATTTGTGGCCAATCGGCCGCTAGCAGCGGGTGTCAATCAACCCGATCGTATTTAATCGGGTTGATTTCTGGCAATGTCTGTCCACCGCTTCAGAGCAGGCGGACAGGTTATGGAGCAGCGTTCTTTAGACCGCTGCTTCATAACTTGTGTTTCTGGTGAGCCTGAAGGCTCGCCAAAAACACGGGGCATCATGCTCAGTTTGGAGCTTGATAAATAGACCCCTATGAGTGGAACGCTAATGATTAAGCACAAGTGATTTCTGGTTTATCGTGCCTGTTTGCGTGCATCAGTAGTATCGCGCTTATGAAAGTAAATGCGTTGCATGAGTGCAATTTTTTTTTAAGCACGCATCGGGTTAGCATGGCTTCAGCGCTCTGGTTAACTGTCACGATCAAATAAAAAGTTACATCAAACACATCCAATGTACATTACAAAGTACAGTTACACTCACAATAACAACACCTATTAAAAATAATTAAAAAAAATATTGCACAAAAAGTTATAAGACTCAAAATATGAGGTCTCAGGTGTTAGAAAAATACAAGGCAGGCAAAGGGTTTTAACATAGAGATGCATATATATACAGTACATGTCTAAATATGAATATATATGTTGGTGTGTATATATATATATATTTAAATGTGTGTACATACAGTATGTATTTATGTCTATATATGTATTTACAGACATATAAACACATAAATGCATAATTGCATTGGAGCCCTTTGCAGTCAAATAGCTGAAAACATGTAAAAGCATATTTATGTAATATTCATATTTAATAAAGGTTTTAACTATGTATTTACTGTTAATATTTCACATTCCAATGTTCTGCACATAGCACAATATGTTCTATGTATTTATAACTAGATATTCCTATATATATCTGTATATATCTATACCTATATATAATCATGTGTATACAGTATATAGGTATAAATACAGTATATATTATACCAAAATACCTTCAGCTACATGTAGAAATATGAATTTATGGATAAATAGAACATATTCTGCTATGTGTAGAACATTTCAATGTGAAATATTCATATTTTCATGGCAATTAGCGCACTTGAGAATATGCAATCGGGTTAGCGCACAAGTGAGCCCCCCCCCCCCCCCATTTCTTTTGCTCCATTGACTTCTATGGGGGAATACGTTAATGCGCAAGTGATATTGGAAGTTCGGCTTCTAAGCTACTGTATAAGTTTCAATAGCCAGGTGATCACTGTTGTAATAATGATCACCTGGTATGAATAAATGTGTATTTATTTGAGTAGAGAATCATGGGAGCCCCTATTTGCACATCAAGCTTATATATGCCTAAAAACCCTAATTTATATGAGGATGCCCCCTTTTTCTTATTTTGACTGTAGCATTAAGAAAAAAACCATGCAATTGTTTACAAATTGTTAATAAAATTGTAAAATTTTAATGAAAATATACATTTTTCACACATTTTATATAGTTCTGACGTCATGATATATACAGAATTAACCACAATCCCTTCTCTGCAACCAAACACTTTTTCAGGGTGCTGCTGCAGACAGAGGTCTCTGCTTTATCTCCATAAAGAAATCCAATACATAGAATGTCCACAGCACCTTGATGACAAATGATATATACATAAAATCTGCTGGAAAAAAATATTTAGGGCCTCATTTATGAAGCTGCGGGGCCCCATATCAGGCTCATGCAAGCAGGACTGAAATGCTAGTTTAAAAGACTGATGCGGCTTAGCCTTTCTGCCACCTCAAGCGTTCTACAGTTAAATCATCCCGATCAGATCGGATTGGAATGATTGACAAGTCATGTTCTTGTGCAATCGGTTGAGCCAGAGCAGGTGGCTGCAAAGATGTGAACCTTGTCCATCCAGACTATGATAAATGGAGGCCATAATATGAGTGGGTTTCTCACCTACACTAAGAAGCCTATTTATCAAGCGTGTAATGGCGCGGTCGAGCCGGGCTGTGACTAGACAGCTGGCCAGATGCTCTCTGTGTAAAAACCAGACCCGCTCAGAAGTGCACAGAGAGCGGGTCTGGAAAACACTATTTTTTAATAAAACTTTGCAGGCAATATTAGGTTATATAACTCTAGCACTAATATAATGTTACATAATTCTGCACTATGTGCAGAATTATATAACATTATTTTCTATGTTTACTGACCCTTTAACAACAGTCCGCTGCTCATCGCCCCGTACTTGGTGCGCGGCTGTTTGACAGCATTTTTGTTAAATTTGGAGAGCGTATTCAGGTCCACGGCCCTGATGTTAGGCGATGTCAGGCAAGCGTTTTGGTGCCGTCGAATGCAGCACAGTTGACAGCTTGATAAATAGGCTTTTGTGCTCTTCTGAGCGGGTCTGGTTTTTACACAGAGCGCATCTGGCCAGCTGTCTAGTCACAGCCCGGCCTGACCGCGCCATTACACTCAGTGCAGCTCGCTCCTGCTCTGTCTGACAGCGGGAGCCAGCTGCACTGAGTGTAATGGCGTGGTCGGGCCGGGCTGTGACTAGATAATTGGCCAGATGCGCTCTGTGTAAAAACCGGACCTGCTCAGAAGAGCACAGAGAGTGGGTCTGGAAAACACTATTTTTTAATAAAACTTTGCTGGCAATATTAGGTTATATAACTCTAGCACTAATATCATGTTATATAATTCTGCACTATGTTCAGAATTATATAACATTATTTTCTATGTTTACTGTCCCTTTAACTAACAGTCATCGATCTCGCTGCTCTTCGGCTTTTTCCCAGCTTTATTTGTATACTGTCACTAAACACCGCCACTATACTAAACTGTTTAACCCCTATCCCGCCGCTCCCCGACCCTGCCTCAACTAAATAAAGTTATTACCCCTAAACCGCTGCTCCGGAGCCCCCCGCAACTCTCATAAACTTATTAACCCCTATTCCACCGCTCCCCAACACTGCTGCAACTAACTAAGGCCTAGATTTAGAGTTTGCGGTAGCCGTGAAAACCAGCGTTAGAGGCTCCTAACGCTGGTTTTAGGCTACCTCCGGTATTTGGAGTCACTCAAAAAAGGGTCTAACGCTCACTTTTCAGCCGCGACTTTTCCATACCTCAGATCCCCTTACGTCAATTGCGTATCCTATCTTTTCAATGGGATTTTTCTAACTCCGGTATTTAGAGTCGTGTCTGAAGTGAGCGTTAGAATTCTAACGACAAAACTACAGCCGCAGAAAAAAGTCAGTAGTTAAGAGCTTTCTGGGCTAATGCCGGTTCATAAAGCTCTTAACTACTGTACTCTAAAGTACACTAACACCCATAAACTACCTATGTACCCCTAAACCGAGGCCCCCCCACATCGCCGCCACTCGATTACATTTTTTTAACCCCTAATCTGCCGACCGCCACCTACGTTATCCTTATGTACCCCTAATCTGCTGCCCCTAACACCGCCGACCCCTATATTATATTTATTAACCCCTAACCTGCCCCCCACAACGTCGCAGCCAGCTACCTACAATAATTAACCCCTAATCTGCCGACCGCAAAGCGCCGCTACTTAAGTTATCCTTATGTACCCCTAATCTGCTGCCCCTAACACCGCCGACCCCTATATTATATTTATTAACCCCTATTCTGCCCCCCTTAACATCGCCTCCACCTGCCTACACTTATTAACCCCTAATCTGCCGAGCGGACCACACCGCTACTATAATAAAGTTATTAACCCCTAATCCGCCTCACTAACCCTATAAAAAATAGTATTAACCCCTAATCTGCCCTCCCTAACATCGCTGACACCTAACTTCAATTATTAACCCCTAATCTGCCGACCGGAGCTCACCGCTATTCTAATAAATGTATTAACCCCTAAAGCTAAATCTAACCCTAACACTAACACCCCCCTAACTTAAATATAATTTAAATCTAACGAAATTAATTAACTCTTATTAAATAAATTATTCCTATTTAAAGCTAAATACTTACCTGTAAAATACATCCTAATATAGCTACAATATAAATTATAATTATATTATAGCTATTTTAGGATTAATATTTATTTTACAGGCAACTTTGTATTTATTTTAACCAGGTACAATAGCTATTAAATAGTTAAGAACTATTTAATAGCTAAAATAGTTAAAATAATTACAAAATTACCTGTAAAATAAATCCTAACCTAAGTTACAATTAAACCTAACACTATACTATCATTAAATTAATTAAATAAAATACCTACAATTTCCTACAATTAAACCTAACACTACACTATCAATACATTAATAAAATACAATACCTACAAATAACTACAATGAAATAAACTAACTAAAGTACAAAAAATAAAAAAGAACTAAGTTACAAAAAATAAAAAAATAATTACAAACATAAGAAAAATATTACAACAATTTTAAACTAATTACACCTACTCTAAGCCCCCTAATAAAATAACAAAGACCCCCAAAATAAAAAATGCCCTACCCTATTCTAAATTACTAAAGTTCAAAGCTCTTTTACCATACCAGCCCTGAACAGGGCCCTTTGCAGGGCATGCCCCAAGAAGTTCAGCTCTTTTGCCTGTAAAAAAACCCCACATACAATACCCCCCCAACATTACAACCCACCACCCACATACCCCTAATCTAACCTAAACCCCCCTTAAATAAACCTAACACTAAGCCCCTGAAGATCATCCTACCTTGTTTTCACCTCACTGGGTATCACCGATCGGTCCTGGCTCCAAAATCTTCATCCAACCCAAGCGGGGGCTGGCGATCCATCATCCGGTGGCTGAAGAGGTCCAGAAGAGGCTCCAAAGTCTTCATCCTATCCGGGAAGAAGAGTAGATCTGGACTGGCAACCATCATCTTCCAAGCGGCATCTTCTATCTTCATCCGATGAGGACCGGCTCCATCCTGAAGACCTCCACCGCGGACCCATCTTCATCCGGCGACGTCCAACTGAAGAATGACGGTTCCTTTAAGGGACGTCATCCAAGATGGCATCCCTCGAATTCCGATTGGCTGATAGGATTCTATCAGCCAATCGGAATTAAGGTAGGAATATTCTGATTGGCTGATGGAATCAGCCAATCAGAATCAAGTTCAATCCGATTGGCTGATTGGATTTATGAACCGGCGTTAGCCCAGAAAGCTCTTAACTACTGACTTTTTTCTGCGGCTGGAGTTTTGTCGTTAGATTTCTAACGCTCACTTCAGCCACGACTCTAAATACCGGAGTTATAAAAATCCCATTGAAAAGATAGGATACGCAATTGACGTAAGGGGATCTGCGGTATGGAAAAGTCGCGGCTGAAAAGTGAGCGTTAGACCCTTTTTTGAGTGACTCCAAATACCGGAGGTAGCCTAAAACCAGCGTTAGGAGCCTCTAACGCTGGTTTTCACGGCTACTGCCAAACTCCAAATCTAGGCCTAGGTTAGAAAAAAATAAGTAAACACTGTTACACAAGATAAAAAATAAATTATCAAATATTTAAACTAATTACACCTAATCTAAGGGCCCTATGAAAATAAAAAAGCCCCCCCAAAATAAAAAAAAACCCTAGCCTACAATAAACTACAAATAGCCCTTAAAAGGGCCTTTTGCGGGGCATTGCCCCAAAGAAATCAGCTCTTTTACCTGTAAATAAAAAATACAAACAACCCTCCAACAGTAAAACCCACCCACCACCCACACAACCAACCCCCCCAAAAAAAAAACCTAATTACAAAAAGCCTAAGCTCCCCATTACCCTTAAAAGGGCATTTAGCTCTATGGCAGCCCAAAACCCTAATCTAAAAATAAAACCCACCCAATACACCCTTAAAAAATCCCAACACTAACCCCTGAAGATTCACTTACAGTTTTGAAGATCTGACATCCATCCTCCAAGAAGCCGGCAGAAGTCAGATCAGACGGACAGGTTATGGAGCTGCGGTCTTTAGTTTATGGAGATTGATAAATATGCCCCATTGTCTGGATGTCAGGAGTTTTGCAGGAATGCATTTAACAATTTTTTACAAAAGCATTATTGCAAATCTGTTACCATATAGTGGTCCAGGCAAATGCACTCTCTTGAGCTTACTTCACTGATTTTCAATAAAGAATACAAAACAACAAAGCAAAATTGATAATAAAACTAAATTTGAAAGTTGTTGGAAATTACTTGCTTTATCTAAATCATAAAAGAAAACACAAATTTTTTCTTAGATTGTTAAAATAGAGTGTACAATTTTATAAAATGTTCAATTTTTTTCATTCTCGTGGTATCATTTGTTAAAGGGACATAAAACGCTCCCAAAATATTTCATGATTCGGATTAAGAGCGTACAATTTTTATTTTTTTTAAATTTCTTTATTTATATCCAACAAAATAATCTGGCAAAATAACAATACGGAAAAACAAAGAAGATATAGCAAGATACAATAAAGCAAAACAGTATACAAACCATTTTCATAGAAACAAATTTTCGGCTCTAACTTCTAGTTACAAATTTCTAGAATTATACCAATATATCTAATCAAAACTAAAGAACAGCCAAAAAGTAGAAAAAGCTATGCTATATCTGCAATCTATACCTTGTTGGATTTTATAATTGTTTTTTCACAAACTGACAAACATCACAAAAACCACAAAACAAAACAAAACAAAACAAACAAACAAAAAAAGGCCAATTCCAGCCATGACAAGACAATGGTAACCACATACCACAGACAGACAAGACAACAAAAAAAAAAAAAAAGGGGGCCCCCCTACCACCTCCCCAACAAGACCAATTCAGAGTCACGTAGAGGATATATCAAACAATCAATTTCCATAGTAGGGAATGTTTTAATAAATGCTGACCATTTGGAGAAGAACCTGGTGATATCCTTATGATTATCAATCCTAAGATTATGTTGTTCAAGAATACATTGCTTCTTTAAGCAGTTCTTAATTTCTGAAATACTAGGGACCGCACTCATTTTCCATTTTTTGAAAATAAGATATCTGACCGCCAGTATAGCTATATTGATCAGTTTAGTATTATATTGCTTGTCCTCTAGCTTAGGAAAAAGAAAGACTATATTTATATCTAGCAACTTTAGTGAGGAGAGCTTTAAAATTTTACGAAGCCAATATTGAACTTTGAGCCAGACATTCCTGATCTTTGGGCAGGTCCATAACATGTGCAGAAGGTCAGCGGAAAAAAGCGAACACTTCGGACAAATACTAAAATTCGTTTTCCCACATCTAATACCCTTTTCTGGTGTAAAATATGTCATATGAAGCAGCTTCACATGAGATTCTCTCCATGTAGCCGATAAGGTTGTCCGAGCCACCTCCTGAATTGAGCAATGCGGTAAGTTAGAATCTATTTCCTTAGACAATAGTATAGCCCCTTTAACAACAATTTTATCCAAATTAATTATACCTCTATCCGATACCAGAGTCGTGTAGCATGGTGAGATAGACAAAGCTCCATTCTTAACAAATATTAGCCACTTTTCCAATTGCCCCAGGGACCAGTCCCAGCCATAGTCATTCACTAACTTCGTAACGTAGTGTCTGGCTTGAAGATAGGCAAAGAAATCTCTATGTGGGAGATTAAATTCTAACCTGAGCACATCAAAAGATTTGATACAACATTTTTCAAGATCAAGCAACTGGAAAGCTTTACCAAGCCCTAGATTGTGCCATTTTAAGAAAATTGCAGATGGCATGCCAGCCTGGAATTGTGGATTCCCTAGAAATGGTAAGAATCTTGATGCACGGTGTTCTATGCCTAATAACTTACAGACCTTTCTCCAAGCCAGAACTAAGCTATAAATTGTTTTAAGTCTTTTAATTTGAGATGGGATCTCTGGAGGATCCATATGAATAAGCGCCTCCGGTAAGAGAGGATGCAAAATACTCAGCTCCAGATCATTATTTGTTACGTAGTTATGGCCATATAACCAATCTGCTATGATACGTGTCAGAAAAGCATAGTTATATGCTCTTAAATCAGGTAGAGCCAGACCTCCAGCGTCCGTTGGTAAAAAAAGTTTTGTTAATGAAATTCTGGGTTTCCTTTCCTGCCATAAGAACAACCTCAATTGTGTATTACATATATTGATATCCTTTTTATTTAATAGCAAAGGGATATTCTGAAGGACGTAAAGTATTTTAGGCAGCAAAATCATCTTGTACGCTGCTATACGTCCAGATAACGAGAGAGGTAAGTTCTGCCAGTTCTTAAGAACTAACCTAACTTTATTTAATACAGGGAGGATATTCAGAGAATACCAAGTATCAGGATTTCTTGAGATATTTATGCCCAGATATTTAAATGAGTCCTTAACTACAGAAAAAGGTACATTTGTAGGAGAGTTGCTTGTCTGTCGGATCAAAAGGAATTAGGATTTACTTATATTCACTTTATATCCTGAGAAAGAGCCAAAATGTTGGATAATTATCAGGAGGGTTTCTAAATTCCTGCTTATATTGGCTAAGTAGAGAAGAATATCGTCCGCATACAGAGAAATGTTTAACTCCCGCCCCACGACCACAATGCCCTCAAGCCTCTGTCTTATCATTATAGCCAGAGGTTCAATGGCAATGTTAAAGAGGAGCGGAGAGAGGGGACACCCCTGCCTGGTTCCCCTTTGCAGAGTTATCTCTGAAGATACCTGGCTATTAACTATCAGCCTAGTGGAGGCTGTATGGTAAAGCTTTTCAATAAACTTCGAGAACTTACCTTTCAGGCGAAACTGTTCTAAAGAGAATAGAAGATGATCATGGTGGACTGAATCAAAGGCCTTTTCGGCATCTATGGCTAATACTGCTAAGTCAACATTACTTTCTTCCCTGCCTTGATCAGAGACCCTTATATTAGAAAAGAAGTCCAGGGTGAGCAGGAGTTCCCTTATCTTGGCCGTGGAGTTCCTATTTTTCATAAACCCAGCCTGATCTAAATTAATAATGGACGGCAGAAGGGACTGTAATCGCCGTGCAAGAATTGTAGCTATAAGTTTGTAATCCGTGTTCATCAGGGCAATTGGTCTATAGGATTCTATCATTTTTGGATCTTTTCCCTTTTTCAAAATCAGAGACGTGAAAGATGCTGTAAAGCTAGCTGTAGGTTCATTCCCATCTATATATATATGATTAAAAAGTGAGGTTAGGTACGGTATTATAGTAGCAGCTACTGTTTTATAGAACTCATTGGGTATTGCGTCCGGACCAGGTGCCTTATTAGATGGCAGGTTGTGAATAGCCTTAGCCACTTCTGCCTCGGTAATAGGAGACTCAAGTTCCTTCATTAAATCTGCAGAAAGAGATGGAACTGTGATATCTGACCAAAAATTCTGTCACTCCAAGACATTGGATGGTTTAACCGAATATATGTATTTATAATAATCGTAAACAGTTTGAACCAAATCCTGTGGAGCACTAACCGTTTGGCCATGTCTATAGAGTGCATCAATTAACTGAGAACCTAGGTCCTGCTTAACTAGTCTTGCTAACAGTTTTCCTGACTTGTTCCCTTATCTATATAGTTTTGCTGAGAGTCGAACATCCTTTTGAGTGGATTTATAAATTAAAAATGAATCTCTTGACTCTAAAGCATTAATATATTTTGCCCATTGTTGTGATGTCTTTCCCAATAGATATGAATTATAAGCATTTATAACCGCCCGAAGGAGTTCGCCCTCCCGTTTTTTGAGATTCTTAGTGCGCCTAATATTATAAGCAAGAATTTCCCCTCTCAACACTGCTTTGGCCGTTTCCCAAAACAGGGAAGGCCGATCTCTAGCTTCAGCATTAAACCGAGCAAAGTCCGCGAGCTTGATTTCCAAAAAATTTTTAAACTTAGGATCGGAAGATAAAAACCTAGGATAAAAGAAACGATTGTTCATATGTGAGGGAGAACCCGGATCAAGTTCAAAACAATTTGGAGCATGGTCAGAGACCACAATAGGCAAAATTTGAGCCAGTACCTTTTGACTACATAGTCTTTCATCCACTAAAAACAGATCGATACGTGACAAGGATTTGTGCGCTTTTGAGAGGCACGTAAAATCACGAGTATCCGGGTTTTGGAGCCTCCAGATATCCCTTACTCTCAAATTAGAGAAAATCCTAGAAAACAATTTTGCCTCAAGATTATCTTTTTTAGATTTTTTAGAAGAGACTTGCTGCCTCATTCTATCTATCGGGTATTGTGGCGCCATATTAAAATCGCCTGCTAATATCAAAAGACCCTCTGCACACGTCATGAGCCTAGCTTGAAGTGCATCCCAAAATATCATATCAAAAACGTTTGGCGCATAAACATTACATAACGTATACAAGATATTAGAAATCCTAATTTTCAAAATAATGTATCTCCCCTCTTCATCTGACAGACTCTGAAGTACCTCATAATTAAAATTCTTCCCCAACAGGACAGCAACACCACCTTTGCGGTTACAACTGGCAGAGAAGAAAACCTCCCTAACCCAGGAAGATTTAAGCTTAAGGACTTCCTGCGTTTTAAGATGGGTTTCTTGTAAAAAGGCAATCGAAGTGCCTATTTTCCTAAGGTACGAAATTATCGTTTTTCTCTTAATAGGAGATGTAAGACCTATGTTCCAAGAGGTGAATTTAATCCCATTCATTTTACTACCTTTCTAGGTTCAATGTAAGGGATGGTGATGAGGGAGGGAGAAAAAAAAAAAAAGCCACAAACACAAAAGACAATACAAAAAACATAAACCAGACGACTAGAGACCCTAAATCATCTGTTTCCCTAACCTGAAAGGAATCCATCTCAGTAATATAACAATGAGCCAATCTTAGTTCTACTAAGACTAGGCAATGAGCTCATGTCCTATCTAAGTGGTTGTGCAATTCTTGATAAAAAAGGCTTCAACGGTAGTGGCAGTGTCAAAAAAATATGATATTATCATACATTAGCCGAAGCCTAGCAGGATGTACAATCGTTGCACGCAATCCCTGCTGTATAAATTTAGTACATACTGGGGCAAGCTCCCTTCTTTTTGAGGCAGTGTCTGCTGCATAATTCTGGAACAATAAAATTTTTGTTCCCTCAAGTAATATAGGTTGGCTTTTTTTAAATGCTTGTAGAAAGGTAACTTTATCTTTATAGTTCAAAAATTTGGCTATGATCGGTCTAGGCCTCGTATTGTTTTTGGAAGAAGATGCTATTCCTAGTCTATGTACCCGTTCTATAGCAGTATCTGGGTAGGCCTCAGGTAAATTCAGCAGAGCTGGTATTGTTTTGGTAATTAATTTATTTAAATCTTCGAACTGCTTCCCCTCAGGGACACCTATTACTCTTAGATTATTACGTCTAGCCCGATTTTCCAAGTCTTCTACTTTGTTTTGTAGCTTAAGAAGGGCTGAGGAAGTATTTTCTATCTTAGTGTTGTGGGCTAGGGTAAGATCTTCAAGATCCGATACTCTCTGTTCTACCTCAGAGAATCTCTCTGAGAATTGTTTTACTTCTGAAGCTAGTTGTGCAATATCATATTTGATCTCACATTTAAGTGAGTCAAACTTGGGTGTAAGGGCCAAAGCTATATCTGCCACTAAGGATTGTAAATCCATGGTCTCATGTATATTTGGGGATTCACATGCAGTCATCTGTAGATCGCCAGCTGCCTCTGGAGTAGGCTTGGTTTTCCTATCCCTCTGTCTAGCCGACATGACTGAAGGTGAATTTTTAGATTGTGTATGTAAAAATGTATCCATAAACTTGTGAGGATAGGGAGTGGGGGGAAAAAAAAAAAAAAAAAAAAAAGAAAAAAAAAGTGGATGGGGGAAAAGAACCCCAGTAAGAGAGAAAAAAGAAAGGAAGGGTGTGATGGAAGTGTAAAATTGTGTTTCTTCCTAAAGGCTTCCTCTGATGGAATATCAGAAGGAGTGTGAACTAAAAAAGTGAAAAAGGATCAGTCATGACGATGACACAGGGAAAAGGAAAACTTTTTTAACCAATATTTGTACTTTATGTCTTGGATTTAGACAGGACGGGGGTATAGACCGTACCTTAGATACAGGAACTTGATACAGTTAGAAATTTGTGTCTAGTACTTCCTAAGTTTCACCACTCAAGGTAGAACAGTATTCACAGTGTCCCTGAGCCTTAATTGAATACACTCACAATAAGCAGAATCTGTCAACTATTATTACATTACATCAACTCTACAAAGTTACCTATACCATAACTTAGCAACTTGAGAGTACTTTAAGTAAAAATTATAGCCGTAAAAATATTATCACATGGACTATAATACAAGCTCTAAGTTTCAGAAGCCTGTATAGGGCTATACAGCAAGTTTAAAGGTGCCCTAGTAAGAGCGTACAATTTTAAACAACTTCAATTTATTTCTATTATCAAATTTTCTTTGTTCTCTTGCTATCCTTTGTTGAAAAGCAGGAAGGTAAGTTCACGAGCATGCACGTGTCTGCAACACTATATGGCAGCAGTTTTGCGACAATGTTCTAAATTAGCAAGATAACTAGATGGCAGCACTATTTCCTGTCATGTAGTGCTCCAGACAAGTGCACGCTACCTATCTAGATATCTCTTCAACAAAGAATAACATGAGAACAATTAAAATGTGATAATAGGAGTAAATTGGAAACTTTTTTTTAAATTGTATTCGCGCAGGTAGGCTCAGGAGCGTGCACGAGTTTGCAGCACTATATGGCAGCATTTTTGTAGGAATGCATTTACCAATGTTTTACAAAAGCATTATTGAAAATCTGTTACTATATAGTGGTCCAGACACATGCACACTTCCTACATAAGTATTCCCTTCAACTAAGAATACTATGAGAATTAAAGGGACAGTAAACATAAAAAATATGTGCAGAATTATGTAACATTATCCTAGTGACACCTTCAAAAACAAAAGAGAAGGTGTACTTACCTTCCGCTCCATGCCAGCCTCTTCGGATTCAGTGTTTTCTTCAAAAGCACGTTATAGGCTCGCTGTCTAAATGAACTAAATGTAGTGCGCTCATGTGATGGGTAAAACAGCCTACAGCTGCGGGAGCGTGCTATGTTTTGTTCAATGCCGCGATCGGGCATGCTGTGATTACACAGTCCACCCATGAGGTTCATTAGAGGAAAAAACAATATGAGAAGCTGACGAGGAGCGGAAGGTAAGTATACATTTTGGGGGGTAAATCTCTCAAATCTCTTTAATTTTTGAAGGTGTTGCTAGGATACTGTTGCATAATTCTGCACATTGTGCAGAATTATGTAACATTATTTTTTACGTCTACTGTCCCTTTAAGTTAATTTGATAATAAAAGTAAATTTTGTTTTATATAAATCATGAAAGATAAAAAATGGATTTTACATCCCTTTAAGAAACCATTCTGTAGTCCAGAGATATGATAGAAGAAATCTAAAAAATACAAAAGCAGATGGGATATTATATAACAGTAATACAAATATGGATTGCAAAAATATAAAAAATATAATTAGTGCGCCAACGGTCAAATAGCTTCTATAAATATAAAATAAAAATGTATAAAAATACAAACATAAAGTATAGTGACAAAACTGGAACCATATGGGACCAGAAATGGATGATATCTTAACAATATACTCCTTATCGAAAAGGGGTACTGACATTAATATACAAAGTAATGGTCATAATATAGACACAATGATATAGTGAGATAGTCCCAAAAACGAAGTTCTAATGGATACAAATGTAGTAGGCGTGATATCCAAATCACAGGGGGCAAGCAACTTCTTCAAAAGATCCCTGTTGGTGACCCAGGGGAAGAGACTAAATAGAAAAAGAGATAAAAGAAGGCGCCAACATAGTGCGGTTACCAGTGGGATGGGACACGCAGAGCAAGTAATACCATATACTCACAGGATATAAGACACTTGAAAAGTGTCACAAGTGCCTCCTGGACCCTCAGAGTCGTCCAGCTAACTCCCACTCCAATGTGGTAGTAAGATTCTCCTCGTCTTTGCCGATTATGGTGGCTCCGCTGATGGTCTCGGCTGCAGACTGTGTTCCAAAGGGACAGACTTCAGATCCACTCAGATCAGGATATACAGATACGGTCCGTGCTCTCCGGATAGGAGTCAAACAGCAAGGCATTTTTCATTCAGATCAGCAATGTACAATTTGCTCTAAGTTTGTCTGATCCTAAGAGTGATTTACTTCCTGACACATGGTTTACTTCCTTATACATCATGTATAAGGAAGTAAACCATGTGTCAGGAAGTAAATCACTCTTAGGATCAGACAAACTTAGAGCAAATTGTACATTGCTGATCTGAATGAAAAATGCCTTGCTGTTTGACTCCTATCCGGAGAGCACGGACCGTATCTGTATATCCTGATCTGAGTGGATCTGAAGTCTGTCCCTTTGGAACACAGTCTGCAGCCGAGACCATCAGCGGAGCCACCATAATCGGCAAAGACGAGGAGAATCTTACTACCACATTGGAGTGGGAGTTAGCTGGATGACTCTGAGGGTCCAGGAGGCACTTGTGACACTTTTCAAGTGTCTTATATCCTGTGAGTATATGGTATTACTTGCTCTGCGTGTCCCATCCCACTGGTAACCGCACTATGTTGGCGCCTTCTTTTATCCCTTTTTCTATTTACAAATATGGATTGAACTATACTGCTGAAAATCTTGTAGAGGCAAGAAAATAATATAGTACTTGAGAGAAAGCAGAAAAAGGGTTTGAGAAAATTGGTTAAAAGAAAAAAAATAGGTTATAGCTAGAGAGGAGAAATAGATTGCATTTAAAGTTGTTGTAATTCTCTTTGTGTATATCCTCATTTGACTGTGAATAAATGCACCAATCAGCTTGTAGCTGTCAAAAATTCCATAATGTTTCATATGCCAGATTACATAGTTATTTTATAGGATCAGAAATTGTATCAGAACTGAAGCTGGAATTATGCATGTAGATATGAAATAGATAGAAGCATGTAGAATATATAATATTATTTACTTGTTATAACACAGAATTGAGCCGTAATTGATGCTGCAATTCCTTCATTTTAACCCATTTTTGCTTATTATGGATTATATGTCTACCTTTTAAAAGGGCAATTAACTTAATTTCTCGGGATTTTCTTAATATCCAGTGTCTGTCATTATGGGTGAAAAGTTCAAACGCAAGATGTCAGTTTCATTAGAATTAACCACTCAAAGAACACCCAGACCACAATTTAAAAGGTCATTTTCTAATTATTATGATTTTTATTACGCATATTAATGTTTTCCATCTTACCAAACACTTGAGCTTTTCTAATTAGAAGACAATGATTTATAAACATGAAAAACATTGGCTTTATGATAATAGTAATACCAGGGCATTTTTAAATTGCTGCTTAATAATTATTTACACAAACTTTATTTGTATTTCACATGCTTTCTATTATGAGCATCATTTTTATAGATCAAAAGGGGGAAAAAAAACTTTTTTCTCTGACTCTAATAAAACACATCTAATTATTATTAATTATAATTCTTCATTTATTATCCCTTTCTCAATGACTGCATATTTCTCCCTCAGTCCTTAGTGTAACCCAGATTCTCTCTCATGCTTATTTGAATATTCCTAAATACCAAGGCTAATATGTATATTCTGTATTCCCATAAGTATATGGCAGGTATATTATTAGTAATACCATAAATCAATCATATTACTTAGAGAAGACACTATGGGCCAGATTACAAGTGGCACACTAAATAACTTTTTCCCTTAAATGCAAACACCGCTGGAAGCAAACTTTTAACACGGGCTGGTTAGAGCTGGAGCTGGCCATCTTAAATTCTTCTGCCCATAGACTTCAATTTAGCATACTTTTGGAAAAAAACTAACACTTATCGCTCTTGCACTAACCTAACACCGCATTAGACCTACAGCACTAAGTAGTTATAAATATTTTACATTCCAAAGTTCTTCACATAGAAGAAATATTCTTTTTATTTTAAAATATATATTTCTTTATTTACAGTATATACACTATATCTGATTATTTATTTGTAAAATATATATCTATACCTATACATATCTATATGAATATATATATATACAGACAGATATATACAGATATATATAGGAATATATATTTAAAAATACTAAGAAGATTTTCTCCTACGTGAAGAATATTGAAATGTAAAATATGTACATTAAATACACAGTAAAAACGTCATGCAGTATTAAAAATGATTGAAAATTATTTTTCAAGTTTTAATGTATTTGAGTGGAAAGGGCTCTAAAGTGTATATATATATATATATATATATATATATATATATATATATATATATACAGTATAATATATATTTATTTATATAACATCAAAGAGAGAAGGCATTCGCTGGGTCTTGTCAATGATAACTTTAATAAGTGACATTTCGGGGTTACCCCCGTTTTCAAACAAACAAACCAGATAATAACAGTGTACTCACCCAAAATATATAACAAACAAACCCTTGGCAATCCAGTGTGATGCTGCCGACAGCATTCCCGGAAGTAGCTCCTCCCCTCCTGGTTGCGTTACGTAACATCCATAACTATGGCAACCAGACGCAATGTCAGCAGTATTGATGTCCCGAACTGTTCGCCCGCGAACGGTTCCCTGCGAACATGGCTTGTTCGCGTTTGCCGCCGCGGGCGAACATATGCGATGTTCGATCCGCCCCCTATTCGTCATCATTGAGTAAACTTTGACCCTATATCTCACAGTCTGCAGACACATTACAGCCAATCAGCAGCAGACACTCCCTTCCAGACCCTCCCAGGTCCCGGGCAGCAGCCATTTTAGAATCATTGTGATGCAGCTTTTGAAGAGAGAGGAGGTTTATTGTTGCAGCTCCTGATTTTATTGGGAAATTGATAGGTAGGCTAGTCTATTCAGTCTCCACTAAAGTCCTGAAGGACTCATCTGATCTTTGCTGTAAGGACAGCACCCCAAAAAGCCCTTTTCATGGCTAAAATGTTTTTTTGTTTTTTTTTTGCATAGGGCTAGAACTCCAGTCGTTTTTTTTTTTTTTTCATTTGCCTGCCTGCCACCAGCCTGTGTGTGAGCCTCACAGCATATATTGTGCCAACTTGCTCACTGCCACCACTCATATCTGGTGCTTTAACATTATTTTAAATTTAAAAAAAAAAAAAACTTTTACATTAGTTTGCTAATTGCAAGTTTAATCTAATTTTATTTTCCATCAGGCCTGTGTGCCAGGCCTACAGCAAGCATATAATGTTATTAATAGCTCTGTGCAACCACTAATACTTGTTGTTTTAACATTATTTTAAATTTAGAAAAAAAAATTAACATTAGTTTACTAATTGCAAGTTTAATCTAATTTCATTTAACATCAGGCCTGTGTGCCAGGCCAACAGCAAGCATATACTGTGGTTAATTGATCTGTGCAACCACTCATACCTGTTGGTTTAAGATTATTTAAAAAAAAAAAAAAAAACTTTTACATTAGTTTGCTAATTGCAAATTTAATCTAATTTCATTTTCCATCAGGCCTGTGTGCCAGGCCCACTGCAAGCATATACTGTGATTAATTGCTCTGTGCAACCACTCATACCTGTTGGTTTAAGATTATTTAAAAAAAAAAAAAAAACTTTTACATTAGTTTGCTAATTGCAAGTTTAATCTAATTTTATTTTCCATCAGGTCTGTGTGCCAGGCCTACAGCAAGCATATACTGTTATTAATTGCTCTGTGCAACCACTAATACTTGTTGTTTTAACATTATTATAAAATTAAAATAAAAAAAACTTTTACATTAGTTTGCTAATTGCAAATTTAATCTAATTTCATTTACCATCAGGCCTGTGTGCCAGGCCAACAGCAAGCATATACTGTGATTAATTGCTCTGTGCAACCACTCATACTTGTTGTTTTAACATTATTTAAAAAAAGTAATAAAAACTTTTACATTAGTTTGCTAATTGCAAGTTTAATCTAATTTCATTTACCATCAGGCCTTTGTGCCAGGCCAACAGCAAGCATATACTGTGATTAATTGCTCTGTGCAACCACTCATACCTGTTGGTTTAACATTATTTAAAAAAAATAAAAACTTTTACATTAGTTTGCTAATTGCAAGTTTAATCTAATTTCATTTTCCATCAGGCCTGTGTGCCAGGCCCACTGCAAGCATATGCTAGTCTGTGATTAATTGCTCTGTGCAACCACTCATACCTGTTGGTTTAACATTATTTAAAAAATCTAAAAAAAACATTTACATTAGTTTGCTAATTGCAAGTTTAATCTAATTTCATTTACCATCAGGCCTGTGTGCCAGGCCAACAGCAAGCATATACTGTGATTAATTGCTCCGTGCAACCACACATACCTGTTGGTTTATCATTATTTAAAAAAGAACAAAAAACTTTTACATTAGTTTGCTAATTGCAAGTTTAATCTAATTTTATTTTCCTTCAGGCCTGTGTGCCAGGCCCACTGCAATCATATACTGTGATTAATTGCTCTGTGCAACCACTCATACCTGTTGGTTTAACATTATTTAAAAAAAGTAATAAAAACTTTTACATTAGTTTGCTAATTGCAAGTTTAATCTAATTTTATTTTCCATCAGGCCTGTGTGCCAGGCCTACAGCAAGCATATACTGTTATTAATTGCTATGTGCAACCACTAATACTTGTTGTTTTAACATTATTTTAAATTCAAATAAAAAAACTTTTACATTAGTTTGCTAATTGCAAGTTTAATCTAATTTCATTTACCATCAGGCCTTTGTGCCAGGCCAACAGCAGGCATATACTGTGATTAATTGCTCTGTGCAACCACTCATACCTGTTAGTTTAAGATTATTTAAAAAAAATAAAAAAAACTTTTACATTAGTTTGCTAATTGCAAGTTTAATCTAATTTCATTTTCCATCAGGCCTGTGTGCCAGGCCCACCGCAAGCATATACTAGTCTGTGATTAATTGCTCTGTGCAACCACTCATACCTGTTGGTTTAACATTATTTAAAAAAAAATAAAAAAAACTTTTACATTAGTTTGCTAATTGCAAGTTTAATCTAATTTCATTTTCTATCAGGCCTGTATGCCAGGCCCACCGCAAGCATATACTAGTCTGTGATTAATTGCTCTGTGCAACCACTCATAACTGTTGGTTTAACATTATTTTAAAAAAAAAATAAAAAAAAACTTTTACATTAGTTTGCTAATTGCAAATTTAATCTAATTTCATTTTCCATCAGGCCTGTGTGCCAGGCCCACCGCAAGCATATACTGTGATTAATTGCTCTTTGCAACCACTCATACCTGTTGGTTTTAACATTATTTTAAAAAAAAATAAAAAAAAACTTTTACATTAGTTTGCTAATTGCAAATTTAATCTAATTTCATTTTCCATCAGGCCTGTGTGCCAGGCCCACCGCAAGCATATACTGTGATTAATTGCTCTTTGCAACCACTCATACCTGTTGGTTTAACATTATTTAAAAAAAAATTAAAAAAAACTTTTACATTAGTTTGCTAATTGCAAGTTTAATCTAATTTCATTTTCCATCAGGCATGTGTGCCAGGCCAACAGAAAGCATATACTGTGCTTAATTGCTCTGTGCAACCACTCATACCTGTTGGTTTTAACATTATTTAAAAAAAAAAAAAAACACTTTTACATTAGTTTGCTAATTGCAAGTTTTATCTAATTTCATTTTCCATCAGGCCTTTGTGCCAGGCCCACCACAAGCATACACTGTGCTTAATTGCTCTGTGCAACCACTCATACCTGTTGTTTTAACATTATTTAAAAAAAGTAATAAAAACTTTTACATTAGTTTGCTAATTGCAAGTTTAATCTAATTTCATTTACCATCAGGCCTGTGTGCCAGGCCAACAGCAAGCATATACTGTGATTAATTGCTCTGTGCAACCACTCATACCTGTTGGTTTAAGATTATTTAAAAAAAAAAAACTTTTACATTAGTTTGCTAATTGCAAGTTTAATCTAATTTCATTTTCCATCAGGCCTGTGTGCCAGGCCCACCGCAAGCATATACTAGTCTGTGATTAATTGCTCTGTGCAACCACTCATACCTGTTGGTTTAACATTATTTAAAAAAACTAAAAAAAACTTTTACATTAGTTTGCTAATTGCAAGTTTAATCTAATTTCATTTTCCATCAGGCCTGTGTGCCAGGCCCACCGCAAGCATATACTGTGATTAATTGCTCTTTGCAACCACTCATACCTGTTGGTTAAACATTATTTAAAAAACAAAAACAAAAAACTTTTACATTAGTTTGCTAATTGCAAGTTTAATGTAATTTTATTTTCCATCAGGCCTGTGTGCCAGGCCCTGCACAAGCATATACTGTGCTTAATTGCTCTGTGCAACCACTCATACCTCTTGGTTTTAACATTATTTAAAAAAACTAAAAAAAACTTTTACATTAGTTTGCTAATTGCAAGTTTAATCTAATTTCATTTTCCATCAGGCCTGTGTGCCAAGCCCACCACAAGCATATACTGTGCTTAATTGCTCTGTGCAACCACTCATACCTGTTGGTTTAACATTATTTAAAAAAAAAAATAAAAAAAACTTTTACATTAGTTTGCTAATTGCAAGTTTAATCTAATTTCATTTTCCATCAGGCCTGTGTGCCAGGCCCACCGCAAGCATATACTGTGCTTAATTGCTCTGTGCAACCACTCATACCGGTTGGTTTTAACATTATTAAAACAAGTAAAAAAACTTTTACATTAGTTTGCTAATTGCAAGTTTAATCTAATTTCATTTTCCATCAGGCCTGTGTGCTAGGCCTACCGCAAGCATATACTGTGATTAATTGCTCTGTGCAACCACTCATACCTGTTGGTTTAACATTATTTAAAAAAAATAAAAAAAACTTTTACATTAGTTTGCTAATTGCAAGTTTAATCTAATTTCATTTTCCATCAGGCCTGTGTGCCAGGCCCACAGCAAGCATATACTGTGATTAATTCCTCTGTGCCACCACTCATATCTTCTTGTTTAATAGTAGTGTAAGTGTACATTAAAAAAAAATAAACTTTTTGGATTGCGAAACATCAGTCTGCTTTTTTGTTTCCTGCTCACAGCGTATACTGTGCCCACTTGCCCAGTGCCACCTCTCATAATTTGTTTAATAGTATTGTAAGTGTACATTTTAAAAAAAATGACAGGCAGAGGAAGGCCACCCCGCAGGTGCCGTCATGGTCATGGTGCTGTGATTCCTTTAGACCCTACAAATATGCACATTGTTCAGACGCCGGGTGCCAGGGGGGACGCGAAAAGTTCTGAGGAGGACCTAGTTGAATGGCTAACACAGGAAACCCAATCTTCTACAGCTTCCGCTCCTAGTCCTCTGAACCTTGACGCACCATCTATGTCCAGCTGTGCTTTGGGCACCTCTCAAGTGACCAGTGCCACTCGCCCGCCTGTTGCCACCACCAACACTAGCACCACAGCCGCTTCACTTGATCTGTCACAGGAGTTATTGACACATCAGTTGGAAGAAATGAGTGATGCGCAACCATCATTGACAGAGGATGTAGATAACAGTGATATGTCTCAGTCAGGCAGCATTACAGACATGGAGGTATGGTGTGATGATGATGATCAAGCTGCTGCTTCCAAGTGGTTGATGATGATGTGTCGGTGGATGTCACGTGGGTGCCTGCTAGAAGAGAAGACGAAGAGGGGGAAAGTTCAGATGGGGAGACAGAGAGGAGGAGGAGGAGACGAGTTGGAAGCAGGGGGAGGTCGTCTTCAGGAGCTAGTGGCACAGTCAGACAGCATGCATCAGCACCCGGGGTCAGCCAGACAGCACGCCGACGACCGTCAACGGATGCTGTTGCCACCACCAGAATGCCGTCATCGCAGAGCTCAGCAGTGTGGCATTTTTTTTGTGTGTCTGCCTCTGACAACAGTGATGCAATTTGCAACCTGTGCCAAAAGAAACTGAGTCGTGGTACACCTAGGTACAACTGCTTTGCGAAGGCACATGGTCTCACATCACAAACGCTGATGGGAAGAGCACATGAGTAGAAGCAGCACACAAACTCAAAGCCGCCCTCCTCTTCCTGCTCCAGCATCTTCAGCCACGTCAACCACTGCTGTCCTCCTTGCCCCCTCTCAACCATCCTCCACTGAGTCTCTCTTATGTAGCAGTTCCTGGTCATCTGCCCATAGTCAGGTGTCTGTCAAGGACATGTTTGAGTGTAAGAAGCCAATTTCTCAAAGTCACCCCCTTGCCCGGTGTCTGACAGCTGGCTTGTCTGAACTCTTAGCCCACCAGCTTTTACCATACAAGCTGGTGGAGTCTGATGCTTTCAAAAAATTTGTATCTATTGGGACACTGCAGTGGAAGGTACCTGGCAGAAATTTCTTTTCACAAAAGGCAATCCCAAACCTGTACTCTATTGTGCGAAATGAAGTAATGTCATGTCTGGCACACAGCGTTGGGGCAAGGGTCCATATGACCACGGATAGCTGGTCTGCAAAGCATGGTCAGGGCAGGTGTATCACCTACACTGCGCATTGGGTAAACCTGCTGACGTCTGACAAGCATGGAATGCGTGGCTCTGCAGAAGAGTTGGTGACACAGCCACGACTTGCAGGCAGGCCTGCTGCTACCTCCTCTACTCCTCCTACTCCATACTCTTCCATAACCTCTTCCTCGGCTGAGTCCTCTTCTGCTTCTGTGTCTTGCTCCACATCAACAGCACCCACCCAGCTCCCCAGATACTATTCAACATCCCAGATACGGCAGTGTCACGCCGTCTTGGGGTTGACTTGCCTGAAAGCGGAGAGTCACACCGCACCAGCACTCCTGACCGCCCTGAACGCACAGGTGGATCAGTGGCTGACTCCGCACCAACTGGAGATTGGCAAGGTTGTTTCTGACAATGGAAGTAATTTGGTGGCGGCATTGAAATTGGGCAAGTTGACACATGTGCCGTGCATGGCACATGTGTGTAATCTGATTGTACAACGCTTTGTGCATAAATACCCAGGCTTACAGGACGTCCTGAAGCAGGCCAGGAAGGTGTGTGGCCATTTCAGGCGTTCCTACACTGCCATGGTGCACTTGTCCGATATCCAGCGTCGAAACAACCTGCCAGTGAGGCGCTTGATTTGCGACAGCCCGACACGGTGGAATTCAACACTCCTAATGTTCGACCGCCAACTCCAGCAAGAAAAAGCTGTTAATGAGTATTTGTTAATGAGAATTACTGGACACTCATGTGCAATGCCTGTAGGCTCATGCGTCCTTTTGAGGAGGTGACAAACCTTATCAGTCGCACCGAAGGCACCATCAGCGACATCATACCATTTGTTTTCTTCCTGGAGCGTGCCCTGCGAAGAGTGCTGGATCAGGCCGTAGATGAGCGTGAAGAAGAAGAGGAAGAGTTGTGGTGTCCATCACCACCAGAAACAGCCTTATTAGCATCGCTTGCAGGACCTGCGGCAAAGTAGGAAGAGGATTGTGATTGTGATTGTGAGTCAGAGGAGGAATGTGGCTTTGAGGAGGAGGAGGAGGAGGAAGACCAAGCACAACAGGCATCCCAGGGTGCTCGTTGTTGTCACCTCTCTGGGACCCGTGGTGTTGTACGTGGCTGGGGGGAAGAAGATACCCTCAGTGACATCAGTGAGGATGAGGAACGGGACATGATTAGCTCGGCATCCAACCTTGTGCAAATGGGGTCTTTCATGCTGTCGTGCCTGTTGAGGGACCCTCGTATAAAAAAGCTGAAGGAGAACGACCTGTACTGGGTGTCCACGCTACTAGACCCCCGGTATAAGCATAAAGTGCCTGAAATATTACCAAATTCCCGCAAGTCGGAAAGGATGGAGCATTTTAAAAATAAATGAAAAACTATGCTTTACACAGCGTATAAGGGTGATGTCACAGCACAACGGGAATCTAACAGGGGAAGAGATGAAAGTAATCCTCCTCCCACGACCACGGCGGCAAGGACAGGACGCTTTCCTGACGTGTTGTTGATGGAGGACATGCGGACCTTTTTAACTCCTATGCATCGCCAGAGCCTTTCGGGATCCAGCCTCAGAGAAAGACTCAACCGACAGGTAGCAGACTACCTAGCATTAACTGCGGATCTTGACACTCTGAGGAGCGATGGACCCCTTGACTACTGGGTGTGCAGGCTTGACCTGTGGCCTGAGCTATCCCAATTTGCAATTGAACTTCTGGCCTGCCCGGCCTCAAGTGTCCTGTCCGAAAGGACCTTCAGTGCAGCAGGAGGTTTTGTCACTGAGAAGAGAAGTCGGCTAGGTCAAAAAAGTCTTGACTATCTCACCTTTATTAAAATGAATGAGGGATGGATCCCGAAGGCACTGACATTGGGCGATACATTTGAGTAAAAAAGGCCTGATGATGAGATGAGCTGCCTTGGGCTACAAATGGTACACACGCTGGCTTTTTTTTTGTCTTATAATGCAGGCTGACTTGCGTGACTTATCTGCCAACAACTAGTGTTCAAGCCGCAAGGTTTTAGGGCACTTTCTAACTGTTTTACAAACATCAATTATCTCCGGTTTCCATCTATGCCATACCTATACTCTATTGTGCAAAAGGAAGCCATATGTGGTGTTTCATGCTGTTGTGCCTGTTGAGGGTCATGGCCCATCGTATAAAAAGGCTGAAGGAGAACGACCTGTACTGGATGTCCAAGCACATTTTTTGTTCAATATTCCCGGTTCCTCTAAATTATCTCCGGGTTCCTCAAATCAATGCCATACCTGTACTCGATTGTCCAAAAGGATGGCATATGTGGTGTTTCATGCTGTTGTGCCTGTTTTGGGTCGTGGGCCATCGTATAAAAAGGCTGAAGGAGAACGACCTGTACTGGGTGTCCAAGCACGTTTTTTGTTCAATATTCCCGGTTCCTCTAAATTATCTCTGGGTTCCTCAAATCAATGCCATACCTGTACTCGATAGTGCTAAAGGATGGCATATGTGGTGTTTCATGCTGTTGTGCCTGTTGAGGGTCATGGGCCATCTTATAAAAAGGCTGAAGGAGAACGACCTGTACTGGGTGTCCAAGCACGTTTTTTGTTCAATATTCCCGGTTCCTCTAAATTATCTCCGGGTTCCTTAAATCAATGCCATACCTGTACTCAATAGTGCAAAAGGATGGCATATGTGGTGTTTCATGCTGTTGTGCCTGTTGAGGGTCGTGGGCCATCTTATAAAAAGGCTGAAGGAGAACGACCTGTACTGGGTGTCCAAGCATGTTTTTTGTTCAATATTCCCGGTTCCTCTAAATTTTCTCCGGGTTCCTCAAATCAATGCCATACCTATATTCGATTGTGCAAAAGGGTGGCATATGTGGTGTTTCATGCTGTTGTGCCTGTTGAGGGTTGTGGGCCATCGTATAAAAAGGCTGAAGGAGAACGACCTTTACTGGGTGTCCAAGCACGTTTTTTGTTCAATATTCCCGGTTCCTCTAAATTATCTCCGGGTTCCTTAAATCAATGCCATACCTGTACTCGATAGTGCAAAAGGATGGTATATGTGGTGTTTCATGCTGTTGTGCCTGTTGAGGGTCGTGGCCCATCGTATAAAAAGGCTGAAGGAGAACGACCTGTACTGGGTGTCCAAGCAAGTTTTTTGTTCAATATTCCCGGTTCCCCTAAATTATCTCTGGGTTCCTCAAATCAATGCCATACCTGTACTCGATAGTGCTAAAGGATGGCATATGTGGTGTTTCATGCTGTTGTGCCTGTTGAGGGTCATGGGCCATCTTATAAAAAGGCTGAAGGAGAACGACCTGTACTGGGTGTCCAAGCACGTTTTTTGTTCAATATTCCCGGTTCCTCTAAATTATCTCCGGGTTCCTTAAATCAATGCCATACCTGTACTCGATAGTGCAAAAGGATGGCATATGTGGTGTTTTATGCTGTTGTGCCTGTTTTGGGTCGTGGGCCATCGTATAAAAAGACTGAAGGAGAACGACCTGTACTGGGTGTCCAAGCACGTTTTTTGTTCAATATTCCCGGTTCCTCTAAATTATCTCCGGGTTCCTTAAATCAATGCCATACCTGTACTCGATAGTGCAAAAGGATGGCATATGTGGTGTTTTATGCTGTTGTGCCTGTTTTGGGTCGTGGGCCATCGTATAAAAAGACTGAAGGAGAACGACCTGTACTGGGTGTCCAAGCAAGTTTTTTGTTCAATATTCCCGGTTCCTCTAAATTATCTCTGGGTTCCTCAAATCAATGCCATACCTGTACTCGATAGTGCTAAAGGATGGCATATGTGGTGTTTCATGCTGTTGTGCCTGTTGAGGGTCATGGGCCATCTTATAAAAAGGCTGAAGGAGAACGACCTGTACTGGGTGTCCAAGCACATTTTTTGTTCAATATTCCCGGTTCCTCTAAATTATCTCCAGGTTCCTTAAATCAATGCCATACCTGTACTCGATAGTGCAAAAGGATGGCATATGTGGTGTTTTATGCTGTTGTGCCTGTTTTGGGTCGTGGGCCATCGTATAAAAAGACTGAAGGAGAACGACCTGTACTGGGTGTCCAAGCACGTTTTTTGTTCAATATTCCCGGTTCCTCTAAATTATCTCTGGGTTCCTCAAATCAATGCCATACCTGTACTCGATAGTGCTAAAGGATGGCATATGTGGTGTTTCATGCTGTTGTGCCTGTTGAGGATCATGGGCCATCTTATAAAAAGGCTGAAGGAGAACGACCTGTACTGGGTGTCCAAGCACATTTTTTGTTCAATATTCCCGGTTCCTCTAAATTATCTCCGGGTTCCTTAAATCAATGCCATACCTGTACGCAATAGTGCAAAAGGATGGCATATGTGGTGTTTCATGCTGTTGTGCCTGTTGAGGGTCGTGGGCCATCTTATAAAAAGGCTGAAGGAGAACGACCTGTACTGGGTGTCCAAGCATGTTTTTTGTTCAATATTCCCGGTTCCTCTAAATTTTCTCCGGGTTCCTCAAATCAATGCCATACCTATATTCGATTGTGCAAAAGGGTGGCATATGTGGTGTTTCATGCTGTTGTGCCTGTTGAGGGTTGTGGGCCATCGTATAAAAAGGCTGAAGGAGAACGACCTGTACTGGGTGTCCAAGCACGTTTTTTGTTCAATATTCCCGGTTCCTCTAAATTATCTCCGGGTTCCTTAAATCAATGCCATACCTGTACTCGATAGTGCAAAAGGATGGCATATGTGGTGTTTTATGCTGTTGTGCCTGTTTTGGGTCGTGGGCCATCGTATAAAAAGACTGAAGGAGAACGACCTGTACTGGGTGTCCAAGCACATTTTTTGTTCAATATTCCCGGTTCCTCTAAATTATCTCCGGGTTCCTCAAATCAATGCCATACCTGTACTCGATAGTGCTAAAGGATTGCATATGTGGTGTTTCATGCTGTTGTGCCTGTTGAGGGTCGTGGGCCATCTTATAAAAAGGCTGAAGGAGAACGACCTGTACTGGGTGTCCAAGCATGTTTTTTGTTCAATATTCCCGGTTCCTCTAAATTTTCTCCGGGTTCCTCAAATCAATGCCATACCTGTACTCGATTGTGCAAAAGGGTGGCATATGTGGTGTTTCATGCTGTTGTGCCTGTTGAGGGTTGTGGCCCATCGTATAAAAAGGCTGAAGGAGGGGGGGCGGAGCGTGCGGGCGTTCTGAATGGCCGCACCAGCCTAAAGCTCCTGCTGCAGTGGAGACGGAACTCTCCCGTGGGCCACCTAATAATCTTACCAGTGCCCTACAACTGACACCCAGAGCACTGGGAAGGACTAGAGAATGTAACGCTGTCACTCACTAGCCCTGATAAAGACTCCAGACCTTGCATTCTGACATTGGCATGGGCCGCGGTTGAAGCCTTTTTCTAGCAAGTGCAGGGACGGAGTCCCGAAATCACATATCAGCCCGAGCTCACCTACTTACCTCGGAGACCGGCATGCCATAACACCCGCTCGTTACGGATCTTCACACGGAGGACACGACCAGCCATGACCTGGACTAACTACGAATACCTTGAGGTCGTGAGTATAAGTAGTAAGATACAAAAACGGGACACTGTTGAATAACTATATAATGAGCTAATTCTCATCTTGTCTGTCTGTGAGCTTAATTACCTCAGACTGTTACACTAAAATTGTTCTTCTATACCTATGTGACATCGTTAGTAACATGTTAAGATGTGTGTAATATACTTAGATGCGCCCTCTAACAGGGCATTGGTTTATGTTTATGTTATTGGTTTTATGTCTCTTACCCTCGGTCTGTCGGGGGAGTTCCGTCATACTGTACTCATCCCCCTACTCAGTCCTTCTACTTTATTCCTTAATTGTTTCTACTACCTATCTCCTTCCCACTAACCTATCCCCCTTCTTTCCTTTCCTTTTTCTTTCTTTCCTCCCTCCTTTCTTTTCCCTTTTCCCTTTACAGTTAAAGGAGTATCTGTTACAAGTTTTCATTTTGTTAAAACAGTTTTGACATACGAGTGTACTAGACAGTGAAGTATTTATCAGAGTATATATTATAACAGGGTTGGTTTTCCACATGTTTATTTTTGAAAACAAAAGCACACCTCCATAAGTTTAGACGCTAACGCCAAGGGTCAAATGCCTGAACAAAGCCAGCCTAGTCAATTTCGGTTAGCCACACAAAATGTTAAGGGCTTCCTGTCCCCTCAAAAACGCTCCATAGCATTTCATGATTTCTACAGAAAAAAAGTGGACATTATCATGACACAAGAGACTCACTTCAAAAAGACCAATGAGCCCAGACTTTCGCAGTTATATTATGATCAGCATTTTCTAAGCTCTGGACCGACAAAACATAATGGCGTATGTATCTCTTTTAAGAAGGGTACCTCATTCACTCTACTAGACAAATACACTGACGCAGAAGGACGGATTTTAGTTCTGACAGGTCTTTACTTTGGTAGACCCATTACACTGGCAAACATATATGCACCTATCCGTCCCAGATCTTCATTTTTCCGCAAGGTCATTAATCATATTTTGGATATCTCGAAAGGCCCAGTTTTCCTAGGCGGAGACTTTAACTTCCCAATCTGCCCCACACTAGACACCTCCACAGGCCGCTCCTATATGCAAAACTCGCAGATAAAAGCTAACTGGCAGGCCATACGTAATATACCCATGTTTGACACCTGGAGAGTGACACACCCAAATACAAAAGACTTTACATTCTTCTCTAATCCACAACGCTCATACACACGCCTAGATTATATATTATGCGAACAACGAACACTACCCTCACTATGTGACTCTAGACTTTTTCACACTGCCTGGTCTGATCATAGTATGGTGTGCACTAATTTTTTATGGTCAGCTAAGCCACAATTTCAGCAACACTGGAGACTAAGTGACCAGATTTTCTTAGACCCATTGATCACAACTGACATAGAAGAAAAGACGACTGAGTTCTTTACTTTTAATACCCCCTCAGCCACATCAGCAACCAATAATTGGGAAGCATATAAATGCTATATAAGGGGGGTAATAATGGGGCACACGCATAGACAACGTAAGCAAAGAGAGAGCCAACTTAATTCATTAACATCCAACTTTAACAAGTGTGAAAATGACCTGAAACAGAACCCTCAATCTCAACTTCTCCTACAGAAATCCCAACAGGCCAGAGAGGAACTTCACCAATATTTAATTAAAAATGCACATATGAGAGCCATAGCCTCCGAATCAAAATTCTTTGTTGAAAGTAATAAAACTGGGCGCCTCCTTGCTAGATCCCTGAAAAAGAAACGCTACAAAACCTTTATTGATAAAAATACAGGCCCGGATGGTACCACATTCACCACGAACACTGACATTGTCAACCAATTTGCACAATACTACTCCTCATTATATAACCTCCCCTCCCTTGACATGGAAACTAAACTAACTAAGATTAATAGTTACTTATCTAATATCCAGCTTCCAACATTACTTCAGGAAGACTGCGAGGTGTTAGATGATAGATTCACTATTCAGGAACTTATGCTGGCAATTAAAAGCCTCCCCCTGGGGAAAGCTCCGGGACCTGACGGTTTTACGCCTAAATTCTATCATCTGTTTAAAACCCTACTAGGCCCCCACTTGTTGAGCATGTACCAATCATTAGATGAAGAAGGCCAGCTAACCCCAAACCTCCTAGAAGCCACTATTTCTGTTATCCCTAAGCCAAATAAACCTGCTGATAAGGTAGCCAATTACCGCCCTATCTCCTTAATAAACATTGATATTAAATTATATGCTAAACTAATTGCCACGCAAATTAATAAATATTTACCCTCTTTGGTGCACTCTGACCAAGTGGGATTTATTCCATGCAGGGAGGCCAAAGATAATACCATTCGGGTTCTGCACACTTTGCTTACCGCTTCATCTACCAAATTGCCCCTGATCTTGCTATCCACAGATGCGGAGAAGGCCTTCGACAGGGTGGACTGGGATTTTCTCTGGTCCATCCTGTCGAGGTTTGGATTCTCACAAAAATTAATTGCTCGCATTAAAGTACTCTATTCTGGCCCTTCAGCGCGCGTTAACGCAAACAATACACTCTCACAAAAAATCCACATAAACAATGGCACATGTCAGGGATGCCCCCTATCACCTCTCCTATTCGCTCTGGCGGTGGAGGCATTAGCGGCGCGAATTAGAAGCAATCCCCTTGTTCACGGAGTCACTTTTGGAGAGATATGTCAAAAATGTCTTTTATATGCTGATGACATTATATTTACAATAAGCTCTCCACTTTCTTCCATCCCCACCATACTCAGAGAACTAGAAAGTTATAAATTGTTTTCCAATTTCTCTATCAATATGGAAAAGTCAATGATATTACCCTTACATCTTGCAGAGGACGAGGTACAGTATATAACAAATAATACCTCCTTCCAGATAACTAGCAAAATTAGATACCTAGGGATAGACATATCTTCTAACCACACGGAATTGTTTAATCTTAATTATATACCTCTCCAAATAGAAACTAACAAATCCCTAGAGCTTTGGAGTAAACAGGGCCACCTTTCTTGGACTGGACGTATTAATACAATAAAAATGAATATCATTCCTAAATATCTATATCTGTTCCAGGTCCTCCCACTAGATCTCCCCACTCAGTACCTAATAAAACAACAAAAAATGTTCGACTTATTCATATGGGATCATAAAAGACCCAGGGTGGCCAGGAACACCCTATTTTTAAAGAGAGAAGATGGAGGTTTGGGATCCCCAAATCTGATGTATTATTATAAAGCTGCACATATGGCTCACATAGTTGCATGGAAACATTCCCCCCTAGAGAAACCCTGGATACAGATAGAAACATCTCTGGTGGGTGGCCTAAATCTGGGCGACCAGTGCTGGATCCCACACAGAAATAGACCAACAGAAATCTGGGGAAACTACTATATAGCTTCTACCCTTAAAATATGGGATAAAACCCTAATTGAAGAAAATCAGATTTCGACTCCCATTTCCCCTCTATCCCCTGTGCTCAATAACCCCTTATTGCTACAAGCACACACCTTTCCCTCACCACGTCTAGACGGTAAATCTACTAACATACCAACACACATGATACTCCAAAATGGACTCATTAGATCCCAAACTGACATCCATCAACTTCTAGGTGCTCCTTTCCACCTTTGGTTCCCATACCTTCAAATTAGACATGCTATACATAACAGTGCCCATAAGGCTAATCTCGTCAGACCTCTTACCCCCTTTGAAACACTGTGTACAACTACCTCAGTCGCTAAATCCCATGTGTCCATTGTATACAAACTTCTCAGAGGAACTTTCCCTAGTAAAAAACCCACATACATCATAAAATGGGAAAAAGAATTAAACATAGTAATCACAGACATCCAGTGGCAGCGAATTTTTTTAGAGACCAAAAAATCCTCCCTATCAATGGCAATGGTTGAAACAAACTACAAACTTCTTTCGAGGTGGTATCTGACCCCCCACCGCTTACGTAGCATTTTTCCTAACTCCTCCTCACTGTGTTGGAGACACTGTGGGGAGGTGGGTACTCTCTCACACATTTGGTGGTCTTGTCCCTACCTCCGTCCTTATTGGGACAGCATAAATAAACATATTGACAGGGTGTTGGGTAGACCTGTAGTACTCACACCAAGTCTGGTACTGCTGAGTGATATCCCTAAAATTACTTGTGTATATAGAAAGAAACTACTGCAATGTATGCTTAGCTGCGCTAGGCGCTTGATCCCTAGGTTTTGGAAAAAAACTGCTGTCCCCTCATACACTATGTGTGTAAAGGAAGTGAGTCATGTGCTGGAATTGGAAAAAATATATTATACATATAAAAGGAAACAGGATGCTATTGTAGATATAATTTTTATATGGGAACAGCAGACCACCTAGACCCTGAAAACAAACAAAGATAAACCCTAAAAATGCTGATGCAGCCAATTGTGTCTGATATATGTGCTTTGACATAATATGTTTCATATTTCTCCACTTGACCCAACAAATCTTGGAGTAAAATGCTTTAAATCGATATTATACTATGTTATATGACCCTAATGTATATGCTATTGTCTATATGAGCACTGTCTGTACGCTTGACATTACACTCTTGTACACTTGTTATATGTGATTTTCAGTTTGATCTTGCTTTGAAAATAATAAAAATTATTTGATGAAAAAAAAAAAAAAGGCTGAAGGAGAACGACCTGTACTAGGTGTCGAAGCACGTTTTTTGATCAATATTCCCGGTTCCTAAAAATTATCTCCGGGTTTCTTAAAACAATGCCATACATGTACTCTATTGTTCAAAAGGATGGCATATGTGCTCTTTCCTGCTGTTGTTTCTGTTGAGGGTTCTGGAGCCTCTTATAAAAAGGCTGAAGGAGAACGACGTGTACTGGGTGTCCAATCTTTTTTTTTGTTCAATTTCCCGGTTCCTAAAAATTAACTCCGGTTTCTAAAATCAATGCCATACCTGTACTCTATATTTCTAAAGGATGGCATATGTGGTGTTTCCAGCTGTTGTTTCTGTTGAGGGTCCTGGAGCCTCTTATAAAAAGGCTGAAGGAGAACAAAGTGTACTGGGTGTCCAATCATTTTTTTTGTTCAATTTCCCGGTTCCTAAAAATTATCTCCGGGTTTCTAAAATCAATGCCGTACCTGTACTCTATTTTTCTAAAGGATGGCATATGTGGTGTTTCCTGCTGTTGTTTCTGTTGAGGGTCCTGGACCCTCTTATAAAAAGGCCTTTGAAAAAGCCCTATACGGGCGAAACGCATCAGGGGGTTATAGAGCTTAGGGGAGCTCTATTTATTTTAAATCTTAACCAGAACTGTTGGCCTGCACCGGCGGGCAAATCTTATATTATTTTGTAAAATAGTGTACTTACTAGCTTAATCTATTTATTTGTTGTGACTACCGCAACGCTCAAACCGCTGATTTCTACAGTCAGTGTGCTACCAAGTCCAGCTGTAATACTGAGACCGCATTAAGCGGCAACGATAATGCTAATTTTTACGCTCTTACTAATCTCTACATATAATAAAGGTGGGAGACCTATTGGTTGAAAATAACACCTCACAATCCCTTCATGATAACTCCCAGATATTCCCTGACATCATAATGTTAGGCACACAACTCCAGTTGTGTTTGACAAGATTGTCACATTGATCTTCTCAAAGTCATATGATAACTCAATTTACGATATTACCTAACTAATCTAACTATGATTAACTAATAGACACACTCTCTATTATTTCTGTAGAAACATAGATAGTTCTCTATCAGTGACTTTATTCTCAGGGGAATTTCCATCTAGTGGTCTTGGAGGTAGTTAACCTACCTGTGCACTTTCCTATCATTATTATCTACATATCAAAGACTAATTATCAATAAGAGGAAAGGGGCCTCCAGTTCTTTGGTTTGATTTTAATTTGATCCTTTATTTTAAAATATCTTATTAAAAGTTATGTTTTAACTTTCCCAATTTCTCTACATACAAGTCCAGGCATAGAGTGCTATATGTGCAGTCTTTTGGGAGGGTCTCTCCTCTCTATTGTTCAGTATATTACATACTACACAGCACCACTTTTCTGCCACAATTATTATTGAAGACATGATCTATGTATTGTGTCAGCTAACTTTAATATAGAAAAGCTTGCCATTGTGGTGCCACTGTATTTGGAGTGTGGTATAAGCTTCGTGCATAAGTACCCAGGCTTACAGGACATCCTGAAGCAGGCCAGGAAGGTGTGTGGCCATTTGAGGCATTCCTACACGGCCATGGCGCACTTTTCCGATATCCAGCGGCAAAACAACATGCCAGTGAGGCGCTTGATTTGCGACAGCCCAACACGTTGGAATTCAATACTCCTAATCTTCGACCGCCTACTCCAACAAGAAAAAGCCGTTAACGAGTATTTGTATGACCGGGGTGCTAGGACAGCCTCTGCTGAGCTGGAATTTTTTGCTACGTTACTGGGCGCTCATGCGCAATGCCTGTAGGCTCATGCGTCCTTTTGAGGGGGTGACAAACCTAGTCAGTCGCACCGAAGGCACCATCAGCGACATCATATCATTTGTTTTCTTCCTGGAGCGTGCCCTACGAAGAGTGCTGGATCAAGCCATAGATGAGCGTGAAGAGGAAGAGTTGTGGTCACCATCACCACCAGAAACAGCCTTATCAGCATTGCTTGCTGGACCTGCGGCAACGCTGGAAGAGGATTGTGAGGAAGAGGAGTCAGAGGAGGAATGTGGCTTTGAGGAGGAGGAGGAAGACCAACCACAACAGGCATCCCAGGGTGCTCGTTGTCACCTATCTGGTACCCGTGGTGTTGTACGTGGCTGGGGGAAAGAAGATACCTTCAGTGACATCACTGAGGACGAGGAACGGGACATGACTAGCTCGGCATCCAACCTTGTGCAAATGGGGTCTTTCATGCTGTCGTGCCTGTTGAGGGACCCGCGTATAAAAAATCTGAAGGAGAACGACCTGTACTGGGTGTCCACGCTACTAGACCCTCGGTATAAGCATAAAGTGCCAAAAATGTTACCAAATTACAACAAGTCTGAAAGGATGCAGCATTTCCAAAATAAATTAAAAAGTATGCTTTACACAGTGTATAAGGGTTATGTCACAGCACAACGTGAATCTAACAGGGGAAGAGCTGAAAGTAATCCTCCTCCTCCCATGACCACGACGGTAAGGACAGGACGCTTTACAGACGTGTTGTTGATGGAGGACATGCAGAGCTTTTTAAATCCTATTCATCGCCACAGCCCTTCGGGGTCCACCCTCAGATAACGACTCGACCGACAGGTAGCAGACTACCTCGCCTTAACTGCAGATCTCGACACTCTGAGGAGCGATGAAGCCCTTGACTACTGGGTGTGCAGCCTTGAACTGTGGCCTGAGCTATCCCAATTTGCAATAGAACTTCTGGCCTGCCCCGCTTCAAGTGTCCTGTCAGAAAGGACCTTCAGTGCAGCAGGAGGTATTGTCACTGAGAAGAGAAGTCACCTAGGTCAAAAAAATCTAGATTACCTCACCTTTATTAAGATGAATGAGGGATGGATCCCAAAGGGACTGACATTGGACGATACATTCAAGTAAAAAAGGCCTGATGACATGAGCTGCCTTGGGCTAAAAATGGTCCACACGCTGCTGTATGTTATCTTCAAATGCCGGATGACTTGCGTGACTTATCCGCCACCAACTAGGGTTCAAGCTGCAATGTTTTAGGGCACTTTCTGCCTGGGAAACAAACATCAATTTTTCTGGCCGCTGCTACAGCAGCGGATGCAACAATACCTAATTTTTCAGGTATGTGTACATGCCAATTTTTCTGGCCTCTGGTGCTGCACTGTGGCTTCAAAACCAAAACCAAAAAAAAGACACTTAACAGGATTAAACTGATAGGAATAGTACTACTTAACACACCACTCCTATCTGGTGGCACATTAGATTGCACGCGCAGTGCCCCAAATTTGAAGTAGGAGGACTGACCAAGCATCTTTTTCCATCTCCCGGTTCCTAAAATCCATGCCATATACACATCCCCTGATAGGGGACACCGCAGTGGAAGGTACCAGGCCGAAATTTCTTTGCACAAAAGGCAATCCCCAACCTGTACTCGATTGTGCAAAAGGAAGTAACCTTACCATGGGTCCCAGTCCGCACGTCTTGTAATTCTCTGTCTGGGAAATTATATATCTATCAAATCAATCTATTTATCTATCAGATCTATCTAACTATCAATCATATATATCAAATGTATATTGCATCTATTGATCTATGTAATCTATGTATCTATCTATCAAATCTATCTATCTCGTGGTTGTGCAAATGCACTGTTTGCGGTTGTTTGCTGTGCGTTAAATGGGGAGTTTGGTCTGTCACTGTGAAGCGGGCGTAACCCTTACACTACCTGATCGATACAACATCATACCTGATGTTTTAAAGCACGTTATTCCAAACAATTTAGGAATGTTAGGTGATTTATGCCCTTTATGGCTTAAAACCAGACTCTGCATCAACTATGTAATTTTCCGTGGGAGTTTTGCCATGGATCCCCCTCCGGCATGCCACAGTGCAGGTGTTAGTCCCCTTGATACAACTTTTCCATCACTATTGTGGCCAGAAAGAGTCCCTGTGGGTTTTAAAATTCGCCTGCCTATTGAAGTCAATGGCGGTTCGCCCGGTTCGCCCGGTTCGCCCGGTTCGCCCGGTTCGCCCGTTCGCGAACAGTTGCAGAAGTTCGAGTCCGCCGTTCGCGAACGGAAAATTTTAGGTTCGCGACATCACTAGTACTCACTGTGTTCTACAAGGGTGAAGGGTCTAAAATATTCTGAGATATTGCAGCATTTTCTCTAAACTATAAAGGTGCAAACATATTCTCTATACTCAGTGGGCCATTCAATAGGTTACAATACTGCAAGGTTTAGAGTTGCACTTATCTAGAGGGATACTGTGTTTAAGTACATAAACTATAATATGTACTAATACAAATAAAGCATACTTTTCTGCAGACAAAGCTATATGACTTCTTATAACTAATATGATCAATAAAAATAACACAATTACAAGAGAATACAAAACATGCAATATAAGTGAACAAGTTAAAACAATACTCCCCTAATTTAAATGTGGATGACTCTGTAACAGCGTAACAGGTCCTCAATTCCAACAGGCAAGACCCAGTCCAGAGAAGGATAGTCTTTATGTTCTGAAGACACACATCATAGGAAACAGTCATAGATTACACAGAGTCCAGTTCTGGGGCTGGTGCCAGCATGCAAAGCAAATAATGGATCCAAAAATAGTTAAGAAACTTTTACTGCAGTATGGTGGTTAAACAAATTTGACAAAAGGTCTTTTATCTTCTTTTTTTTCTTCACCTAGGCACTAGGCATTTCTTTATTTAAAAGGTTTACTTGCATTCAATCTTCAATCTTTTGGAGAGTGCACTATGGAATTTTATCTGTACAGATTTACCTAAATATGAAAAACTCAAAAATAATTTAGTTACACCGAGATTACGAGTTTCGCGGTAACAGGGGTGCATTGCTAACCCCTGTTAAGATTTTCTGTAATTTAGTGTTTGTTTTTTTGTACTTTAGTTTATTTAATTTTATTGTAGTTAATTGTAGTTAGTTTATTTAATTAATTTAATGATAGTGTAGTGTTAGGTGTAATTGTAATTTAGGTTAGGATTTATTTTACAGGTAAATTTGTACTTATTTTAACTAGGTAGTTATTAAATAGTTAATAACTAATTAATAACTATTGTACCTAGTTAAAATAAATACAAAGTTGCCTGTAAAATAAATATAAACCCTAAGCTAGATACAAATGTAACTATTAGTTATATTGTAGCTAGCTTAGGGTTTATCTTATAGGTATTTACTTTTAAATAGGATTAATTTATTTAATTGTAGCAATTTTATTTTGTTTTATTTAAATTATATTTAAGTTAGGGGGGTGTTAGGGTTAGGGTTAGACTTAGGTTTAGGGGTTAATAAATTTAATATAGTTGCGGCGACGTTGGGGTCGGACGATTAGGGGTTAATAAATGTAGGTAGGTGTCGGCGATGTTAGGGACGGCAGATTAGGGGTTAATAAAATTGAACTAGTGTTTGTGAGGCAGGAGTGTGGCGGTTTAGGAGTTAATATATTTATTAAAGTGGCGGCGATGTCTGGTCGGCAGATTAGGGGTTAAAAACTTTATCAAAGTGTTTCCGATGTTGGGGGAGGGGTTTGGTTTAGGGGTTAATAGGTAGTTTATGGGTGTTAGTGTACTTTGTAGCACTTTAGTTAAGAGTTTTATGTTACGGTGTTAGCCCATAAAACTCTTAACTACTGACTTTTAAATGCGGTAGGAGTCTTGACAGGAGAGGGTCTACCGCTCACTTCTTCCAAGACTTGTAATACCAGTGTTAGGCAAGTCCCATTAAAAAGATAGGATACGCAATTTACGTAAGGGAATTTGCGGTAAGCTCGAGTTGCGGAAAAAAAATGAGAGGTACACACTGCTTTTTAAGGCTAACGCAAGACTCGTAATCTCGCCATTATTGTTTTTACTCTCAGGATACAGCTTCATGATCTCATCCTGCAAATACAAATATTGTGTTAAGAACAAAAAAAAAACATTTCAGGTTCATTTTCTTACTTAAAACAATCACCCAAATCACATAAAGATACTCAGCAATACTCATCAAACCCTCCCTTTGTTCGTGTGAAACACCCTATGTGTCACGTAAACACAATATAACATCAAGTGACAATAAATGCTCCCAGATGAGATCTTTCAGGGGTCTGATGGTCCGACCTGTATACTGACAACCACACAGTTTACAAGAGATAAGATAAACCACAAAACTAGATTGACATGTAAGATGTTGGTACATTTTAAATTCACATTTAGTTATGTTAGACACAAAATTATTTCCCATTTTAACATAATGGCAGCTTTTACAGGGTCTAACCCCACATTTGAAGGTTCCATTTTTTTCATTAAGCCAACTATTTGTTTTAATAGTAGAAGACTTATTGGAATCTGAAAACATTCTACTAACAAATTGTCCTAGTGTTGTTGCTCTTCTTGACACAAATTTAACTCCTTTATTAGATATATTAGTTAAGGAGGGCTCTTTTTCTAGAATGGGTAGGTATCTTTCTACTATGTTACAGATCTTATGAAACTGGTTATTATATTGTGTAGAGAAAACTAAACCCTTTTCAATTTCATTATCCTTGACTTTATCAATGAGGAGGCAATCCCTATCCAATGATCTTACTTGATTGAGAGTTTCATCTAAAGTATTTTCTCTATAGCCCCTATCAATAAGACGTTCTTTTAGATCTTAAGCATGTTTATCAAAATCATTAAGGCTACTACAATTTCTATGGAGCCTCATAAATTGGGAGGAAATAAATGTATTACTAACTATAGATGTGGTTTCACTCTATTCTTGTATCCCACATTGCCAGGGACTACTAGCTCTAGAAGAAATATTGAAACTTTATACAAACTATGATGTTGTCTTAATTAGTTATTTGGTTGATCTGGTTAAATTTCTCTTAACCCATAATTATTTTATTTTTGAAGGTAAGATTTATTTGCAAAATAGAAGCACTGCTATGGGGCAAAATTTGCCCCCTCGTATCCAAATATATATCTCCGTTACTTTGAATTCTTTAAAATATTTGGGGATCTAAATGACTATGACAACATCAAGTTTTGCACAAGATTTATTGATGATGTCCTGATAATATGGCATGGAAGCATTGAACTAATGGAAAACTTTGTAATGAAATTAAATAACAATAGTATGAACTTGAAATTTACATTTAATTGGGCAAAAGATAATATCAATTTTTTGGATTTAAAAATCAAAGTGGATCAGAAAAAATCAAGCTGTACTCATGGAAGCATTTAGGAAAGATATTGCAGGTAACACAATCTTAAGATCAGAATCACATCATCCAAATCATCTTAAGAGAGCAATCCATAAAGGTCAATTTATGAGGCTCCGTAGAAATTGTAGTAGCCTTAATGATTTTGATAAACATGCTAAAGATCTAAAAGAACGCCTTATTGATAGGGGGCTATAGAGAAAATAATTTAGATGAAACTCTCAATCAAGTAAGATTAATGGATAGGGATTGCCTCCTCATTGATAAAGTCAAGGATAATGAAATTGAAAAGGGTTTAGTTTTCTCTACACAATATAATAACCAGTTTCATAAGATCTGTAACATAGTAGAAAGATACCTACCTATTCTAGAAAAAGAGCCCTCCTTAACTAATATATCTAATAAAGGAGTTAAATTTGTGTCAAGAAGAGCAAAAACACTAGGACAATTTGTTAGTAGAAATTTTTCAGATTCCAATAAGTCTTCTACTATTAAAACAAATAGTTGGCTTAGTGAAAAAATGGAACCTTCAAATGTGGGGTTAGACCCTGTAAAAGCTGCCATTATGTTAAAATGGGAAATACTTTTGTGTCTAACATAACTAAATGTGAATTTAAAATTTACCAACATCTTACATGTCAATCTAGTTTTGTGGTTTATCTTATCTCTTGTAAACTGTGTGGTTGTCAGTATAAAGGTCGGACCATCAGACCCCTGAAAGATCGCATCCGGGAGCACTTATTGTCACTTGAGGTGGCAGAACCTAAGACCCCAGTAGCTAAGCATTTTGCCAAACATAGACCTGGATTCATTTTTTATAAAGCCGCTTTGAATCATGTCTTATTACTATTTGAATTTCAGGCAATTGATAGAGTCCCTAAAAGAAATACAGGGGGAGACAGATTAGCAAAGTTAAACAAAAAAGAAGCACTTTGGATTCATAAGCTTCAAACAGGATATGCCAAGGGTATTAATAAAATATGGGATCTCCAATTGTTTATTGGTACTTGAATTTGGTCAGTTTACCACTCCGCAAAGGACTAAATCTGTATGTGGGGTGTCCTTATTAATTGTAGATATATCTGTTGAGATTATTTTCTATTAATAATATGAATTATATAGGACCCATGACAGGAATTTTTTCAGTAAACCCTCTAGTTACCAATGTGATAATATTTTTTATAATCCTATAGAGTTAATCTTAGAGCTATTTTTAGACTCTTTTCTATGGTACCTAACATATATAAGTAAACCTTTCTTTCTTCTAATATGTGTATACTTACTCTTTCTCTTGAGGTGAATATCGCTTTGAAGTTTTTGAAATAATGTATCAATTTCTGAATGTTTTAATTGTTGAATATTTTTATCTTTCCGGTTTCTCTCCCCTGACTGATATACAGACTAATATGTCTAATTTTTAGATCAGAGTTTGATAAATATTTTTGACAAACTATTTATGTCAGTTAAGTAATGCAGGGGTTAATAAACCTGTAGGTATAAATTTTCGTAAGGGAATCAGCTGTTATCCCTGATGAAGTGCTTGTTGTAAGCAGGAAACGCGTCGGAGAACAGCTCCTGTGTGCTGGGGTGTAAATTGTTATGGTGTGTGCTTGGAAACATTGTTACATGTTTTTATCTTGTTCTAATAAATTATTGGATTTTAACTTAATCTCTATTGGTGCTGAAGTAAATCCTTCTTTCCTGCTAATGATGATTTGTTAACAGGAACTAGACAGGCACAGCATATAAATTCATCATTTAAACAGGAAAAAAATCTCACATTTATAATTTGTCCAAGCTATCAGTCCCTAGATGAACACATTTAAGTCCAATTCCCTATTCATACCCTATTGCACATAATTTTTTGGAGAAAGGGCATATAATTTTGCAATTGGGGTTTCAGATTATAGATTATATCCCAATTCCTAGACATGGGGGCTACAGAGTTAATTCTCAAAAAACGTAAAGCATTTTGGATTTGTAAATTGGAGTATTTAACTCCAAGAGGTATGAATAGGAAATAGGACTTAAATGTGTTCATCTAGGAACTGATAGTTTGGGCAAATTATAAATTTGAGATTTTTATAATGTTTAAATGATAAATTTATATGATATCCCTGTCTAGTTCCTGTTAAGATGGGGTCTGCCTTTATGTCTGTGTTGTTATATCTTATATGGTTTGCTTAGGTTGTTAGGTAATAAGTGTAGGAAATACCCACAAGGTGGCAATGTGGCATAATATTAGGACACTGAGGTGTTGTTTATGAGTTAATTAAGGAGGTGTGGTTTACCTGCACATAGGTATTTAGGTAAGCACACAATGCCTTCAACATGATTAAGGGTACATAGCCCGAAACATTGTTCTTTTTTTCTTGTACCTGCTCCTGTTTTCAACATGGAATAAATGACTGAAAATAATCCAAGTGGTGCGGCTGTTACCTTGTTTGCCATTTTGCCAGGAAAAAATATATTACAACATATTTTCACTGAGCAGAATTAAATATTTTATGAAGAATGAAATGTTGAGTTTACTATCACTTTAATTGAAATGTAAAGCCTTCCTAAGAGACTTCAATGCATCTTAAAATGTGCACATTAGTTGCCACTTATTTATGATGATATTATAACAGAGTATCATCCCATGCTTTCAATGGGTTTTCTAGGAACAACACTAGGTAGGGTGTTAGAAGTCAATTTTTTAATACATTTAAAAAAACCAAACATATTCATTTGTTATCCACCAGTACTTTTACAATGCATTTAGTCTTATGGTAATATACTGCACCAATCTGAGCCCACAGATAAACAGCAAATGAACTCTGTACTCATATAAACAGCAGTATTAACAAATGTCAAAATATGTTTAAATCAAAGTAAAAACTTTTAAAATTATGTTAAAACTAATACTGCAGTATGGATTTTGTACTTCCTGCTAATTTCCATTGGCTATTAATTGGCTAGATTATGAGTTTTGCGGTAAGAGGGGTGCGGTGCTAACTTGCACGTTATTGTCACCGCTCACTTCCCTACAGTGCTGGTATTACAGGTTTTCATAAACCCGGCGTTATTAGGCAAGAAGTGAGCATAGAGCAAAATTGTGCTCCATACCGCACTCCAATACCAGTGCTGCTGAAAGCCGTTTTTTTACGCGCTCGTGCCCGATTTCCCCCTAGACATCAATGGAGAGCCGGCTGAAAAAAAGCCTAACACCTGCAAAAAAGCATTGTAAAGCTCCGTAACGCAGCCCATTTGATTCCTATGGGGAAACAAAATTTATGTTTACATCTAACACCCTAACATTAACCCCGAGTCTAAACACCCCTAATCTTACACTTATTAACCCCTAATATGCCGCCCCCGACATCGACAACACCTACATTAAATTTATTAACCCCTAATCTGCCGCTCCCGACATTGCCGACACCTACATTATACTTATGAACCCCTAATCTGCTGCCCCCAACATCACCGACACCTACATTATATTTATTAACCCCTAATCTGTTGCCCCCAATGTAACCGCAACCTACCTACACTTATTAACCCCTAATCTCCCCCCCCAATGTCGCCGCCACTATAATAAACATATTAACCCCCTTGCAAACACTAGTTAAATATTATTAACCCCTAATCTGCCGCCCCTAACATCACCGCCACCTACCTACATTTATTAACCCCTAATCTGCCGAATCCCCAACGTCGCCGCCACTATACTAAATGTATTAACCCCTAAACCTAAGTCTAACCCTAACACCCCCTAACAAATATAATTAAAATAAATCTAAATAAAAATTCCTATCATTAACTAAATAATTCCTATTTAAAACTAAATACTTACCTATAAAATAAAACCTAAGCTAGCTACAATATAACTAATAGTTACATTGTAGCTAGCTTAGGTTTTATTTTTATTTTACAGGCAAGATTGTATTTATTTTAACTAGGTAGAATAGTTACTAAATAGTTATTAACTATTTACTAACTACCTAGCTAAAATAAATACAAATTTACCTGTAAAATAAAACCTAACCTGTCTTACACTAACACCTAACCTACAATTAAATCAATTACAAAAATAAAATACAATTACCTAAATTACAAAAAAGCCCACTAAATTGCACAAAATAAAAAAATAATTTATAAGATATTTAAACTAATTACACCTAATCTAATCGCCCTATCAAAATAAAAAGCCCCCCAAAATAAAATAAAAACCCTAGCCTAAACTAAACTACCAATAGCCCTTAAAAGGGCCTTTTGTGGGACATTGCCCCAAAGAAATCAGCTCTTTTACCTGTAAAAGAAAATACAAACAACCCCCCAACAGTAAAACCCACCACCCACACAACCAACCACCCAAATAAAAACCTAACTAAAAAAACCTAAGCTCCCCATTGCCCTGAAAAGGTCATCTGGATGGGCATTGCCCTTAAAAGTGCATTTAGCTCTTTTTCAACTGCCCAAATCCCTAATCTAAAATTAAAACCCACCCAATAAACCCTTAAAAAAGCCAATCAGCCAATAGGATTGAGTGTGCATTGTATTGGCTATTCCAATCAGCCAATAGAATTCAAGCTCAATCCTATTGGCTGATTGCATCAGCCAATAGGATTTTTTCACCTTTAATTCCGATTGGCTGATAGAATTCTATCAGACAATCGGAATTCAAGGGACCCCATCTTGGATGACGTTATTTAAAGGAACCTTCATTCGGGAAGAAGACTTCGATTGAAGAGGATGCTCCGAGCCGGATGGATGAAGATAGAAGATGCAGTCTGGATGAAGACTTCTGCCCGTCTGGAGGACCACTTCTGCCGGCTTGGATGAAGACTTCTCCTGGCTTCATTGAGGACTTCTTGCCGCTTGGATGAAGACTTCTCCCGGCTTCGTTGAGGATGGATGTTCGTTCTTCAAAACTGTAAGGGATCTTCAGGGGTTAGTGTTAGGCTTTTTTAAGGGTTTATTGGGTGGGTTTTATTTTTAGATTAGGGGTTTCGTCAGTTGAAAAAGAGCTAAATGCCCTTTGGGGGGTTGTTTGTATTTTTTTACAGGTAAAAGAGCTGATTTCTTTGGGGAAATGCCCCGCAAAAGGCTCTTTTAAGGGCTATTGGTAGTTTAGTTTAGGTTAGGGTTTTTTTTTTTTTGGTTGACTTTTATATTTTGATAGGGCTATTAGATTAGGTGTAATTAGTTTAAATATCTTATAATTTGTTTTTTATTTTGTGCAATTTAGTGGGGTTTTTTTTGTAATTTAGGTAATTGTATTTAATTTATGTCATTTATTTAATTGTTGTGTAATATTAGGTGTTAGTGTAAGACAGGTTAAGTTTTATTTTACAGGTAAATTTGTATTTATTTTAGCTAGGTAGTTAGTAAATAGTTAATAACCATTTAGTAACTATTCTACCTAGTTAAAATAAATACAAAAACTTGCCTGTAAAATAAAAATAAACCCTAAGCTAGCTACAAGGTAACTATTAGTTATATTGTAGCTAGCTTAGGTTTTATTTTATAGGTATTTAGTTTTAAATAGGAATTATTTAGTTATTAATAGTAGGTTTTTTTTTTTTTTCTTTGGTTTTTTTTCAAATTTCCTTTATTGTTGATAGTATAGTAAATACAGAATAACCTCAAATAAAAAAAAAGAAAACAGTATAAAACAGTGAGTACAAGCTGGACATCATAATTCTATTACAATTCGTCTTTTTCATTGAAAACATAAAACACTTGTTCAGTGGGATGCCAAGTAGTCCTCCCAAAGGAATTTCATATTACCATAAAAGTCTAGTTGTTGTGATTGACCATAGTGGTACCTCTCTAGAGACAGTAGATGTGTAATATGTTCTTTCCATTCGGATACTGTAGGGACCCGCTGTTTCTTCCACAATCTTGGTATCAGTTGTTTTGCCCCATTTATCATAACATTTATTAATAGTAGGTTTTATTTAGATTTATTTTAATTATATTTCAGTTATTGGGTGTTAGGGTTAGGGTTAGGCTTAGGTTTAGGGGTTAATAAATTTAGTATAGTGGCGGCGATGTTGTGGGCGGCAGAATAGGGGTTAATAAATGTAGGTAGGTGGCTGCGATGTTAGGGACAGCAGAATAGGGGTTAATAGTATTTAACTAGTGTTCGGGATGTGGGAGCGCGGCGGTTTAGGGGTTAATATGTTTATTATATTGGTGGCGAAGTCCGGAGTGGCAGATTAGGGGTTAATAATTTATTTCAGTGTTTGCGATGCGGGAGGGCCTTGGTTTAGGGGTTAATACGTAGTTTATGGATGTTAGTGTACTTTGTAGCAATTTAGTTATGAGTTTTATGCTACAGCTTTGTAGTGTAAAACTCATAACTACTGACTTTAGATTGCGTTACAAATCTTGCGGGATAGGCTGTACCGCTCACTTTTTGGCCTCCTAGAAAAGCTTGTAATATCGGTGCTATGGAAGTCCCATTGAAAAAAGACTTCACGCAAATTGCGTAAGTTAATTTGGTTTATGGCCAAAAAAGTGTGCGGTACAGCTTTTTTGACAAGACTCGTAATAGCAGCGTTATTGAAAAAGCAGAGTTATAACCCATAACGCTGTTTTTTTACTCATAACGCAAAACTCATAATCTAGCCAAATGACATATACCACTGCTTTGCTGGTGGAGAGAGATACACCCTTGCAAGTGGACTTGTGCAGGGTTCTGGGCGAATCTTTCGGAACAAATGTTTAGAAAAATGTGTTTTCAATATTCTTCTGCTGCATTTTTCAGTATTTGTTTTGTTTAAAACTAAATGATTACTGAATTTTCTGGGTACATTTACATTCCTTTTTTGTTAAAACAAATATAAATGTTCCTTTACTACACTGTGTGCAGAATTATTAGGCAAATGAGTATTTTGACCACATCATCCTCTTTATGCATGTTGTCTTACTCCAAACTGTATAGGCTCGAAAGCCTACTACCAATTAAGCATATTAGGTGATGTGCATCTCTGTAATGAGAAGGGGTGTGGTCTAATGACATCAACACCCTATATCAGGTGTGCATAATTATTAGGCAACTTCCTTTCCTTTGGCAAAATGGGTCAAAAGAAGGACTTGACAGGCTCAGAAAAGTAAAAAATAGTGAGATATCTTGCAGAGGGATGCAGCACTCTTAAAATTGCAAAGCTTCTGAAGCGTGATCATCGAACAATCAAGCGTTTCATTCAAAATAGTCAACAGGGTCGCAAGAAGCGCGTGGAAAAACCAAGGCGCAAAATAACTGCCCATGAACTGAGAAAAGTCAAGCGTGCAGCTGCCAAGATGCCACTTGCCACCAGTTTGGCCATATTTCAGAGCTGCAACATCACTGGAGTGCCCAAAAGCACAAGGTGTGCAATACTCAGAGACATGGCCAAGGTAAGAAAGGCTGAAAGACGACCACCACTGAACAAGACACACAAGCTGAAACGTCAAGACTGGGCCAAGAAATATCTCAAGACTGATTTTTCTAAGGTTTTATGGACTGATGAAATGAGAGTGAGTCTTGATGGGCCAGATGGATGGGCCCGTGGCTGGATTGGTAAAGGGCAGAAAGCTCCAGTCCGACTCAGACGCCAGCAAGGTGGAGGTGGAGTACTGGTTTGGGCTGGTATCATCAAAGATGAGCTTGTGGGGCCTTTTCGGGTTGAGGATGGAGTCAAGCTCAACTCCCAGTCCTACTGCCAGTTTCTGGAAGACACCTTCTTCAAGCAGTGGTACAGGAAGAAGTCTGCATCCTTCAAGAAAAACATGATTTTCATGCAGGACAATGCTCCATCACACGCGTCCAAGTACTCCACAGCGTGGCTGGCAAGAAAGGGTATAAAAGAAGAAAATCTAATGACATGGCCTCCTTGTTCACCTGATCTGAACCCCATTGAGAACCTGTGTTCCATCATCAAATGTGAAATTTACAAGGAGGGAAAACAGTACACCTCTCTGAACAGTGTCTGGGAGGCTGTGGTTGCTGCTGCACGCAATGTTGATGGTGAACAGATCAAAACACTGACAGAATCCATGGATGGCAGGCTTTTGAGTGTCCTTGCAAAGAAAGGTGGCTATATTGGTCACTGATTTGTTTTTGAATGTCAGAAATGTATATTTGTGAATGTTGAGATGTTATATTGGTTTCACTGGTAAAAATAAATAATTGAAATGGGTATATATTTGTTTTTTGTTAAGTTGCCTAATAATTATGCACAGTAATAGTCACCTGCACACACAGATATCCCCCTAAAATAGCTATAACTAAAAACAAACTAAAAACTACATCCAAAAATATTCAGCTTTGATATTAATGAGTTTTTTGGGTTCATTGAGAACATGGTTGTTGTTCAATAATAAAATTAATCCTCAAAAATACAACTTGCCTAATAATTCTGCACTCCCTGTATAGCTGAAAAAGTTCACTTGTAGCCTTGTACTTACCTATGGCGTGCTGGAGAGCTGCGGTAATCTGACCCTTCTTCACAGAGCCCCAGGCCGCACTTATAGAAGGCCTAGTACTCGGGTTCCCAGAGCCTTCTGCAGGGGCAGAACTACCGGTGATGCTGCAGTCGCAATCGTGACTGGGCCACCAGGAGGTCCCCCATCAGGGGGGCCCCAGATTCTGCAAATTTTTTCATTTTTTTTTTTCAAACTTTTTTTTTTACATAATTTCTCACCTCCCCCCCGCGCACCCCCGCGACCCCACCGCGGCCCCTCCATCTGCCTGTGCGGCTGTGTGACTGTCTTCTCCTACTTTTGAGAGTTTGAAATCAGAGCGTCACGTCAAGTTGGGGGGGTATTGTATTTTTTTTTACAGGTAAAAGAGCTGATTACTTTGGGGCAATGCCCCGCAAAAGGCCCTTTTAATGGCTATTTGTAATTTAGTATAGGGTAGGGCTTTTTATTATTTTGGGGGGCTTTTTTATTTTATTAGGGGATTAGAGTAGGTGTAATTAGTTTAAAATTCTTGTAATTATTTTATTATTTTTTGTAATTTAGTGGGGGTTTTTTCCGTACTTTAGTTTATTTAATTTAATTGTATTTAATTGTAGTTAGTTTAGGTAATTTATTTAATGATAGTGTAGTGTTATGTGTAATTGTAACTTAGGTTAGGGTTTATTTTACAGGTAAATGTGTACTTATTTTAGCTAGGTTGTTATTAAATAGTTAACATCTATTTAATAACTATTGTACCTAGTAAAAATAAATACAAAGTTGCCTGTAAAATAAAAATAAACCCTAAGCTAGATAAAAATGTAACTATTAGTTATATTGTATCTGTCTTAGGGTTTATTTTATAGGTAAGTATTTAGTTTTAAATAGGAATTATTTAGTTAATGATAGGAATTTTATTAAGATTCATTTTAATTATATTTAAGTTAGGGGTTGTAAGGGTTAGGGTTAGACCTAGGTTTAGGGGTTAATAACTTTAATATAGTAGCGGTGACGTTGGGGGCGGCAGATTAGGGGTTAATAAATGTAGGTAGGTGGCGGCGGTGTAGGGGGCAGCAGATTAGGGGTTAATAAAATTTAACTAGTGTTTGCGAGGCGGGAGTGCGGCGGTTTAGGGGTTAATATATTTATTACAGTGGCGCCGATGTCCGGTCGGCAGATTAGGGGTTAAAAATGTTATCTAAGTGTTTGCGATGTGTGGGGGGGGCTCGGTTTTGGGGTTAATAGGTAGTTTATGGGTGTTAGTGTACTTTTTAGCAGTTTAGTTAAGAGCTTTATGTTACAGCGTTAGCCCATAAAACTCTTAACTACTGACTTTTAAATGCGGTAGGAGTCTTGACAAGAGAGGGTTTACCGCTCACTTCTTCCAAGACTCGTAATACCGGCGTTAGGCAAATCCCATCGAAAAGATAAGATACGCAATTTACATAAGGGGATTTGCGGTATGCTCAAGTCGCGGAAAAAAGTGAGTGGTACACCTGTACCTGCCAGACTCGTAATACCAACGTTAGGAAAAAAGCAGCATTGGGACCTCTCAGCGCTGTTTTTTAAGGCTAACGCAAGACTCGTAATCTAGCAGTTAGATGGCTGATAGGAAGTGAACCTATATACAGTGCATTGCCTTGTGAGCTCACACAACAGGTATGTGAAGTGTTAATGTAAGATCTGTAAACTGTTGGGATAAAAAGTTGGTTTCAGCTTGAAAGCACTGGAGAATTCTCACACAAACAAAGGTATATGTGGTAAACATTATTTAGCAATGAAAGCTGCTGTGGGATATGTTGGCTGCAGTAATAGATGAGAATAGTATTAATATTTTGTGTTTGTATGAGTGTGTGCATGTGTGCTTGTGTGAGTGCATGTTCTGTTCTTGTGTGACTGTGTGTGTGTGTACGTAGGTGTGCATGTGTGTCTGTGTGTGTGTACGTAGGTGTGCATGTGTGTGTGTGTGTGTACGTAGGTGTGCATGTGTGTCTGTGTGTGTGTGGATGTGTCTGTGTGTATGCATGTGTGTGCTTGAGTGTGTGTATGTATGAGTAAGTGTGTGTGCGCATGCCATGTGTGCATGTGTGAGTGTGTGTGTATGTATGTGTGTCTGTGGGTGCACGCGTGTATGTATATGTGTGCTTGTGTGAGCGCATGTCTCTATGTCTCATGGCTACACAACTAGGGCAGTTCCATTTTTTATTTAAATCATGGTGAATAGACTCTTGTGCCATTTTCTAGTATGGCTATGGCAATGGATTTGTTCTAAAGGTTTTAAAAAACAGAAAAATGAAAATATACATTAAAATAAAAAAATAGAGAGAAAAATGTTTTCTTTTCTTTTTTGTTTGTTTTTGTTTTTTTATAGAGGAGGGATAAATAATATAATATATATATATATATATATATATATATATATATATATTTTTTTTTTTAATGTATAATATAGTATATATATATATATATATATATGTATGTATTGCAAGTTGGGGGGGCCTTCATTGATTCTTACACTGGGGCCCTGAGGCTTCTAATGCACCCCTGACCTTCTGTAAAGGACCTTCTCCTTTAGCCACGCTAATTCTCCTATTAGCGTGGTCCGGTGCTCTGTGAAGAAGTGTCGGGATTAGTGCAGCTGTTCAGCATGCTACAGGTAAGTGTTTAACCTTTTAAAGCTAATTAAAGGAGACAAATGTATACTAATGAATTTGGTTAACCTTTGTTCATTTTCTTAGTGCATTTGTTTTCACAAAATTAATATCTGTGTTTTCGTCACAAATTTGCCTTTTTTATTTCATGGTTAGCTTGTCAGCTCACTTCCTTACCATTGAAACAAGTAACATCTTAATTTTAGTATTTTTAAAAGATACATTTCATATATAGCTTTATAGTTATATTAAAATGTGTTCCGTAATCACTGCAATCACTGGCATGAGGAATAGTTTTAGCAGCTTTTAACATGGTGATTCAGCTTTTTAAATTCTGTATTTTCATTTTCCACTAAATATATGTGATCTAAAATTAATGATTTGTGACAATATAATTATAAATGGGATCATAATGTTTTCATTTTACAAAAACTGTGCTTTGCCAAATGCTAGAAAAGCAGAATTTTGAGACTAGCTAACTTCATAGAAGATGTCTGAAGAAATTGACAAAGCTATTTATCAGAATTCAGATTGTCTAACAATAGGTTATCAATGCTGTTTTGCAAGATAAAACAGCAGTTGTATCTGTTATGGAATATTTGATTGTAATTTTAATAAACACAATTTGGAAAAATAATAATTGTATTCTTTGAATGAAAACAATAGGATTTTTACTAAACATTATTGGCGAGATTACGAGTCTTGCGTTAGCCTTAAAAAGCAGCGTTGAGAGGACCCAACCCTGCTTTTTAACGCCCGCTGGTCTTACGAGTCTGGCAGGTACAGGTGTACCGCTCACTTTTCTTCTACGACTCGAGCTTACCGCAAATCCCCTTACGTCAATTGCGTATCCTATCTTTTTAATGGGACTTGCCTAACGCCGGTATTCCGAGTCTTTTAAGAAGTGAGCGGTAGACCCTCTCCTGTCAAGACTCCTACCTCATTTAAAAGTCAGTAGTTAAGAGTTTTATGGGCTAACGCCGTAACATAAAACTCTTAACTAAAGTGCTACAAAGTACACTAACACCCATAAACTACCTATTAACCCCTAAACCGAGGCCCCCCACATCGGAAACACTTTAATAAAGTTTTTAACCCCTAATCTGCCGACCGAACATCACCGCCACTTTAATAAATATATTAACCCCTAAACCGCCGCACTCCCGCCTCGCAAACATTAGTTAAATTTTATTAACCCCTAATCTGCTGTCCCTAAGATCGCCGACACCTACCTACATTTATTAACCCCTAATCTGCTGACCCCAACATCGCCGCAACTATATTAAATTTATTAACCCCTAAACCTAAGTCTAACCCTAACACCCCCTAACTTAAATATAATTTAAATAAAACAAAATAAAATTACTACAATTAAATAAATTAATCCTATTTAAAACTAAATACTTAGCTATAAAATAAACCCTAAGATAGATACAATATAACTAATAGTTACATTTGTATCTAGCTTAGGGTTTATATTTATTTCACAGGCAACTTTGTATTTATTTTAACTAGGTACAATAGTTATTAAATAGTTATTAACTATTTAATAACTACCTAGTTAAAATAAGTACAAATTTACCTGTAAAATAAATCCTAACCTAAATTACAATTACACCAAACACTACACTATAATTCAATTAATTACATAAACTAACTACAATTAGCTACAATTAAATTAAATAAACTAAAGTACAAAAAAAACAAACACTAAATTACAGAAAATAAAAAATAATTACAATTTATTTAAACTAATTAAACCTAATCTAATCCCCCTAATAAAATAAAAAGCCCCCCAAATAATAAAATTCCCTACCCTATACTAAATTACAAATAGCCCTTAAAAGGGCTTTTTGCGGGACATTGCCCCAAAGTAATCAGCTCTTTTACCTTAAAAAAAGAAATACAATACCCCCCACATTAAAACCCACCACCCACACACCCAACCCTACTCTAAAACCCACCCAATCCCCCTTAATAAAACCTAACACTACCCCCTTGAAGATCACCCTACCTTGAGCCGTCTTTACCCAGCCAGGCACAAGTGGTCCTTGTGACGGATACCCCGCTACCCCGACTGGGTAGTGCCGTCGACCGGGTCCTTCCTCTGCCTGGAACAAGTGGCTATGTAGCCCAGGAATGTGATTTTAGCTGGAGCCCACCCAAATAACTAGACAGACTAGCATTCATGTGAAAAAAAACTGATTTTATTGTAATACATACACTCCTTTTATACACACAACTCCTCTTGATAACACAAAGGACAATCCCACAATTTTCCTGCCATTCCCACCCCTCCAGACTGACTGTCACCTCCATAGCAGCCACAGTCACACAGAATCCCAGGACACAGGGGTCATGGTTTTAGGGTGATCCCGGGGGAGCGGCGGCACTTCCAGGGTGTCATTTTAAAGCTCTCGGTCCCCAGATGCCACAGTCCAAAAAGCATGATTTGTTACCAGGAACCGGAGTTACAGTCCGTTGAAGTTATGAGGTTAGGGGTGTCCAAAACCCCCAGTTCCCAAAGGAGCTCCCCTCCGATAATTAACTCAGCTCTTGTCCTCCCTAGGGGCTACCAATCCCCAAAAGAGTGGAGCTCTGGGGAAAAGGGCTGCTGGAGCAACCAGGGGTAAAGTTAGCGGATGTTCTGTTGTCCTGTGACCGACCGGGAGTTCAAAGAGCCTGGCCAGCCTGAGAGGGGTTAGGCGGGTGTCCGTTGTGAGGCGGCCGACTGGGAGTTCCAGGAGCTGGGCCAGCCTAGGAGAGCCTAGGAGGGTTTTTCTGGTCATAAACCAACTCTTCACTGAACATAAAAACAAGCCAACACAAAGCAAACAAACAGTCTACAGAGATGGTGGTTGCTCTGAGGAGCCCAAAACCACTGAGAAACAACAGGGGTGAGATTGTAGGGGGGGTGGGGGAGTAGCCTTAGCTGTCTGGTATCCGTGAAAGGGGGCAAAGTTCAGTCCCTGCAGCCCAGTATCCGTGACAACTCCCCCCCTCCAGTTCGGCAGAACCGGCTAGATCCACAGACGGGTCGGCCTGGGTATGTCCGAGGAGTTTATGCCACTTCAGTCCACCGGGAAAGTCTGTCAGCATTCCCATTGCTCTTTCCCAGTCGGTACTGGATGTCAAAGTTAAATGGCTGCAGGGCTAGGCTCCACCTCAACAGTCTCCCGTTGTCCCCGGAAACGCGGTTGAGCCATACTAGGGGGATGTGGTCAGTAAGGATGCTGAAGGGTCTCCCATATAGGTAGGGCTGCAACTTCTTCAAAGCCCATACCAGCGCCAGACACTCCTTCTCAACCGCTGCGTAGCCTACTTCTCGGGGTAGCAGTTTGCAACTGATGTAGGCAACTGCGTGGTCCTGTCCTTTCTTGTCTGCCTGGCTTAGTATGGCCCCCAACCCGAACATGGAAGCATCTGTGTGGACAGAAAAACATTTGGCTGGGTTAGGAGCGGCCAGTACTGGGGCAGAGATTAAGGCAGACTAAAGACTATGGAAGGCTTTTTCACACTCGGGAGACCACAGGACCTGTCGGGGAAGTCGTTTACGGGTCAGGTCAGTCAGGGGTTGGCGAGGGTGCTGTAATTAGGGACGAACCTCCGGTAGTGGCCTGCAGTACTCAGAAAGGCAAGAACTTGGGTTTTGGTCCTGGGGAGGGCCAGTTAGCCACTTTGGCTGGCTTGGGTTGCTGCTTATCGCAGCCAACTCAATGGCCTAAGTACTGAACTTCTGAGCGCCCAATGGTACACTTATCTGGCTTCAAGGTTAGGCCGGCGGCTCGAAGACGATCTAAGATGATGCCTAGGTGGACCAGATGGTCCTCCGAGGTCTCGCTATAGATGGCGATGTCATCCAGGTATGCACAGGCATAGTCCTGGAGGCCATCCAACATGACCTTAAACTGGTATAAGCCAAAGGGAGTGATGAAGGCAAACTTGGGGATGGACTCAGGGTCGACTGGGATTTGCCAATAACCCTTGCATAGGTAGAGGGTGGTCAGGAAGTGGCCCCGGTCAGTTTGATCTAACAGGTCATCTACTCGGGGCATGGGATAGGCATCAGTGGTGGTTCTGTCATTGAGTCTATGGTAGTCAACGCAGAACCGGGTAGTTCTGTCCTTCTTTGTACTAACACTACCGGGGAGGCACAGGGACTGTTGGATGGTTCAATGACACCGAGGTCCAACATTCCCCAGAGCTCCCGGTGCATACTGTCCCTGACGGCCTCTGGGACCCTGTAGGCAGCCTGTCACAGGGGGGTCTGTCCCAGGGTCTCCACCCAGTGGATGGCTGTGGTGGTAAACCCAGGGACAGTAGAGAACATGTCACTTCTTTGTTCCAAGAGTCGCCGGACCTGCCTTTTCTGATATGTCATCCACCCCCTGGGGGTTGTCAGTAGGTCCGGGAAGCTCCGGCATTGGAAGACTTTCAGAGTCCTCCAATGCCGGTGCACAGATAGCGGCCACATCTCTGGGTCTCTCTATGTATGCCTTTAACATGTTCACATGAAAGGTCTGACGGATCCTTTCATTTGAACACTTCGCTACCAGATATGTGGTGTTGTTCAGTTGTTCCACAACCCGGTAAGGTCCTTGCCAAGAGGCCTGTAGCTTGTCGGTTTTGACAGGCTTCAGAGCGAGGACCTTCTGTCCCACGATCAGGGTTCAGGTACGGGCATTGCGATCGTACCATCGCTTCTGCCTGTGCTGAGAGGCTTGAAGGTTCTCGTGTACCTGGGCAGCCAGGTCCTTCAGCCGGTCTCTGAGCTGGAGTATGTACTCCACAACAGAGTGCTCTTCCCCCCTGGTGGCTCCCTCCCAGTGGGCTCGTACCAAATCTAGCATGCCCCTAACCTTTCTACCATATAGAAGTTCAAAGGGGGGCACCTCTCGATATGCAAAGAGAAGGTGCGGCAGGAATCTCTCCCAGTCCTTGTGAGTGACTGAGAATGTCCGAAACAGTTGCTTTAGTGTCCCGTTAAACCTCTCACACAGCCCATTCATCTGGGGATGGTAAGGGGTGCTGTGCAGGGGTTTAATTCCGCACAACTCCCATAGTTGCTGAGTGATTTCCACAGTGAACTGTGTTCCCTGATGGGAAACCACTTCCCGAGGAAAGCCTACCCTGGTGAATATCTGGAGCATCGCATCTGCTATGGTCTCCGCCTTGATATTGGCCAAGGGGATTGCCTCGGGGTATTGGGTGGCTTACTCCACCACTGTAAGGATGTATTTCTTCCCTGAGGGGCTGGGCCGAGCTAATGGCCCCACAATGTCTACTGACACTCGGCTAAAGGGTTCCTCAATAATGGGCAAGGGATGAAGAGGAGCTTTCGTATGGTCACCCGTCTTTCCTACCTTCTGGCAAACCTCACAGGATTTACAGTATTCCTTAATATCAGCTGTAATGCCTTGCCAGAAGAAGGTTTGAGTCAAGCGGTGGTGGGTCCTTTGCATTCCTAAGTGGCCGGCTAAGGGGATGTCATGCCCTATGTTCAGTAGGAAGGACCGAAACTTCTTTGGTATGACCAGCTGGCGTAGGAGTCAGGGGGTAGGTCTTACCTGGGACCCCAGAGTTGGTGAGGTGGCTTGGCATCTGGCCTGCTTGCGGGTAGTCACTAGGCAGGTATCCGGAAAGTCATCCCCTACAAAGGCGGACACAAGGTGGCCGAGGTCGTTTCCCAACAGGACCTCGGCAGCGATGTGGTGCATAACCCCCACTTCTACATTGCGGGAGTCGGTTTTCCAGTCCAAATGGACCCATGCTGTAGGAATCCTGAGGATCTCACCTCCCGCTACACCCACAGCGAGGGTGCGCCCAGTGCAGCCTGAGGGGGGAACGAGGTGAGGTTGGATCAAAGAAATGGTGGCCCCGTATCTCTCATTCCTTGAGCATCCTGCCCGTTTACCCAGACAACTTGCCGGTGTTGTTGTCGGTTGTCTTGGTCCATTGAGCTGGACATGGTGCAAGACACCCACTTCTTCTCCTGTCCACTCAGCATAGGGTCGGAGCTTGCAGTTTTGGGCACAATGGGCAGCGGCCTGATAGGTGCAGGCTTGAAGAGAACCCCACAAGGTTGAGGCAGGGTTCCTTGGCGGGTGAGCTGGGGGGTTTTGTTTTCTGGCTGGACAGCTCCCGGCTGGGTAAACAGGGGGTGGCCGGGTCTGTGGCTGCCGAAAGACTGTTGGGGGTCGAGCTGGGGCTGGAGTGGAGCGGGTTGCTGGCTGGGGGTCTGTGGCTTCCTGGCACCGGGCATCCACATACTGATTGGCCAGGGTGGCGGCTTGGTCAGCTGTTCTGGGTCCCTTGTCTTTTACCCAGTCCCTTATCTCTGCTGGGGTGCAGTTGTAGAACTGCTCCAGGAGGATGAGTTGAACAGCTTAGTCTAGGGTGGTGATGTGGCACCCAGTAACCCAGGAGTTCAAGGATCTAGCTAAGCGGTGGGCAAACTCGGTATACGGTTGCTCCTCTTGTCTGTGTAGTCCATACCGAGCAAGGATGCGCTCCTTCACACGGTCATAGTTGACTTGATCTTCGGAGGGGACAGTGTGGAAAGCCTCCAGGGCCCTACCGGATAGTTTCCCAATTAAGATAGTAACCCTATCGGCATTAGTTACCCCATGCATCTGGAACTGGGTCTCGAACAGCTGTAGGTAGCGGTCGATATCCTCGCTCCCATCATCCTGGAAGGTTCGGAAAGCCCCGTGAGGTAGTTTCTTGGGCCGGGAAGGGTGGTCCAGGGGATCCGGCATGACCTCCCCTATAGACTTCTGAAGCTCCAACATGTGTATCTTGTTGGCATCAGTCACTATCCAAGTAATGATCTCCTCAGGGGGGTTAGGTCCAAAGAGAGCCAGTTGCCACTGTACCTGCCACTGTTTGTCGGATGTCGTAGTCCCCGGAGTGGAGGCTGTACTGGGCTGTCATCCGCTTTGGTCGCTGTCTGACCCACCAGCCTGTTCGCTAGCCCGATCATCCTCCATCAGTTCGGCTATGAGCACTGCCTTTGTCTTGTTGCTGGCGACTTTCCCTCTAGTCTGCAGCAAAGTTCTCAAGTCTTCCTTCCAGAGCTCCATCCGGCAAGATCTTCAGTTGGTGGTTTGGACATTCCAGGTAGAAGGAAGCATCCCACCGCTGCCAACCAATGTGACGGATACCCCGCTACCCCAAGTGGCTATGTAGCCCAGGAAAGTGATTTTAGCTGGAGCCCACCCAAATAACTAGACAGACTAGCATTCAGGTGAAAAATAGAACTGATTAACTGATTTTATTGTAAAACAAACACTCCTTTTATACACACAGCTCATCTTGATAACAAAAAGGACAATCCCACAATTTTCCCGCCATTCCCGCCCATCCAGACTGACCGGCACCTCCATAGCAGCCACAGTCACACAGAATCCCAGGACACAGGGGTCGGGGTTTTAGGGTGATCCCGGGGGAGCAGCGGCACTTCCAGGGTGTCATTTTAAAGCTCTCGGGAACCGGAGTTACAGTCCATTGAAGTTATGAGGTTAGGGGTGTCCAAAACCCCAGTTCCCAAAGGAGCTCCCCTCCGATAATTAACTCAGCACTTGTCCTCCCTAGGGGCTACCAATCCCCAAAAGAGCGGATCTCTGGGGAAAGGGCTGCTGGAAGCGACCAGGGGTAAAGTTAGCAGATGTTCTTCTGTCCTGTGGCCCGACCAGGAGTTCCAGGAGCCTGGCCAGCCTAGGAGGGTTTTCCTGGTCATAAACCAACTCTTCTCTGAACACAAAAACAAGCCAACACAAAGCAAACAAACAGTCTCCAGAGATGGTGGTTGCTATGAGGAGCCCAAAACCACTGAGAAACAACAGGGGTGAGATTGTAGGGGGGTGGGGGGTAGCCTTAGCTGTCTGGTATCCATGACAGGGGCATGGGTTCAGCCCCTGCAGCCCAGTATCCGTGACAGTCCTCCAGAGGGGCAGAAGTCTTCTTCCGATCCAGGCAGAAGAGGACCTCCAGACAGGCAAAAGGCTTCATCCAGGCGGCATCTTCTATCTTCATCAATCTGGAGTGGAGCGATCTTCATCCATCCGGAGTGGAGCGGGTCCATCTTGAAGCCAGCCGACGAGGAGCATCCTCTTCTTCCAACGACTCCCGATGAATGAAGGTTACTTTAAATGATGTCATGCAAGATGGCGTCCCTTGAATTCCAATTGGCTGATAGGATTCTATCAGCCAATCGGAATTAAGGTAGGAAAAATCCTATTGGCTGATGCAATCATCCAATAGAATGGAGCTTGCATTCTATTGGTTCATTGGAACAGCCAATAGAATGCGAGGCTCAATTCCTATTGGCTGATTGGATCAGCCAATAGGATTGAACTTCAATCCTATTGGCTGATCCAATCAGCCAATAGGATTTTTCCTACCTTAATTCCGATTGGCAGATAGAATTCTATCAGCCAATCGGAATTCAAGGGACGCCATCTTGGATGATGTCATTTAAAGGAACCTTCATTCGTCGGGAGTCGTCGGGAAAAAAAGGATGCTCCGCGTCAGCTGGCTTCAAGATGGGCCCACTCCGCTCCGGATGGATGAAGATAGAAGATGTCGCCTGGATGAAGCCTTCTGCCCGTCTGGAGGGTCCTCTTCTGCCCGGATTGGATGAAGACTTCTGCCCCTCTGGAGGACCACTTGTGCCCGGCTGGGTGAAGACGGCTCAAGGTAGGGTGATCTTCAAGGGGGTAGTGTTAGGTTTTATTAAGGGGGGATTGGGTGGGTTTTAGAGTAGGGTTGGGTATGTGGGTGGTGGGTTGTAATGTTGGGGGGGTATTGTATTTCTTTTTTTTCAGGTAAAAGAGCTGATAACTTTGGGGCAATGCCCCACAAAAAGCCCTTTTAAGGGCTATTTGTTATTTAGTATAGGGTAGGGAATTTTATTATTTTGAGGGGCTTTTTTCTTTTATTAGGGGGATTAGATTAGGTGTAATTAGTTTAAATAAATTGTAATTATTTTTTTATTTTCTGTAATTTAGTGTTTGTTTTTTTTGTACTTTAGTTTATTTAATTTAATTGCAGTTTTGTAGTTAGTTTATGTAATTAATTTAATGATAGTGTAGTATTAGGTGTAATTGTAATTTAGGTTAGGATTTATTTTACAGGTAAATTTTGTACTTATTTTTACTAGGTAGTTATTAAATATTTAATAACTATTTAATAACTATTGTACCTAGTTAAAATAAATACAAAATTGCCTGTGAAATAAATATAAACCCTAAGCTAGATACAAATGTAACTATTAGTTATATTGTATCTATCTTAGGGAAATAAATATAAACCCTAAGCTAGATACAAATGTAACTATTAGTTATATTGTATCTATCTTAGGGTTTATTTTATAGTATTTAGTTTTAAGTAGGATTAATTTATTTAATTTGTAGTAATTTTATTTAGTTTTATTTAAATTATATTTAAGTTAGGGGGTGTTAGACTTAGGTTTAGACTTAGGTTTAGGGGTTAATAAATTTAATATAGTAGCAGCGACAATGGGGGCGGCAGATTAGGGGTTAATAAATGTAGGTAGGTTGTGGCGAACATTGGGGGGGGCAGATTAGGGGTTAATAAATAAAATGTAGGTGTCCGGCGATGTTGGGGGCAGCAGATTAGGGGTTCCTAGGGATAATATAGGTGGCGGCGGTGTCCAGAGCAGCAGATTAGGGGTTAATAATATAATGCAGGTGTTCAGCGATGTCTGGGGTGGAGGATTAGGGGTTAAATAAGTGTAAGATTAGGGGTGTTTAGACTCGGGGTTCATGTTTAGGGTGTTAGGTGTAGACATATATTTTTATTTCCCCATAGGAATCAATGGGGCTGCGTTAGAAGCTGAACGCTGCTTTTTTGCAGGTGAATCTGCCCCATTGATTCCTATGGGGAAATCGTGCACCAGCACCGTTTTTCCAGCTCACTGCTACCATAAGCAACGCTGGTATTGAGGTGAGATGTGGAGCTAATTTTGCTCTACGCTAACCTTTTTGCGGCTAATGCCGGGTTAAAAAAAAATGTAACACCAGCGTTGTCTTAAGGGAGCATTGAAAAAAAATGTCTCGTTAGCAACGCACCCCTGTTACCGCAAAACTTGTAATCTCGGTGTATGATAATAATATTCTTAAGGCTAGATTACAAGTGTAGTGCTAAATATTGCTTGTGTGCAAGCGATATTAGAGCTCCACTTAGTAATACCAGCGCATTGATAATGTGCACTGGTATTACAAGTAAATTCCCAATGCGAATGCGAGTTCGCATTCGCATTGCAACGAAGCATTGCACTCACAAGAGCACGCTTCATTAAAAAAGGTACATTTGTTAAAAAATAAAAAAAAAACTATAATGCCCTCTATTTTGAAGGGCATTTGGGGCATTTTTAGAAATTAACCAGAGATCTGATCTTGTTAATTTTATAAGCAGCTAATTGCTACTACAAGCTTGCGGTAGCAACAACCCATCCATGGCTGGTTAATTATCGTGCTCCTGCAAACGTGCAAATTCGCCCGATAATTTAGCACTCCACTGGTAATCTAGCCTTTTAATAGGATATTTATATTACATTTGATATGAAATGCAAGGTATATTTATGTAACCAATACAAGGTATATTTATATTTAAATATATATATATATATATTATATATATAGTATCTATATATATATATAACATTTATTTTCATTTTAAAGTACTTATTTAGAACATTGATAATTACAAATATAAACAACTATTTACTTTCTCCCAAACATAACAGCATTTTATAACAATATATTTAGCAGATTTATTACTAGCTTTCTTGCCCTGGTCTTAGTTGATGTCAATCAAGATTAGCACTTGGATAAAAATATAGATGAATTTATTAAAAAGGTGCTATTCCCATTAGATGCATTCTGGAAAAAAATTTATATCAAAAGATTTATGATTTTTAGTTTAATAACTGTAAATTGAATGGCACAAATGTTTTTCTTAATGTATTGTTGAATTTCTTCCTTATTTAGGGCTAGCTTACAAGTGGATTAATATTTAAAACTCTAACTACTCTAGAAAGTAGGAACTTTGAAAGTAAACTGTTGGATTCTTTGGCCTCTATTTATCAAGCTGTTCTACTTACCTGCATTCGCCGGCCCCAATACGCTCCGCCCTAAGATCGCCAACATCGCCACCGCGGACCCTGAATACGTTCGCCAAATTTATTAAGAAAGCTGTCAAAAAGCCGCGCACCAAGTACGGAGTGATGAGCAGCGGACTGTTGTTAACTAACAGTCATTGATCTCGCTGCTTTTCGGCTTATTCGCAGCTCTCTTGCTATACTGTCACTAAGCACCCCACACTATACTATACTGTTTTACCCCCTAAACCGCCTCTCCCGGAGCCCCTCACACCTAAATAAAGTTATTAACCCCTACACCGCCGCTCCCGGACCCCACCGCAACTCTAATAAATATATTAACCCTTAAACCGCTGTTCCCAGACCCCGTTGCCACCTACATTATACCTATTAACCCCTAATCTGCCGCTCCCTATACCGCCGCCACCTACATAAAGTTATTAACCCCTATCCTGCTGATCCTGGACCCCGCAACAACTAAATAAATTGTTTAACTCCTAAACCGCCGCTCCCGGAGCCCACCTCCACCTACATTATATTTATTAACCCCTAATCTGCCCCCCATACACCGCCGCCACTATAATAAAGTTATTAACCCCTAAACCTAAGTCTAACCCTAACCCTAACACCCACTAACTTAAATATAATTTAAATAAATCTAAATAAAATAACTAAAATTAACTAAATTATTCCTATTTAAAACTAAATACCTATTAAATAAACCCTAAGATAGCTACAATATAACTAATAGTTACATTGTAGCTATCTTAGGGTTTATTTTTATTTTACAGGCAAGTTTGTATTTATTTTTACTAGGTACAATAGTTATTAAATAGTTATTAACTATTTAATAGCTACCTAGTTAAAATAAGTACAAATTTACCTGTAAAATAAATCCTAACCTAAGTTACAATCACACCTAACACTACAATTAAATAAATTAAATTAATTAACGACAATTATCTACAATTAAATACAATAAAATAAAATAAACTAAAGTACAAAAAAAAAACTAAACTAAATTACAAAAAATAAAAAAAATAATTACAAGAATTTTAAACTAATTACACCTAATCTAAGCCTCTAATAAAATAAAAAAGCCTCCCAAAATAATAAAAAATCCCTACCCTATACTAAACTACAAATAGCCCTTAAAAGGGCTTTTTGCGGGGCATTGCCCCAAAGTAATCAGCTCTTTTACCTGTAAAAAAAAAAAATACAACCCCCCCAACATTAAAACCCACCACCCACACACCCAACCCTACTCTAAAACCCACCCAATCCCCACTTAATAAAACCTAACACTACCCCCTTGAATAATAATAATAATAATAACACTTATAGTAAAAAAAAATACTGTTAAAAAATACTGTCAAGATCTAAGGTGTTTTTTTTTTCATTCTGTCCTGCCTGACAGCACTTTACACATGCTCAGCATGCTCATATATGATATTTATAGCTTCTTACATTTACGGCTAGATTTAGAGTTTTGTCGGTAAAGACCCGCGTAGCTAACGCAGCTTTTTTCCCAACGCACCCTTAAGACAACGCTGGTATTTAGAGTTGTCTGAGGGGCTGTGTTAGGCTCCAAAAAGGGTGCGTTGAGCCGAATGTACCGCCACTTCAACCCTCAATACCAGCTTTGCTTACAGTAGCAGTAAGCTGGCAAAACGTGCTCGTGCACGATTCCCCCATAGGAAACAATGGGGCAATTTGGGATGAAAAAAAACCTAACACCTGAAAAAAAGCAGCGTTAAGCTCCCAACGCAGCCCCATTGTTTCCTATGGGGAAACACTTTCTAAGTCTGCACCTAACACCCTAACAAAAACCCAGAGTCTAAACACCCCTAACCTTACACTTATTAACCCCTAATCTGCCGCCCCCGCTGTCGCTGACACCTGCATTATACTATTAACCCCTAATCTGCCGCTCCGGACAACGTCGCAACCTACATTATACCTATGTACCCCTAATCTGCTGCCCCTAACATCGCCGACCCCTATATTATATTTATTAACCACTAATCTGCCCCCCCCCAACGTCGCCGCTACCTTACCTACACTTATTAACCCCTAATCTGCCGACCAGACCTCGCCGCTACTCTAATAAAGTTATTAACCCCTAAACCGCTGCACTCCTGCCTCGCAAACCCTATAATAAATATTATTAACCCCTAATCTGCCCCCCCCCAATGTTGCCGCCACCTAACTTCAAGTATTAACCCCTAATCTGCTGCCGGACCTCGCCTCTACTCTAATAAATGTATTGACCCCTAAAGCTAAGTCTAACCCTAACCCCCCCTAAATTAAATATAATTTTAATCTAACGAAATAAATTAAATCTTATTAACTAAAGTATTCCTATTTAAAACTAAATACTTACTGTAAAATGAACCCTAATATAGATACTATATAACAAATAATTATATTGTAGCTATTTTAGGATTTAGATTTATTTTTACAGGCAACTTTGTATTTATTTTAACTAGGTACAATAGCTATTAACTAGTATTAACTATTTAATACGCTACCTAGTTAAAATAATTACAAAATTACCTGTAAAATAAATCCTAACCTAAGTTACAATTAAACCTAACACTATAACTATCAATAAATTAATTAAATAAATTAACTACAATTAACATACAATTAAATAAACTAACTAAATTACAAAAATAACCAAACACTAAATTACAAAAATAAAAAGATTACAAGATTAGGCTAATTACACCTACTCTAAGCCCCCTAATAAAATAAAAAGCCCCCCAAAATAATAAAGGTCCATACCCTATTCTAAATTAAAAAGTAACCAGCTCTTTTACCAAGCCCCTTAAAGGGCTTTTTGCCGGGGCATGCCCCTAAGTAATCAGCCTCTTTTGCCTATAAAAAAAATACAACCCCCCCCAACATTAAAACCCAGTTAGTTTTAAATAGGAATACTTTAGTTAATAAGATTTAATTTATTTTGTTAGATTAAAATTATATTTAACTTAGGGGGTGTTAGGGTTAGACTTAGTTTCAGGGGTTAATACATTTATTAGAGTAGCGGCGAGGTCTGGTCGGCAGATTAGGGGTTAATACTTGAAGTTAGGTGGTGGCGACGTGGGGGGGCAGATTAGGGTTAATACTATTATTATAGTGTTTGCGAGGCGGGAGTTCGGCGGTTTAGGGGTTAACACATTTATTATAGTAGCGGCGAGGTCCACTCGGCAGATTAGGGGTTAATAAGTGTAGTTAGGTAGCGGCGACATTTGGGGGGGCAGATTAGGGGTTAATAAATATTATGTAGGTGTCGGCGATGTTAGGGCAGCAGATTAGGGGTTCTTAGGGATAATGTAGGTGGGCGGCGGTGTGTGGTCAGCAGATTTGGGGTTTAAAAATATTTATTGTAGTGGCGGCAATGTGGGGGGACCTCAGTTTAGGGGTACATAGGTAGTTTATGGGTGTTAGTGTACTTTAGGAGCACTGTAGTTAACGCAGCTTTATAAACCGGCGTTAGCCAGAAAGCTCTTAACTACTGACTTTTTTTGCGGCTGGAGTCTTGTCGGTAGTGGGTCTACCGCTCACTTCAGCCAAGACTCTAAATACCGGCGTTAGGAGATCCCATTGAAAAGATAGGATACGCAATTGTCATAAGGGGATCTGCGGTATGGAAAAGTCGCGGCTTGAATGTGAGCGTTAGACCCTTTCCTGCCTGACTCTAATTACCAGCGGTGCGGCCAAAAAGCAGCGTTAGGACCCTTTAACGCTGCTTTTGACGGCTAAGGCAGAACTCTAAATCTATGGCGTTAGTCTCCATTAGGACTCCTAAGCACAAAAGTCCTTAAAAAAAAGGTTACACATTCAGCATGGATTTCATGTGCAAATCCACATGGTCTTCCCTGCAACAAAGATCCTCCTAACTATGATAGGGGTAAGTGCCATAAGTGATACTAACAAGTGTATGAGAAGAAATAAATAAATACGTTGTGGATCAGGGGTGTATAATGTGGAGCTATATATATATGGCATCTACAACCTATCATGTTTAGTTAATTCTTTAGCTAACACTAATTATGATATCCTTTGTACAATCTATTAGGTTTATTACCCCGGAGATTACACATGACCCAGATGAACCACTTAGGTATATTCTAGTCTATTGCTTTACAGTTAGCTTTTTTATTATTTCATATCGTATCACAATCTCTTAGTTGGTATTAGATTTGCACGACTTTAAATCATCACATTTTGACAATTCATATTATTATTATATATTTTTATATAGATTCGCCAAGAATGGAGGAGGCTATTTTTAACATATATTTTAATTGCGATATTCGTCTCCAATATCCTAGGACAAAATCTAGGCAATCTATGACATAAGTTTTTGTCTCTGGCTCACTTTACATTCCTACCTGACTGCTAAACTACACTAGTCCTTGTCAGGGTGTGGCGCATGGCCGTCATGCATACTACCCAAGTTGTTTTACTTCATTTTAGAGCATCCTATTAGGCTATGCGCAACTCTCTTTAGGGTCCCCTCCCACCAGCTTTGTTGCCAGATACACCTCTTGTCCCTCCCCTTCTTCATAGTGCATCCACTTTTTGGATTAGTTTAAGGTACACAGCGGGTATCCTACACATGACGCTCTCCCCAGGACCTCCAATTACCTTCTGTCACGTAAACGTCATGTCCCTCCTCTTTTCTTCTCACAATGCATCCCCCTTTGGTTCATCAGTTTGAGGGGCATAATGAGTATTACAAATACCAAATTTACACTTACTTTTTATCGGCAATCTAAAGGTGAACTATTCCCCATTTCTATTTCAACATTGATCGCAAACACAAATTGAGCAAACAACGTTATATATAAAAATTATTCTAAAAATTCACTACATGTACGGTTGTATTAGCAATAAACAGGAGTCACTCTTGGGTCATGTGATCCTGAATATATACACACACCGATAACATTTTCTGATGTGCATTGTGAGCTCCTTCTTCAACTGACTTCCTCTTTCGGCCTGTCACAATGGACTGACTCTCCCACTCACAAAGATGGTCATTCCCTTGATCTGATTTTCACCTATCGATGCACTCTTTCAAATTTAACAAACTCCCCTTTTCCTCTCTCTGACCATCATCTCCTAATTTGCAAAATCACTTCCCTACCTACAAGTCCCCCTCCCTCTACCCCTCACACCAAACTTCACAGAAGCACTAAGTCACTAGATCTGCATCAGCTCGCTAGCTCTCTCAAACCTCTCCTCTCATCCATTACCTCCTTTTCCTGCCCTGACCAATCTATCTGCCAGTATAATTCCACTTGAACAACCAGAATCCTCGCACTCAAAAAGGGTTAGTTGAAAAGGGTGAAAGTAAATAAGGTACCGCCAGGCCAAAGGCTTAAAAGTAGAAAGTTCCTTTATTTAGAAATACATGCTGGCGTGTATGCCTTTTATGTATTTCTAAATAAAGGAGCTTTCTACTTTTAAGCCTTTGGCCTGGCGGTACCATATTTTCTTTCACCCTTTTCAACTAACCCTTTTTGAGTGCGAGGATTCCGGTTGTTCAACTGATTTTTCTATTGAGGGAAAAAGGTGAAGTTCCCTGTACACATCCTACCTGCACCAGTCGGACCGGAATACCTTTGTTTTGATTGCAAGCTCCCGTGGGGGAGCGCTGAGGAGGTGAGACGGAGTAGTGCTGCAGAGACAGTGAAGACACAGCACAGTGAAACGAGAGAGAGGTGAATGGAATTGTCCAACACACTGAGCGCCTGCTATGGAGTCATGGCAGTATAATTCCACCTCCTTACATTTGTCATTGACACTCTGGGCCCCTCCAACTTAGCTCTGAAACCACACTCTCATCCTCAGCCCTGGCATACTCCTCTGACCACGATACCTTCAAGGATGCTCCCATGCTGCTGAGCGACATTGGACAGAAATCTCTGAGTTCAGCTGACTTTCTTCACTACAAGTTCATCCTGAACTCCTACTATTTCTGCCCTTTATCTTATAAGCAACAATATTTTTCTATCTCATCTCTACTCTTTCCTCTACCCCTAACGTCTGTCTCCTCCACGTTCAACACTCTTCTCCGCCCACCCCCACCTCCGAACACAACCTCTCTCAAGCTCAAGATTTTTGCAAGCCACTTCAACAACAAAATTGACTCCATTAGAAGTGAAATCAGCTCTCAACATACTTCCAATCTCCCACCCCCTCAAAAGCTCACGATCACCCAAAACCCAAATATCCAAAAATGCAGCTCTTTTGCCCCTGTTAATGAGGATGAAGTTTCTGCCCTTATACTGTCCTCCCACCTCACTACCTGTCCCCTCGACCCCATCCCCTCACAGCTACTCCCCTCCCTCTCTTCTACCCTCACCCCCATACTCATACACATTTTCAACTTCTCCCTCAGCACTGGTATATTTCCCTCATCTCTAAAACATGCACTGGTCACACCTATCCTCAAAAAACCTTCCCTTGATCCAACCTCCCATTCCAATTACCGCCGTATTTCCCCACTCCCTCTTGCCTCAAAGCTCCTTGAAAAGCTAGTTTACGCACGTCTATCCCATTTCCTTACACTAAACTCTCTTGTTGACCCACTGCAATCTGGATTTCGTTCCCATCACTCTACAGAGACAGCAATTGTCAAGGTTACCAATGACCTACTTACAGCAAAATCCAAAGGCCACTTCTCTCTGCTTATCCTCCTTGACCTGTCTGCAGCCTTTGACACTGTTAACCACCCTCTTCTGCTCCAAACCCTCCAATCCTTCGGCATCTGGGACACAGCTCTCTCGTGGTTCTCTTCCTATCTGACTAACCGTACATTTAGTGTAGCTTTCTCCGGAGCATCCTCTGCCCCGTTACCACTTTCTGTTGGGGTACCTCAAGGCTCTGTCCTTGGTCCCCTTCTCTTTTCAATCTACACGTCGTCACTAGGTTTCTTAATAAAGTCCCATGGGTTTCAATACCATTTGTATGCTGATGACACCCAAATCTACCTCTCTGCACTTGACCTACCTCCTTCCTTACTAATCCGTGTTACTAACTGTCTTTCTCACATCTCATCTTGGATGTCCTCTCACTACCTTAAGCTAAATCTCTCCAAAACTGAACTCCTTATTTTTCCCCCTTCTTCCAATGTCTCCACCCCCAAAATTTCTATAACTGTTGATAATTCCATCATTACTCCTACCCCGCACGCCCGATGTCTTGGGGTCACACTTGACTCAGATCTTTCCTTCACTCCTCACATTCAGTCCTTGGCTAAAGTCTGCCGCTTCCACCTTAAAAACATCCCTAAAATTAAATATTTCCTTACACAAGATACAACCAAGATTTTAATCCACTCTCTCATCCTTTCCTGCCTCGACTACTGCAATTCCATCCTCTATGGTCTACCTAGCTGCCGCATAGCTCCTTTACAATCCATTATGAATGCTTCTGCCAGGCTCATCTTCCTTACTTGTCGCTCTTCATCTGCTGCACCTCTCTGCCAATCCCTTCACTGGTTTCCTCTTGCCTCTAGGATTAAACATAAAATCCACACCCTGACATATAAAGCTCTCAACTGCACTGCTCCCCCCTACATCTCAGAACTTGTCTCTAGATACTCTCCTTCCCATCCCCTTCGATCAGCTCAGGATCTCCTCCTCTCCTCCTCTCTTGTTACTTCCTCACATTCACGTTTACAGGACTTCTCCAGACTGGCCCCCATCTTGTGGAATTCCCTGCCTCGCTCCATAAGACTCTCCCCTAGTTTTTACAGCTTCAAGCACTCCCTAAAAACTCTACTATTCAGGGATGCATACAACCAACACTAACCTTCCCTAACGCCATTGCTTTCCCCTTGAACCCCTTAGAATGTAAGCCTATGGGCCCAGCTGTTTACAGATCGCTTCATAAGAGCCGACTACAACAGTGAAACTCTCGGCAGGGCCCTCTACCCACTTGACCCCTACAAAAGCTATCCTGTACATGACTATGTTTACAGTGCTGCGGAATCTGTTGGCGCTCTACAAATACCTGATAATAATAATAATAATAATCTTTTGATTAAGAGCCATCTTTTACAATCACTTTCATAATAAGGTCATACAAAATAAAATATACACATCTGCCAAATGCTGATTGTATTTATGTACTTTGACTGTATATAATTGAATAGATGGACTGTTAACACTAGATATAACAGATGTACACATTGTTGTTTTTGGTAACCTTGGTACCTGTGATTGGTTGACACCCACTCACAGGTTTTGCTTGTTGCACTGATTATGTGTTTGGTATATATAGCAAGTGATTTTTAACTACAGTATTAAGCCTGATGATTGGTTGGCTGAGAAACACGTTGCAGTTTTTATTTGTTTTTAATAAAGTGAGTTTTTATGCATACTCACCACTTGCTGCCATTCACTCATTTCCCATCCACACCATTATTGAATTGTACAAGAACATGTTGGGAAATTGTATCCTGTTCCATCCCATTGCTGTTGGAGTTTTGCCGGAGGCCAGTCTCCTGGATGACTGTTTAATTCCAGCCTGTGCTACTTGCACCAAGAGGGGTGCTCATATTAATGTGAGTGAATGCACTTTTCTACACAAGTACATACAATACTAGGCCATGTGGCGCTTCTGTTTCCTTTCATCTTCTGCAGATTACTGATCCTTGGATCTCGGCCCACGATCCATTCACAGATAGCAGCCTGGACCTGGATTACATTTAAACAATTTGGTTGCTTTCAAGAATTTACCCTGCATTGATATATGGGACTTTTTAATTTTATACTATTTATGCCTAGTTTGTTTACTCTTGTCTTTCCATAAGATTTGTTCATCCCATTGTATAGCATTTCTGAATTGTTCACCATACGTTCATATGATAGTATATATACCTGTTACTTTGATCTAGAGCACCCCCGATATATATATATATATATATATATATACACACACATATATATACACCTTTTGTTTAAAATAACTGTAAATTGAATGTCACAAATGGTTTTAATAATGTATTGTTGAATGTTTTCCTTATTTAGGGCTAGCTTACAACTTAAGGGCTAAAACCCCTAAACAGTCATACGTTACCCCATACAAATAAAAGAGACCACATGAGAACTGGAGGTTAAGACCAACATGGTCGCGTTTATTTAATAAACAATTAACTATGCCTAACAAATCACGTAGTCATCTTCAAATGGTGGCGGCCAATGGAGTCCCTATGACAGAAACCCCAAACGGGGAGAGGGTGGGGCCAAGGGCAAATTCTGGGGCGGAGCCATCTGTGACTCTGCCCCTATTTAATGGCTACAGACACCCTAGGGGCCCGAAGGCCAGCAGGCCTGCAGGGTGTGGCACCCCTAGGTCATGACCCAGAGACATCACCACACCCATTAGCTCAACCCACAGCCCCCTCAGAACTCTGCACCAACAATCAGGCCTGGTCCTCCCGCCAAAAGAGGATAATTGCCAGCTTCACCTTAAGGGAACCCCCCAGAAAGATGAGCCATACAACACGCCAAACTGGGACAGCTAAAACTAAAGGCCAGGGGATTACTAAGAAAAGTTCAACTAATAAAATCCCCGACCTGGTACTGAAGCAACTCTAAAGCAGCCAACTCCTCAAAGGCCGCCACCAACTGCACCTGCAACAAAAAGATTAAGCAAAGGGAGGGAGGGAAAATTTGCCACGAGGAAAAGAGGGAGATAAAGTGGCCCCCCTCAGCTTAAATAGGTAAGAGAAAAACTCCCCACCCCCAAAATTGCAACAGTGTTGCACAAACCTAACATGCCTAGTATTGCCTGTAGAGGTCAGGCCCTTAATTCATTTCAGACTGACAAGCAGCCCTACACTTTCATAAGGGGTAAAACCCCTAAACAGTCATACTTTACACCATGCAAATAAAAGAGACCACACGAGAACTGGAGGTTATGACCAACATGGTCGCGTTTTGTAATAAACAATTAACTATGACTAATATATAACATAGTCATCTTCAAACGGTGGTGGCCAATGGAGTCAATATGACAGAAACCACAAACAGGGAGAGGGCGGGGCCAAGGGCAAATTCTGGGGTGGAGCCATCGGTGACTCTGCCCCTGCAGAATGGCTACAGACACCCTAGAGGCCCAGGGACATCACCACACCCATTAGCTAGACCCACAGCCCCCTCAGGACTCTGTACCAACAATCAGGCCCCTTCCTCCTGCCACAAGAGACAAACCTCTAAAAGTAGAGGAAAGGACTCTTGCCGCCACCACTAAACCAACCTAGCAAAGGCATTTCTAATATCCAAAAGAAAAATATCAACGCCCTCATCAGTCAAGTGTACCTCATCTGGGCGATACAAATGACGCTTATCCGCAGATAAGCTGTCGTGGCATACCACAAAACCTCCAGCGACCATGACTGCCTTCCCCAGCTCCCGGTTGATCTTCTTTTGGACCCTATAGGCCGCTCTCAGGGATGGAAAGGAACGCCAGCAAAGCCTCGCTACCATGTTAGACCACCGTAACTTTAGACCCGGAAGGAAAGCATGCAACCACCTCACATCCGACTTCATGACATTAATCAGGTCTAAAGCTGGAAGCTGCCCCATGTCGTTACCCCCTAGTTGCAACAGGATAACATCTGGCTTGCCCCACTGATTACATGCTTCCATCAGCACTGAAGGCAGCTCCAGCCACGTCATGCCTCTACGCCCGAGCCATCTCAGCGAAACCCAGGATGGGCCAAAACCAAGCTATGATCCTTCCGGCAAGGCCAGGGCCCTAAGAAAAGCCCACTGCACATAAGAGTGCCCCACAATCCAGATTCCGCACCAGAAGTCCCATCCAGACCCAAGGCCCTACCAGATGCCATGCCTGAGGGACCAGCTTCCAGCACAGCCTGCACTCCACTTTGGCGCGACCGTGCCTCCTAGAATCCTCCACCGGAACCACCACTGAAGGCGGCCATAATGCCAGTGTTGTCATCAAAGGTCTTCACTAGTGTGAAGATCGCAGACAAGGTCTCTGGGGGTAACATCCATATAGCCCCCTCTGGACTATTCCTCAATCCCCCCACCCCCACTTACCACCCCCCTCACCCAAGCACCCCTCGCAATACTGCATCTTGCCCAGCATATGGAGCACTGGATGGGCCTCCAGGCACAGATGGGCCTGTTAAAACCAGAGACTCAGCAGGAGGCCCCCGGCCCTCCCCAGCCCCCACCAAATGAAACCCTGATTGCTCCCCAGACTGACCAGGGGGGGAAGATGACGGCCCCAGCCTGCCCTGTCTCAGAGGCCCCGACACCAGCTCCTGACTAGGAGTAATTACATCCTCATCACCCCCACTTATCTGCTCTCTTGCAGGCATCCCGCAAGAGAAGAACCCCTTAGGGGGGGAAGAGATGATCGACGAGACTGATTCATATCTGCACAGGAAAATTTGCCACAACAGCCACCAGGAAAAGATGGAGAGAAAATGGCCCCCGCAGCTTAAATAGGCAACAGAAATACTCCCCACCCCCAAAATTGCAACAATGTTGCACCAACCTAACATACCTAGTATTGCCTGAAGAGGTAAGACCCTTAATTTGTTTCAGGCTGACAAGCAGCCCTACACATTCAGGAGTACTATTTAATGCTCCCACTCGAGCCTTAACTGCTCAAGAAGTAAGATTTTTTTTAAAAAAACTGATTGGATTCTTCAAATTCAAATCAGCCAATAGGATGAAAGGAAAAAGCTTTCATCCTATTGGCTTATTTGAATTTGAAGAAACAGATCAGCCAATAGGAATGCAAGGGTACCCCTATATAAAAGAAGTACCTTGCACTCAATCTTGCATATAAATTGCCCCTGATAGACACATGTACTGTATACCCATAATTCCTCAGCTCAAATGGATTAACCCCTTCACCCAAATTGACATATATATATATATATACATTGTGCGGTACTTTTGCTAGGGTACCACACCACGTATATATACGTTCTAGCTTCAGGAAGCTCCAGCACTCTCGGGTGTTAAGTTACAGCCGAGAGCTGGAGCTCCTGAAAGCTCCAGGCATCTGCTGCATATGGTACAGAGTGGGATCAGTGCTCCTCCTCCATATGAGGGCAGATGCCTGATTGTTACAAACGGTGACACTGTGTGTGTCTCAGTCTGTAAACTATCTTCTGCTGGTGCCGGGGGGGAAGTGTTGGCGGGAGGCAGTTGGTAGGTGGGCGCCTCAGCAATGGAGGGGGGGGAAGGAGTGGAATGGGGCAGCTACACTACAGAAAAAGGGTTTTGTTGGTGTGGGGGTGCCCTAATTAATGATCTTGGAGGGGGAGGGGGGGACACTGCGCTACTGAAAAGAATAAAATAATGCGGCGGACAGAAATCGTTCCAATCAGATATGATCGGGATGATTGACACCCCCTGGGCGGCATTGCACAAGCATTTTCACTAGAACTATTTGTGCAATGTTAAATGCTGAAAGCGTATGCTGTTGGCATTTAGCGATGTTGGGCGGACATGATCTGCTACAGCGGATCATGTCTGTCCGACAGTTAATAAATCGGCCCCAGAGTGTCTTTAAAACATTGGGAGCTGCCATTTTGTAACTTAGGTTATCTTCTCTTCTGTGGCCAATTAGGGAAAATTAAAAATAGGTCACTAGAGTGTGTAGCCAATGGCTGAGTGGAATATAACAATGTTCTGCACTTACATTTCTAGCAGGAGCTGAAAAGTTCACGATTTCAGAATAGAATTACAGGAAAAGGGGACAAAATAAATATTTAAATTATATTGTAGATTTTATATACACATATATATATATATATATATATATATACGTATATACGTATATATATATATATATATGTATATATACAATTTATAATTTTATACTGCCATCTCAAAGTGTTTAACGTCCCTTTAAGACAATTATGTCAGAGGCTTAATTCTAAAATGAAGACATGGATATAGGGGAACGATTAATACACTTTGGGGCATATTTAACAATGTGCAAGCGGACATGATACAAAGTAGCGTATCATGTCCGCTGCACATCGCTGCCCATCGATAAATGCCAACAGCATACGCTGCTTGATAAATATGCCCCTTTAAGTTCGTCTAGTTGAGAGAAAAATGTCTCACAAAACACAAACATTTAGGGGCAAATTTATCATGCCTCGTATTGGCCACAATGCAGCTGTTTCTGTGTGAGCCTTCAGGCTCACCGGAAACAGGAGTTAAGAAGCAGTGGTCATAAGACCGCTGCTCCTTAACTCGTCCGCTACCTCTGATGCGGCGGACAGCAATTCGCCCGATCGCATACAATCAGGTTGATTTACACCCCATGCTAGTGGTCAATTGGCCATGAATGTGCAGGGGTCGGCATTGCACAAGCATTTCTAGTGAAATGTGTGTGCATTGATAAATGCCGACAGCGTATGCTATCGGCATTTATCGATGTGCGGCGGACATGATCTGCTACAACGGAGAATGTCCGTCCGCACATTGATAATTCGGCCCCAAACCCTCTAATATAAAAAATATGGAGTCCAGAGGTCTCTTCTGATTTTGATTGTATCCAGAGTGTTCTTGTTAATAGTCTGATATCAGTATTTTATCAGTAGTGTTTGGCTTATTGCTTTATCTTGCTGGACTGAGCAAGAAATGGTAATACTGTTATCAAAATAAATTAAACTTACATGATTCAGATAGAGCATGCAATTTTAAGACATTTTTAAATTAACTTCTATTTTCAATTTAGCTTTGCTATCTTGGCATTCCTTGCTGAAAAAGAATATGCACATATCATACATTAGTAGGAACTAGATGCTTATTGGAGCCTGCACACATTTGTCTCTTGTGATTGGCTAATTAGATGTGTTCAGAAGCTGCCAGTAGTGATGTCGCAAACTTAAAATTTTCCGTTTGTGAACGGCGAACACGAACGTCCGCAACTGTTCGCGAACGGGTGAACCGGGCGAACCGCCATTGACTTCAATAGGCAGGTGAATTTTAAAACCCACAGGGACTTTTTCTGGCCACAATAGTGATGGAAAAGTTGTTTCAAGGGTACTAACACCTGGACTGTGGCATGCCGGAGGGGGATCCATGGCAAAACTCCCACAGAAAATTACATAGTTGATGCAGAGTCTGGTTTTAATCCATAAAGGGCATAAATCCCCTAACATTCCTAAATTGTTTGGAATAACGTGCTTTAAATCGTCAGGTATGATGTTGGATTGATCAGGTAGTGTAAGGGTTACGCCCGCTTCACAGTGACAGACCAAACTCCCCGTTTAACGCACCGCAAACAGTCCATTTGCACAACCACGAGATAGATAGATTTGATAGATAGATAGATACATAGATTAGATAGATAGATCAATAGATGCAATATACATTTGATAGATATGATAGATAGATTTGATAGATAAATAGATAGATTTGATAGATATATAATTTCCCAGACAGAGAATTACAAGACGTGCGGTCTGAGACCCATGGTAAGGTTCCCAGAGGCAGTTGCGGCACCAGGGGACGTGTATATGGCATGGATTTTAGGAACCGGGAGATGGAAAAAGATGCTTGGTCGGTCCTCCTACTTCAAATTTGGGGCACTGCGCGTGCAATCTACTGTGCCACCAGATATGAGTGGTGTGCTAAGTAGTACTATTCTGATCAGTTTAATACCTGTTACGCCCCCTATCAGGGGACGTGTATATGGCATGGATTTTAGGAACCGGGAGATGGAAAAAGATGCTTGGTCGGTCCTCCTACTTTAAATTTGGGGCACTGCGCGTGCAATCGTGGCCGGACTTTTAGCCGACGGACATTTGGCAGATGGACATTTGTCCGACGGACATTTGTCCGAAACACAAGTGGCTGTCACAAAACAGTCCGGTCACGAGATAGATTTGATAGATAGATACATAGATTAGATAGATAGATCAATAGGTGCAATATACATTTGATAGATACGATAGATAGATAGATAGATAGATAGATAGATAGATTTGATAGATAAATAGATAGATTTGATAGATAGATAATTTCCCAGACAGAGAATAACAAGACATGCGGTCTGAGACCCATGGTAAGGTTCCCAGAGGCAGTTGCGGCGCCAGGGGACGTGTATATGGCATGGATTTTAGGAACCGGGAGATGGAAAAAGATGCTTGGTCAGTCCTCCTACTTCAAATTTGGGGCACTGCGTGTGCAATCTACTGTGCCACCAGATATGAGTGGTGTGTTAAGTAGTACTATTCTGATCAGTTTAATACCTGTTACGCCCCCTATCAGGGGACGTGTATATGGAATGGATATTAGGAACCGGGAGATGGAAAAAGATGCTTGGTCGGTCCTCCTACTTCAAATTTGGGGCACTGCGCGTGCAATCGTGGACAGACTTTTAGCCGACGGACATTTGGCAGAGGGACATTTGGCCGACGGACATTTGGCTGAAACACAAGTGGCTGTCACAAAACAGTCCGGCCACGAGATAGTTAGATTTGATAGATAGATAGATACATATATTAGATAGATAGATCAATAGATGCAATATACATTTGATAGATATGATAGATAGATAGATAGATAGATAGATTTGATAGATAAATAGATAGATTTGATAGATAGATAATTTCCCAGACAGAGAATTACAAGACGTGCAGTCTGGGACCCATGGTAAGGTTCCCAGAGGCAGTTGCGGTGCCAGGGGGACATGTATATGGCATGGATTTTAGGAACTGGGAGATGGAAAAAGATGCTTGCTCGGTCCTCCTACTTCAAATTTGGGGCACTGCGCGTGCAATCGTGGCCAGACTTTTAGCTGACGGACAGTTGGCAGATGGACATTTGGCCAACGGACATTTGGCTGAAACACAAGGGGCTTTCACAAAACAGTCCGGCCACGAGATAGATAGATTTGATAGATAGATACATAGATTAGATAGATAGATAGATAGATCAATAGATGCAATATACATTTGAAAGATACAATAGATAGATTTGATAGATAAATAGATCGATTTGATAGATAATTTCCCAGACAGAGAATTACAAGACGTGCAGTCTGGGACCCATGGTAAGGTTCCCAGAGGCAGTTGCGGTGCCAGGGGACATGTATATGGCATGGATTTTAGGAACTGGGAGATGGAAAAAGATGCTTGCTCGGTCCTCCTACTTCAAATTTGGGGCACTGCGCGTGCAATCGTGGCCAGACTTTTAGCTGACGGACAGTTGGCAGATGGACATTTGGCCAACGGACATTTGGCTGAAACACAAGTGGCTTTCACAAAACAGTCCGGCCACGAGATAGATAGATTTGATAGATAGATACATAGATTAGATAGATAGATAGATCAATAGATGCAATATACATTTGAAAGATACGATAGATAGATTTGATAGATAAATAGATAGATTTGATAGATAATTTCCCAGACAGAGAATTACAAGACGTGCGGTCTGGGACCATGGTAAGGTTCCCAGAGGCAGTTGCTGTGCCAGGGGACGTGTATATGGCATGGATTTTAGGAACCGGGAGATGGAAAAAGATGCTTGGTCGGTCCTCCTACTTCAAATTTGGGGCACTGCGCGTGCAATCGTGGCCGGACTTTTAGCCGACGGACATTTGGCAGATGTACATTTGGCCGAAACACAAGTGGCTGTCACAAAACAGTCCAGCCATAAGATAGATTTGACAGATAGATACATAGATTACATAGATAGATCAATAGATGCAATATACATTTGATAGATACGATAGATAGATAGATAGATAGGTTTGATAGATAAATAGATAGATTTGATAGATAGATAATTTCCCAGACAGAGAATTACAAGACGTTCAGTCTGGGACCCATGGTAAGGTTCCCAGAGGCAATTGTGGCGTCAGGGGACGTGTATATGGCATGGATTTTAGGAACCGGGAGATGGAAAAAGATGCTTGGTCGGTCCTCCTACTTCAAATTTGGGGCACTGCGCGTGCAATCTAATGTGCCACCAGATAGGAGTGGTGTGTTAAGTAGTACTATTCCTATCAGTTTAATCCCTGTTAGGTGCCTTTTTTTGGTTTGGTTTTTGAAGCCACAGTGCAGCACCAGAGGCCAGAAAAATTTGGTATGTACACATGCTTGAAAAATTAGGTATTGTTGCAGCCGCTGTTTGTTTCCCAGGCAGAAAGTGCCCTAAAACATTGCGGCTTGAACCCTAGTTGGTGGCAGATAAGTCACGCAAGTCATCCGGCATTCAAAGATAAAATACAGCAGCGTGACGACCATTTTTAGCCCAAGGCAGCTCATCTCACCAGGCCTTTTTTACTCGAATGTATCGCCCAATGTCAGTCCCTTCGGGATCCATCCCTCATTCATCTTAATAAAAGTGAGGTTATCTAGACTTTTTTGACCTAGGCGACTTCTCTTCTCAGTGACAATACTTCCTGCTGCACTGAAGGTCCTTTCTGACAGGACACTTGAAGCGGGGCAGGCCAGAAGTTCTATCGCAAATTGGGATAGCTCAGGCCACGGGTCAAGCCTGCACACCCAGCAGTCAAGGGGTTCATCGCTCCTCAGAGTGTCAAGATCTCCAGTTAAGGCGAGGTAGTCTGCTACCTGTCGGTCGAGTCGTTATCTGAGGGTGGACCCCGAAGGGCTGTGGCGATGCATAGGACTGAAAAAGCTCTGCATGTCCTCCATCAACAACATGTCTGTAAAGAGTCCTGTCCTTGCCGGCGTGGTTGTGGGAGGAGGAGGATTACTTTCACCTCTTCCCCTGTTAGATTCCCATTGTGCTGTGACATCACCCTTATACGCTGTGTAAAGCATACTGCTGCATCCTTTCTGACTTGCGGTAATTCGGTAACATTTCAGGCACTTTATGCTTATACGGGGTCCAGTAGCATGGACACCCAGTGCAGGTCGTTCTCCTTCAGCTTTTTTATACGAGGGTCGCTCAACAGGCACGACAGCATGAAAGACCCCATTTGCATAAGGTTGGATGCCGAGCTACTCATGTCCCGTTCCTCATCCTCAGTGATGTCACTGAAGGTATCTTCTTCCCCCCAGCCACGTACAATACCACGGGTACCAGATAGGTGACAATGAACACCCTGGGATGCCTGTTGTGGTTGGTCTTCCCCCTTCTCCTCAAAGCCACATTCCTCCTCTGATTCCTCTTCCTCACAATCCTCTTCCAGCGTTGCCGCAGGTCCAGCAAGCGATGCTGATAAGGCTGTCTCTGGTGGTGATGGTGACCACAACTCTTCCTCTTCACGCTCATCTATGGCCTGATCCAGCACTCTTCGCAGGGCACGCTCCAGGAAGAAAACAAATGGTATGATGTCGCTGTTGGTGCCTTCGGTGCGACTGACTAGGTTTGTCACCTCCTCAAAAGGACGCATGAGCCTACAGGCATTGCGCATGAGCGCCCAGTAACGTGGCAAAAAAATTCCCAGCTCCGCAGAGGCTGTCCTAGCACCCCCGGTCATACAAATACTCGTTAACTGCCTTTTCTTGTTGGAGCAGGCGGTCGAACATTAGGAGTGTTGATTTCCAACGTGTCGGGCTGTCGCAAATCAAGCGCCTCACTGGCATGTTGTTTCGCCGCTGGATATCTGAAAAGTGCGCCATGGCCGTGTAGGAATGCCTCAAATGGCCACACACCTTCCTGGCCTGCTTCAGGATGTCCTGTAAGCCTGGGTACTTATGCACAAAGCGTTGTACGATCAGATTACACACATGTGCCATGCACGGCACATGTGTCAACTTGTCCAATTTCAATGCCGCCACCAAATTACTTCCGTTGTCAGAAACCACTTTGCCGATCTCCAGTTGGTGCGGAGTCAGCCACTGATCCACCTGTGCATTCAGGGCGGACAGGAGTGCTGTCTGACTGTGCCACTAGCTCCTTGCGAAGACCTCCCCCTCCTTCCAACTCGTCTCCTCCTCCTCCTCTCTGTTTCCCCATCTGAACTTTACCCCTGTTCTTCTTCTCTTCTAGCGGGCACCCATGTGACATCCATGGACGCATCGTCATCATCAACCACTTCACTTGTATCTGACAAATCAACAAAGGAAGCAGCAGCAGGTACAACATCATCATCATCACACCGTACGTCCATGTCTGTAATGCTGCCTGACTGAGACATATCACTGTTATCTACATCCTCTGTCAATGATGGTTGCGCATCACTCATTTCTTCAAACTGCTGTGTAAATAACTCCTCTGACAGATCAAGTGAAGCGGCTGTGGTTCTAGTGTTGGTGGTGGCGGCAGGCGGGCGAGTGGTAACTTGAGAGGTGCCCAAAGATAAGCTGGAGGAGTATGGTGCGTCAAGGTTCAGAGTGGAAGCTATAGAAGATTGGGTGTGCTGTGTTAAAAAGTCAACTATGTCCTCCTCAGAACTTTTCGAGTTCATAGTACATGGCCTCTGAACACTGGGCATTATTCTATGGCCAAAGGGAATCACAGCACCACAACCACGACGGCACTTGCGGGGTGGCCTGCCTCTGCCTGTCATTTTTTTTTTAAATGTACACTTACACTACTATTAAACAAAATATGAGTGGTGGCACTGGGCAAGTGGGCACAGTATACGCTGTGAGCCTGACACAAAAAAGCAGACTGATGTTTCACAGTCCAAAAAGTTTTTTGTTTTTAAATGTACACTTACACTACTATTAAACAAGATATGAGTGGTGGCACTGGGCAGTGGGCACAGTATACGCTGTGAGCCTGACACAAAAAAGCAGACTGATGTTTCACAGTCCAAAAAGTTTTTATTTTTTTAAATGTACACTTACACTACTATTAAACAAGATATGAGTGGTGGCACTGGGCAAGTGGGCCCCAGTATAAGCTGTGAGCCTGACACAAAAAAGCAGACTGATGTTTCACAGTCCAAAAAGATTTTTTGTTTTTAAATGTACACTTACACTACTATTAAACAAGATATGAGTGGTGGCACTGGGCAAGTGGGCACAGTATACGCTGTGAGCCTGACACAAAAAAGCAGACTGATGTTTCACAGTCCAAAAAGTTTTTTATTTTTTAAATGTACACTTACACTACTATTAAACAAGATATGAGGGGTGGCACTGGGCAAGTGGGCCCAGTATAAGCTGTGAGCCTGACACAAAAAAGCAGACTGATGTTTCACATCCAAAAAGTTTTTTTTGTTTTTAAATGTACACTTACACTACTATTAAACAAGATTAAACAAGATATGAGTGGTGGCACTGGGCAAGTGGGCACAGTATACGCTGTGACCCTGACACAAAAAAGAAGACTGATGTTTCACAGTCCAAAAAGTTTTTATTTTTTTTAAATGTACACTTACACCACTATTAAACAAGATATGAGTGGTGGCACTGGGCAAGTGGGCACAGTATACGCTGTGAGCCTGACACAAAAAAGCAGACTGATGTTTCACAGTCCAAAAGTTTTTATTTTTTAAATGTACACTTACACTACTATTAAACAAGATATGAGGGGTGGCACTGGGCAAGTGGGCCCAGTATAAGCTGTGAGCCTGACACAAAAAAGCAGACTGATGTTTCACATCCAAAAAGTTTTTTTTGTTTTTTAAATGTACACTTACACTACTATTAAACAAGATTAAACAAGATATGAGTGGTGGCACTGGGCAAGTGGGCACAGTATACGCTGTGACCCTGACACAAAAAAGAAGACTGATGTTTCACAGTCCAAAAAGTTTTTATTTTTTTAAATGTACACTTACACTACTATTAAACAAGATATGAGTGGTGGCACTGGGCAAGTGGGCCCAGTATAAGCTGTGAGCCTGACACAGAAAAGCAGACTGATCTTTCACAGTCCAAAAAGTTTTTTTTTGTTTTTAAATGTACTTTTACACTACTATTAAACAAGATATGAGTGGTGGCACTGGGCAAGTGGGCACAGTATACGCTGTGAGCCGGACACAAAAAATCAGACTGATATTTCACAGTCAAAAAAGTTTTTTTTTTTTTAAATTTACACTACTTTTACACCAGATATGAGTGGTGGCACTGGGCAAGTGGGAACAGTATACAATGTGAGCCTGGCACACAGACTGGCAGGCAGGCAACTGCAATTAGATTACACTAGCAGACTGATGTTTCACAGTCAAAAAAGTTTTTTTTTTTTTAAAATTTACACTACTGTTACACCAGATATGAGTGGTGGCACTGGGCAAGTGGGCCTGGCACACACGCTGGCAGGCAGGCAACTGCAATTAGATTACACAAGCAGACTGATGATTCACAGTCAAAATTTTTTTTTTTTTTTTTAAATTTACACTACTGTACACCAGATATGAGTGGTGGCACTGGGCAAGTGGGCCTGGCACACACGCTGGCAGGCAGGCAACTGCAATTAGATTACACTAGCAGACTGATGTTTCACAGTCAAAAAAATTATTTTTTTTTAAATTTACACTACTGTTACACCAGATATGAGTGGTGGCACTGGGCAAGTGGGCCTGGCACACACGCTGGCAGGCAGACAACTGCAATTAGATAACACAAGCAGACTGATGTTTCACAGTCAAAAAAGTTTTGTTTTTTTAAATTAACACTACTGTTACAACAGATATGAGTGGTGGCACTGGGCAAGTGGGCACAGTATACGCTGTGAGCCTGGCACACACGCTGGCAGGCAGGCAACTGCAATTAGATTACACTAGCAGACTGATGTTTCACAGTCAAAAAAGTTGTTGTTTTTTAATTTACACTACTGTTACACCAGATATGAGTGGTGGCACTGGGCAAGTGGGCCTGGCACACACGCTGGCAGGCAGGCAACTGCAATTAGATTACACTAGCAGACATGTTTCACAGTCAAAAAAGTTTTTTTTTTTTTTAAATTATTTACACTACTGTTACACCAGATATGAGTGGTGGCACTGCGCTGGGAGGGTGTGTCTGCTGCTGATTGGCTGGAATGTGTCTGCAGACTGTGAGATACAGGGTCAAAGTTTACTCAATGATGACGAATAGGGGGCGGATCGAACATCGCATATGTTCACCCGACGCGGCGAACGCGAACATGCTATGTTCGCCGGGAACTATTCGCTGGCAAACAATTCGCAACATCACTAGCGGCCAGTAGTGCAATGTTGTTCATTTAGCAAAAAATAACAAGTGAATGAAGAAAATTTGATAATAGAAGTAAATTGGAAAATTGTTTGAAATTTTATGTTCTATCTGAATCATGAAAGAAACTTTTAGGGTTTCCTGTCCTTTAAGAGTGTGCCATTTCATATGCTCTAAATTGCTTTAGAGTTAAGTTAATTTAATTTATTTCCTTTCTTGCTGCTTTATTGTTACCCCTACAAAAAACACTGAATTAATTTGCTTGAAAATGATGATAATGCTATCAAATCCTTTCTCTAGGTCATTTACAAAAATATAATAATTACTGTAATTGCCCAATACTGATCTCTGATGAACTCCATTTATTAATTTAGTCTATTTTCAGTATGATTTATTTACTACAGCTTTGTTCCCTTTTCTTCAACCATTTGTTTATCCAAGTGGTAATATTATCTGTCCCTTAATATTGTACAACAATCTCATTTGTGGCAGTGTACCAAAAACCTTTACTATGGGCCAGATTACGAGTAGAGTGCAAAATTGTGCTTACATGAGTGCGATATTTGCACTTCACTCAGAAATACCAGCGCACACAAATGTGCTCTGGTATAACAAGATAGGCGCAATGCGAACGTGACCTCATTGTAGTGAAGCTTTGTGCTTACAAGAGCAGGCTTCCATAGGCTCCAATGGGAGCCTCGTTTTCATGTCGTCAGACACGGCTGAGAAGCTAGCGCAGTGAAGGGGGTAAGTCGGGCAGTGATGGGCAGCAAAGTGTAAATATACTGTACATGTATATGAATATATACATATATATTAATGTGTTTATATGTGTATATACACATATTGACACATAAATATATATGTATATAAGCATATACATTTACAGGGAACACACAGCCCCATAGACCGCTATGTAAAGGCACTTTTCAGTGCCGTTGTTTTTCTAACAACCCACATCAGCACACTTTAACCCCATAAAACTGCTTTGTGCAGTTTAAAATAGTTTAAAAAAAATATATATATATATATATATATATATTATATATATATATATATATATAATATACATACTGTATATGCTACAATTTTTTAAATACGAAAAAAAATAAACAAAACTTTGTATTGGGGAATATTTTATGGTTAATTAAACTCTGGTTAATTTTTGAAGTACTAATTTCTATCACAAAGTCGTGGTAGCATTAACCAGCCACTTGTAATGGCTGGATATTTACCGTGTACCCTTAAACGAGTGAATTTGCCCATTTACGAGTGCGTGATAATTAGCTCTCCACTTGTAATCTAGACCTATATCAGCAGACTCGCCCATTTTCCTATTTTCTAAAAGAAATGAAGTAGGCTAAGTTTGCAAGATATATTTCACATAAAGCCATGATGATTGTCACTCATGATTTTGTTTTCATAAATATAGTCTTGAATATCATCCCTTTTAAATCCCTCTAGTAACTTCCTCATCACTGATGTCAGACTTATTGGTCTATAGCAGACATTTGAGGATATCTGATCTATAGCTTCACACCAGTTCTATGAAACCATTCCTGAGGAGTCTTAAAAATTAAAGGATTACTTTCTGTTATAATTTTTAAGCTAAACAACTAACATATTAAAGTTAATAAACATTAATTAAAACCTACTGACCTATATTTTCTCCAAAACGAAGTTTCATAACGTTCTAAAAGTTATATCTTTTATTCGCCGATGATGTCACGTTATCCTGCCCACTATTTTCAGCACTGCATGTTCAAAATACTTAAACCAATAACTTTGTGTTTAAAGCGCCATTTTGAAACCTAGGTATTGTAAACAGATTGGTACAGAGCAAAGGATACCCACAGAGTGGGTGTGGAAAACAATTAAATTTGCAGACAAGATTTCTGATATACGGTAGAGATATGTTAATGAAATGCTATTGATAAAAAGCGTATTTGGGGTAGTTAGTTAGTAACAGGCATAGAAAATATTTACTTACAGTGGCCCTTTAAGAGTACAGCTTCAGCTGTTACAGAATTACAGTCCCTTAGAACATCTGAGCATATATTATTTATATCTGGATTTGTACTTTCCTTGTTTTTATCCATTTTATTCTGATATCATTTAGAGTTATTGGCAAGGGAGAGGTTTGCTGCAATGTCTCTCCCATTGGTTCCTCTTATGTGTGTATAGTGGAAAATAAAGTATTTATTACCTCAGCTTTGCCCTGACCTTTCTCACTTTTTAGTGCTTTAATGTTTTGCTTCTTATACTTTTTTTAAAAAAACATCTTAGGGTTTGTATTGTTATCCTTTACAATTTATTTTCTTTTCTTTATTTTTTTTTCATGTTCAGCTACATTCTTTATATTCTTTGAAGGGCGAATCAATACCATACTCTTTGAATAAATAAAATGCCCTATGTTTCTCTCTTATTTCTTCTAAAAAGTGTTTATTGTGGCACATACACATATTTATTTTACTCTCTCCAGGGTAATGTTCTCTGTGTATCAACTAGGTTTTTATTTGAGAATACAGTGCCCAAATATATTTATTTGTTTAATATTTTTTTTAATGAGCTAAATATGTTTTTTTTTTGTTGTTGTTTTTTTTAAATTAAGGATCTTGGTTGGATACTTGTTACACTTTCTGGAAACTGATTACACACATGACCATCTTACAATCACTATTACCTAAACAATCTTTTATATCTATGGGGTCGATTCCAATCTTTCCGATTTTTTCCAGATGTTGGAAAAATGGGAACTGACATTTTTTTGTTTGTTGAAGGAAAAATGAATCTCACGATTCAGATTTAGAACACAATTTTAAGCAAATTTTCAATTAAATTCCATTATCTAAATGTTCACAATCTTTTTATATGCACACTTTCTGAAGCACCAGCTCCTACTGAGCATGTACAATAATTCACAGTATACATTTACAGTATATGCATTTGTGATTGGCAGATAGTTGTCACATGAAGGGAGGATGAAAATATATCTAAGTTTGAAATTTGACAGAAATTCAGACTAAGGGGCTAAATTATCAAGCTCCTAATGGCTCGGCCGAAGCCTTCAGGCTCGGCGGAAACAGAAGTTATGAAGCAGTGGTCTAAAGACCGTTGCTCCATAACTTGTCCGCCTGCTCTGAGGTGGCGGACAGAAATCAAACCGATCGTATACGATTGTGTTGATTGACATACTTTGCTAGCGGCCCATAGGCCGCAAATCTGCAGGGGGGCGGTATTGCACAAGCAGTTCTGGTGTACTGCTTGTGCAATGATAAATGCAGACAGCGTACGCTGTTGGAATTTATCGATGTGCAGCGGACATGATACACTTCATTGTATCATGTCCGCTTGCACTTTGATAAATATGCCCCTAATTGCTTTTGCATTGTCTGTTTATTATGCTTTTGTTGGTTTTGCAATTCTACTGTATTTAATGGTCCATTAACAAAGTGATTACAATCTTTCTGAGTCAAACATGTCTGGGATTGTTAATGCACAATAGATTTGATTTTCATTTTCCCACAATGACAGTTGAATTTCCCAATAATGGATGCTGGTCACTAAATTACAAATGGGTTAAAGAGGTTAATGGAGTCAGAATCTGTGTTTTGCAATTGGATACAGTAGTGTTTATGATAAGTGTTTATGATAAGTGTTAAACAATATGAAAGATATTTGTATAGGGGCATTATGTGTATACTGGGCATTTTTGATTAGTTATGTTTTAACTTTTAATATGTTAAAAGTATTTTTTTATTTGATTAAAAAAACTAATATTACATTATAGCAATATTTTCAGCAAAACATTTTCCATAAGAAGTAAGTGGCCGCAGCAAATCTCATCTCATACAATGGGATTTTACCAGTTCTCAAACCTTAAATTGTGAAACCAACAAAGGATGAGGTTTTAAAGATATTCCAAAGTTTTAGAACTACCTTTACAGACCTAATTTTTCAGAACCCACTGCACAGATTGCGATTCCCAAACTTCACTCTCGCTATACAGAATGGGGTAGAACATAGAAATTTTAATTATTTATTTTCAAAACATATTGAAACATATTAAAATTGATGTATTTTTTTAATATATATATATATATATATATATATATATATATATACTGTATATATGTGTGTGTGTGTAAATATATACAGTATATATATATGTCCAAATATTTGTATGTGTGTATGTATACATGTGTGTGTGTGTGTATATATATATATATATATATATATATATATATATATATACAGTATGTGTGCACATACATATTTACACATAACTACACATATATAGACAAATATACACATGTATACATACAGGCATACAAATATTTAGATAAATATACTTTTTTTATCCCTTTAAAACAGTTTTTCTATATAAATGTATTTTTGATTAAAACTGTGTGCGTGTGTATATATATATATATATATATATATATATATATATATATATGTGTGTGTGTGTGTGTGCAATATTTATTTTTTAATATGCTTTACTTGTGTTTTGTTAAACTTTTTTTTAACCCTTACACTTTACATCAGGTCGCGCTCATTCTTCTTTTGCTGGAATGCAACCCATAACTTTTAACTTGTAATATCAACAATATTTTGGATGAGCTGGAGCGATGTTGGCCACACTAAACCTTCTCTGGTGAATCTGATTTACCATGGACTTGTAATATCAAGTTGAGAGCTAATATTAGCGAGGTCCAGCGATACTGCCTATTGCATTCTGCACTGGTATTAGTGCGCCACTTGTAATCTAGGCCTTAGTTGGTCAGGGGTTCATTCAACAGCAAGATGGCCCAAAACATACCTCCAGGCTATGTCAGATCTATCGTAGAAGAAGAAAAACAAGATGGCTTCAAATCCTGGGATGGCTCAGTCTTCCAACTTCAACTCCATCAAGCTGGTTGGAGATAAACTAGATAGAAGGTTAAAAGCAAAAAAACTGCAACTCCGACACATTTGTATGAAGTTCTAAATAGTGTTTGTAAGAGCTTTCCAAACAATATCTGATTTGTATTGTAGAAAGATTAAAACAGGTTTGTACAGCTGTTATATCTGCAAAAGTTGGCTACTTTGATTAAATTTGGTTCAACATAACGATTCCTTCATCTATTTTTATCTCCAATTGTTTATGTGTTCTTTGCTTTAATTTCAAAGTACATTAAGACATTAAATGGTAAACTGAAAAAATTGAAATAAAAAAATGCTGTGACCACTGACGATTAGGGTATAGATCTTATCCAACATAGATTTTTAAGGACCAAAATCCTAATAAATATTGGATAACTAATGCCCATTTTATACAGAGAACAAATGGCATTTACCTTGAGTATAAATATAAGTATTATGTATTTGTATTTTGTATATTTTATACAGCATAATCATGTGTTTGGAATTTGTTAATCTTAAAGGGAGATTAAACACTTTGAGATAGTAAAATAAAATGATAAATCATATATATTTATATATATACAGTATAAATATATATATATATATATATATATATATATATATATATATATATAAACCCTGCAATATACTTTCATTGTTTATTTTGTCCCCTTTTACATTCTGAAATTGTGAGCTTTTCAGTTCCTGTGAGAAATGGAAGTGCAGAACACTTTTATATTCCACACAACCATTGGCTGCACACTCTAGTGACCTATTTAAAATGAATTGGCCACAGCAGAGAAGGTAACCTAAGTTACAACATGGCAGCTCACATTTTTTTATAGACACTAAAACTGTACACTTATTTTGTCAATGTTTAAAAAGCTGATTAAATGTTACTCTTAGACTAATCTTTTCTTTGAATGCATCATTCTATCTAGCATTTATTTAGGGCCAGATTACGAGTGGAGCTCCACTCAGTAATACCAGCGCACACAAATATCGCATTGCCCGGAAGCTTGCTTCCATAGGCTCCAATGGGAACCTCGTTCTCATGCCGTGAGACACGCCATGAGAATCTAGCACAGCGAAGTGGGTAAGTCATGAAGTGATGGGCAGCAGATTTTAAATATATATGTATATGCTTATATACATAAATATTTATGTGTTAACCCTTTAAGGACACAGCTTTCACTTTGCTCAATTGTTTTATGACGGAAAAATTCCGTCATATGTCCTTAAGAGCTTAATATGCGTATATACACATATTAACACATAAATTGTACATAAGCATAAACATATATATTTACAGTGAACACACAGTTCCCCATAGACCACAATGTAAAGGCACTTTTCAGTGCCGTTTTTTTCTTACACCCCACATGCGCCAACTTTAACCCCTAAAAACTGCTTTGTGCAGTTCTTTTATATATATATATATATATATATATATATATATATATATATATATATATACATATATATATATATATATATATATATATATATAAGCTCCTTTTTTTTTTTTATAAAAAACACAATATACTGTATTTTAGGGGCAGTTGTTGGATATTTTGAAAATTAACCAGAGATCTGATCTCTGGTTAATTTTCAAAGCTCTAATCAGCCACTTGTATTGTCTGTTTATTGCGCACCTGTAAACAGGCGACTTTTCCCGTTTACTGGCGTGCAATAAATTAGCACTCCACTTGTAATCTAGCCCTAAGTATTTATTGTCCCTTTAATGCTAAGCTTCACTTGGTTTTAAACAAAATGCTGGAAAACATATACCATAAAACTGACAAGGACTGCTAATTAAGGAGAATGAATATTTATTTTCATATGTATTTTGGCAGCTCATCAGCACTTTAAGGTCTTCTGGATTATTAAATTTAGCCTTGTTTATATTTGTTTCTCATTACTTCAATGAAGCTTCATATCATAAATAATAAATAGCAAACATTGCTCATAAGCATTCATACGATGGCTTCTTTTATTCAGTCTTGAAGGTCACAAAACGAGACTGGTTCATAAATTTGTTTTAATCTTATTTTTTTACTTAGCAAGTTCTTTTTTTTTACTTTTCAAAAAAGTGTCATAGTAATTAAATCAAGGTAGTTAGTACTGCAATGAAAAAAGACAATGTTGTGTACAAAATAGTTAAAGGGACATTGCACTCTCTCCTTTAATATGTTCTATATAGTCTAATTGTTTTGCAAACTGCTATTTGAAATAGCTAATTTTGCTTGTTGTAGTCCCAACTTAATGAAAAGATCAGTAACAAATGTTTTCTCCATAGAAAATCGATGTATATAGGAGACAACAGCACTGATTAATAGGGATGGGTGAATGTGCTGAAACTGTAATTTGTTTGGTAGAACAAATAGTCCTGTGTATATTTTTGGACAATCAAATTTTGATAAAAATGAAAATCCATTAAAATTTGATAATCAAATGTTACTAAAGAAATTTGAAGGTAAACTATCTTCCTTTTTTACATAGAAATGTTCAGGTGATTTTTTTTGCCAGCTTTTTACAGTTATGCTTTGTCACTTTCAAATGATTTAGCATATGAGTATTATGTCCCTTTAACAAACAAAATAACGTTTTTTTGGGAGAAATTTTCTGTTGAAAACACACTTTTAGTGGTCAAATCCATTTTGGCTTGTGATCACTCAAAAACATGCAGAGCAAAAATCATTATTAGAAGCTGATAGCTGATTGATTGTGATCAACCCCAAATTGCTTATCCTATTGCTCAATATGTATGAAAATAATATAATCAAGAACCATTTGAAACCTAAATATTTTATTAGTTTATATATATATATATATATATATTTATGTTAAAAATGTATGTTATTATATTCATTATTACTTTTACAAATTTGAAATAATCAGAAGATGGGAAGTCTAATTTCAAATACAAGAAATATATTGTAATCAAGATGTCATTAAATATTAGAAAGATCATTTTAATTTATTTTACTATAAATATAATCTTTTTTCATTTTTCCAAATGATCTGATTAAAAAAAATATTGTTCTGTATATTAAAAAATGCTACATTTTTGTAAGGTTATTTAACTACTTCAATAATATTTTAGTGCTTCTAATGTGCCAAAACTGCAATGACTTTTCTGGCTTTCCAAGTGCTTCTTCTCAACCTCCTTAATGGTCCCATATAGTCTGATTCTTGCAGTAAAAAAGTAATTAACATAGGTTGCATGTAACTTAGACCATATATTCTTTGAACTAGATTTCACTTGAAGAGTATAAATACAGTAGATACTTACCTCATAGACACAACATTTAAATTAATAAAGTTATTTTATTATGATTCTATCTCCTACGTCAATCCAGCCACAGAGTCATGGTTACGCTTACTTAGAAGAGGATAATCATTTGTTTCAACTAAAGGGTCACTTAACCTTTTGTTTTTTCATCTAGATGTCATGAAAATGTCAAATTTCTAATCTGATAAACACTAGGTTTAGAATAATAAATATGGAGTGTATCTGACACCCTCCTTCTAGCTGGCCAAACAAAAAATCTATTAGAGAAGTACAGCCAAAATTTTCATTCCGAATATTCAGGGAAATTCGTTTCCCTGAATATTTGGTGGCTGCACAATTCGGTATTTGTTGGGTTTAAAGCAAAACAAATGCTAAATTCTATTTAAATATTTAAAAAAAATAATAATTGTAAAACGAAAGTAAAGGTTTCAAAGCTACAGGTGAAAAGTACACCTGTAGCTACAATACTTACCTAATGTGCTCTAGAGCGCATGGCGAGCGTGCTAAGGTGTTAACCCTTTAAACAAAAAAATGTTTGTCACTATTTTTCGGTTTTCTTTCATTTTCTTTGTGCCTTAATATGGATATTCTTTTTTTTTTTTTGTTAAAATGAAATGAAAATCCGATTTTTGTCCAGAATGTTTCAATTGGTACAAAAACGAATGTACGTCTCTAAAATCCATACAGTAATGAGACTGATAATGGCAAAGAGTAGAGACTTGTCTTTTAAAGTAGAGATAATGACCCGCTAAATATCATTGGGTTAATAAAACAATGGAAATTATTTAATTCAGTACATATTAAGCTTGGGGAAATAAAATTAATTGGTCAAGTGGACTGCACCACACACACACACACACACACTATTGAAAATAAAGAATGCACATATTTGTGTAGCCACCAATCAGTCATTAACTCCTAGTAGCACACTGCTGTTCCTGAACCTATCTAGGTATGCTTTAAACAAAAAATACCAAGAGAATGAAGTTCATTTGATAAAGGAAATACATTGAAAATGTAAAGTATCTTAAAGTTGCTCTATCTAAACCATGAAAGTTTAATTTTGACTTTCAGGTCCCTTTAAGGTGCCAGGATTGACCCTATAGCTATTATATGTAATGGATATACCAATTACCTATTTCACTAGATACTTCCATTACTGTTTAAAAATAGGGTAAGTATTAAAACTATAAACTTATAGAGCAAGATTAAAAGTGAAGTGCAATCAATAACACAGGGTACATTATCTTTTGTGCGACCTCGCATAAGAAATAACACACAATCTGGTATTCTATTTTAACCAAAGCATTTTAAAGGGACATGAAACCAAGATTTTTCTTTTGTGATTTGGAAGGCCATACCATTTTAAACAACTTTTCAATTTACTTATTTTATCTTATTTGCTTAGTTCTCTTGGTATCCTTTGTTGAAAAGTATAAGTATGTAGGCTCAGGAGCTAGCTGCTGATTGGTGACTGCACATATATGCCTCTTGTGATTGGCTTGCTGATGTGCTCATCTAGTTCCTAATAGTCCACATTAGTATAGGTTCGATAGTCTTACAATTACATGCTCTAACAGGTAAGTGCGTGTCATTTTTCGACTATAATTGCAAGTTGAGCACAATCCAAAGTACCTCTGTAACATGTAGTGCCTTTTAAGATCTGAAGTAATCCATTATTAAGAATGAAGAACTCCACTACTTGGACACTTAAGCTTAGAGCACATTCAGCATAGAAAACCATCAGCTTAACTCTCGATATCCAACATGAATGTTACTGTGCACCCCCAAAGAACTCTATTATATGAGAGATTTAGAGAACCTGTGTCACACAAAATGCAGATATTAGAATGTCCTAGACTATTGCTTTAAAAATAAAAAAACTTTCAAAGCACTTTTGATTGTGTTTAAGTGATGTTAACTCACAGTGGCGCTAATATTTTTGTGCTCCACAAGCTAGGCCATATTGTATATGGCATGTATATTGGTATACAAATCTTAAAACATAACACTGAAAACAATATTACACATTAGTGCTATATATAACATAAAATTATACTATATTAGTGGACTGCAATCAAGATAGTTAAAAAAGTTAAAAAAAATCTCCCTTGTCTGAATCAAAGAAAAAGACAGCACGAAACAGATCCAATGAGGCAGAAATATTAGATCTTATTCCTTTTTAAAAATGAACCATAATAAACATATGAAACCAATCTGGCTCACAGGATTAAAACACAATCGATAATAGGCATGTGCATTAATTTTTGGAAGGAATGTACTTTCATACCGTAATTCGGATTTTTTGTTTTCATAAACGAATATCCAAATGAATGCACCAACGAAATTGAAAGAAAACAAAAAGAAAAACAGACAAAGTTCATCAGTATATATTTGTTTCATTTAAATAGATTTTTTACTGCTTTATACATATCTTAATGCTGTCTGGTGAGCGCTATAACCCGATCTTCTTCTTGCCAGTGCAGTGCAGTTCCTGGGATTCAAACTGCTAAACTTTCTGATAGCCCAGCCAGGGCTCTGGCAAGAAGAGGATCAGGTTATCGCGCTCTACAGAAAGCGTTAAAGGGACAGTCTACACCAGAATTTTTATTGTTTTAAAAGATAGATAATTCCTTTATTACCCATTCCCCAGTTTTGCATAACCAACACAGTTATATTTATATACTTTTTACCTCTGTGATTATCTTGTATCTAAGCCTCTGCAAACTGCCCCTTTATTTCAGTTCTTTTGACAGACTTGCAGTTTAGCCAATCAGTGCTGGCTTCCAGGTAACTTCACGTGCATGAGCACAGTGTTATCTATATGAAACACATGAACTAACACCCTCTAGTGGTGAAAAACTGCTAAAATACATTCTGAAAAGAGGTGGCCTCCTCCTAGGTTAAGCTTTCAACTAAGAATACCAAAAGAACAAAGCAAAATTGGTGATAAAAAAAAGTAAATTGGAAAATTGTTTAAAATTACATGTCCTATCTGAATCATGAAAGTTTATTTTGGACTAGACTGTCCCTTTAAGGTAATTATGAAGTTACAGGTGAACTTTTCCCATGTAGCTTCGAAAAATTTACATTAGTTTTAATGAAAACAAATGTAAATGTTAAATGAAAATTAGATTTTTGTTTCATTTTAAATTAAATGAAAAATGAATAGTGCAAGGAAAGAATATTCAGAAAAACACATTTCCCCGAATATTCATTACGAAAAAATTTGCCCTGCACATCCCTAATAGAAAATACACTAAAAGTACTTGCACTATTTATGTAGTGAAACGAAGATATGTCCAAAAAGAAGAAGTAGGACAAACACAGTCGACCGGTAAGCTGTGTCACAAACTCCATTACACGTTTCAAGGGACATGTCTCATAACAGTGATGTACATTGGTATTATGTTCACAACATTTTTTTCTCCTTGGAAACCTTTTTTTAAAACTTGATGGGATTTTCAGAGTCAGAAAGAGGAATAGATTTGTTCAATTTGATTTTTTTTATAGTTGATTTTACTGATCCATTATGTGATCTCAAGAACAGCTATTAAATAAAGTTACATGCGGTCTCATAGTGTGATTGGACAGCTGGGAGTATGTATGATACCCTAAAAGGAAAATAGAACAAACTACATTAGTTTACAATACCTAGTTTTGCTATGATATAGCAGTCCTGGTTTGCTATGCTATATCCTGTCTGTGTCAAGCCTCATTATAAAAGAGAAGGAGAACATGACACCTCTTTCTTTGAGCAGGTTCTCTAGGTACTGAAGGCTGTGACACACTGCAAGTGATGCGGCGCAAGGCAAAGCAGCTGATTGGCCCTGCGTTGCATTGCTTCTGAAGTTCAAATATTTCATCTCTGAGCGCTCAGCTACGAGACCTGATGTGGCAGAGTGCTCCGAGATGAAAAGGCAGGACACACTGAGCGTGCACAGCCGCATCTACATGCTGCACATCGCTCTGCCTGCAGTGTGTCACAGCCTTTATTTCCCATTTATAAAAATTATAGTTATGTGGCACAGCAGGGGAAGATACCATTTACATATGGATGGGGGAGACTTGGCTGTTGGCAACAAGCAGTATGCTACTGGCAGCAAGCTGCTTCTGACAGCTGCAGATGCACAGAAAATGAGTGGTAGTAAACAGAATAATAAAAAAAAAAACCTGCCAACAAATTTGTTTTTTACATAGCTTGCACACTGCATCTCACCATAAGAAATGTGTATTTCCCTCTTCAGTAATGCAACTATCCCTGTCTAACAATGTCTATAAGCCTGCACTGCACAATAGTCTGGAAACATTAAAGGGCCACTGAACCCAATTTTTTTATTTTGTGATTCAGATAGAGCATGCGATTTTAAGCAACTTTCTAATTTACTCCTATTATCAAATTGTCTTCATTCTTTTGGAATCTTTATTTGAAAAGCAAGTATGTAAGTTTAGATGCCAGCCCATTTTTGGTGAACAACCTGGGTTGTTCTTGCTGATTGGTGGATAAATCAGTCCAGACTCCTGAACCAATAATTGTCTGGCTCCTTAGCTTAGATGCCTTCTTTTTCTAATAAAGATAGCAAGAGAATGAAGAAAATTGATAATAGGAGTAAATTAGAAAGTTGCTTTATCTGAATCAAGAAAGAAAAAAAAATTGGATTCAGTGTCCCTTTAAGTGACTGGGAATTCTTACCACGAGTTTGCGGTAGCAATTAATGCTCTGAAAATTAACCAGAGGTCAGACCTCTGGTTAATTTTTTAAAAGTGCCCCAAATGCCTTCAAAATAAGGGGCCTTATAGTTTTTTTATTTAAAAAAAAAAAACCAAAAACATTTAAAAAAAAACTGCTCTAGGCAGATTTAGGGCTTTAAAGTTGGTGGGAGAGGGGTTTAAGAAAAAAAAGTCACTAAAAAGTGCCTTCACATTACAGTTTATGGGAACTGTGTGTTCTCATAGACCGCAATGTAAATATATATGTATATGCTTATATACATATATATATTTATGTGTTAATATATGTTATTACACATATTAACACATAAATATATATGTATATAATAAGACCCAGCCTGTGCTGAGGAAAGGGCAGTAGTTGCACCCAATCTGCACAATTGTAATTTTCTTTGTAATAACTTTTGATAACTGCAGGCTGATGCCTGGTGCCTCTGCACTATGTAGCATTCAATTACTACCCTATATATTGTTGTATGGTGCCCTCTTTCAGACAAGGGTTTAATCTGTGCAGTACACCCCTGCTGTGATAGTACATACTGTGGGCACATCACCGTGCATAGACATTTCCATGGCAGCAACTCTTTTGCTGCAATAAATTACACCATAACTCTGATTGGGTGACACCTTGAGGGACATGATCAGTGAATAACCATAAATGGATCAGAGAGCTGGGTGTCTGCATCTGTAGTGTGAGAGCTTTTCAAGGAGATTATAATGTGACCTGCATCCTAATCATGTGTAATGATGGCCATTGGGCACTTGTTCTATAACTAATGATTAGTCATTCATGTATTTTAACTATAAATACACAGTCTAATAAATCATTTTAGGTTTCTATACCTTACCATTCACACTTTTACAGTGGCTGCCCTAGAACAAGCTCCCTGACTCACATGGTCTGTTCTCACTGCCCTCCTGTATATTACCAAACAGTTAAAAAAATAAGAAATCACTTTTTTTTTTTTTTTTTTTTTAACAAATATATACCAAGATAACAAGTGTTGCGGTACGGCTATACCGCTGAAAAATTGGCCTTCGCACACAGAATATGCAAGTCTCCCATATTACAAGTCGCGGCAGTACAATTATACCACTAGCATTTTACATTTACGCAACTCTCCATTCCACATTTAAAAGATGGCTCTTGAGTGCGGGATTTTCATTGTGCCTGTATTACAGGTTGTATGGTCCGGCTATTACGCTAGTGTTATAGATTATACCACCCTGATCCATTCCGCTATCTGAGACCATTAGTTATGGATTTTGCAAACAAAAATATTTCATAAAACTCATAGCTAAAATGTTACAAAGTAACATCTA